>NC_047111.1:95586056-95894778 GCF_902500255.1 Thalassophryne amazonica
ACTGCCTTTGATAAAGATGATGACCATGTTTGACATTTTAATTTGTGTTTCTTTATTTTTCATGCATTTGTTTTGTATACACAATATGAATGAGCCATTAGCTCTGTTAACAGTTTATAAATATAATACAGAGATAAACTGTGACTGTTAATACTGCGATTTACTGCCTTTGATAAAGATGATGACCATGTTTGACATTTTAATTTGTGTTTCTTTATTTTTCATGCATTTGTTTTGTATACACAATATGAATGAGCCATTAGCTCTGTTAACAGTTTATAAATATAATACAGAGATAAACTTTTGACTGTTAATACTGCGATTTACTGCCTTTGATAAAGATGATGACCATGTTTGACATTTTAATTTGTGTTTATTTTTCATGCATTTGTTTTGTATACGCAATATGAATGAGCCGTTAGTTCTGTTAACAGTTTATAAATATAATACAGAGATAAACTGTGACTATTAATAAGGTGATTTACTGCTTTTGATAAAGATTATGACCATGTTTGAGATTTTATTTTGTGTTTATTTATTTTTCATGCATTTCTTTTGTATACGCAATATGAATGAGCCATTAGCTTTGTTAACAGTTTATAAATATAATACAGAGATAAACTGTGACTATTAATACTGCAATTTATTGCCTTTGATAAAGATGATGACCATGTTTGACATTTTAATTTGTGTTTCTTTATTTTTCATGCATTTGTTTTGTATACGCAATATGAATGAGCCGTTAGTTCTGTTAACAGTTTATAAATATAATACAGAGATAAACTGTGACTATTAATAAGGTGATTTACTGCTTTTGATAAAGATTATGACCATGTTTGAGATTTTATTTTGTGTTTATTTATTTTTCATGCATTTGTTTTGTATATGCAATATGAATGTGCCATTAGCTCTGTTTAACAGTTTATAAATATAATACAGAGATAAACTGTAACTGTTAATACTGCGATTTACTGCCTTTGATAAAGATGATGACCATGTTTGAGATTTTATTTTGTGTTTATTTATTTTTCATGCATTTGTTTTGTATACGCAATATGAATGTGCCATTAGCTCTGTTAACAGTTTATAAATATAATACAGAGATAAACTGTGACTATTAATAAGGTGATTTACTGCTTTTGATAAAGATTATGACCATGTTTGAGATTTTATTTTGTGTTTATTTATTTTTCATGCATTTGTTTTGTATATGCAATATGAATGTGCCATTAGCTCTGTTTAACAGTTTATAAATATAATACAGAGATAAACTGTGACTATTAATAAGGTGATTTACTGCTTTTGATAAAGATTATGACCATGTTTGAGATTTTATTTTGTGTTTATTTATTTTTCATGCATTTGTTTTGTATATGCAATATGAATGAGCCATTAGCTTTGTTAACAGTTTATAAATATAATACAGAGATAAACTGTGACTATTAATACTGCAGTTTACTGCTTTTAATAAAGATGATGACCGTGTTTATGGTTTTATTTTTTATTGATTTCTTTTTTGTGCATTTGTGTTTGGGATCCTGGGAATGTGCGGTTTGTATGACTTGACCATTGAACTTACCCAGCAGCCCCTGCGGTGCATAAACTCGAAACCGGCTTATTCCATATGCATTGAACAGAACAATACTCCACCTCACAGTTCAGTCACTGCCATGGCTGCTGTGTTTTACTAATCATTTGCTCGGCCACTCACGTTTTTGTCCTGATTTGACACCATTTGGTTTCCATCTTTTGTCCAAACATGAGCAAAAAAGACCGAATCCTGGCGTGAAGACATCATGTCTGCCCTACTTTTTTGAACAGTGGGATGAAAGTAAAATACCCAATGAGCTCCTCTCACAAGCACAAACCTACCATTCAGTCAACTATTGTACATGCCATACAGGAAAGTCAACCATTTACTTTGGGGACACTGCCCAATTTAAAAGTGTTCATTTTAGTAATTTGTTTACTAAATACATATCTAGGCCCAATAAAAATAAAAAAAAAAATCATGGCATGATGCTTGAGGGGAGCATTACCTTGTCATGGCACTGAGGAAAACTCCCAGTATCCCAACTTTAATTATAATATTACCTAAACTGGTGCCCGAAGTATGAATGCAGTTGTAATTTATTACATGAAAGCTATAGTTCTTCCAGTTTGGTTAAATCTTGTGTGAAATATTCGCTGTGTTTGACATTATGTATTTGACAGGATTTCACTTGGAAAAAAAAAAGCTGCATTACTCTCAATCTTGATCTTAATCTCAATTTTGATCTTTTTTTTAATTCTTTTGGTCTTGGCATGTTCTCAGCCATTAAAATTCTACGATTTATTTAGCAGTTCAAGTATATAATCAGTTTTGTACTGATTCAAAGTTTTTTTTTTTTTTTTTATGTGACAAAGGATGTTGGAGGACAAATATAGCAGCCTCAAATGGTTTTATCTCTGCTTCCTCCTGTGAGGAAGGAAAGAGGCTTTGCAACAGTTGGCAGCAGAATGGACTGTCTATGGTTCAAATGTTCTATGGCATTAAACACATACAGAACATAATAAGCATTGGTGAGAATTTTTTTCATTGTGTTACTTCTGAACCAAATTTGTATTTTAACGTTCACTTTTTTGGGTTGCATTTTAAATGATCCTTTTCCAGAATTCTTAGAACCAAATGCAATGCCAGCTAATCATGTTCAAGGTAAGGCTGTGGAATGTAACAGCATACATCTTTAAAACATTACAAAGCTCTGTTGTTAAAAGCTACATTGGACTCTATCTTCTGTCACTAATACTGCAATTAACAAACAAGGCTATGATGGACACGCTGTTTAGCTTAACTGGAGCTAGATATCTATTTCCAAAGTTATTTCTCTTTACATGCTAACCTGTCCATCAGAAATTGAAGCTGAGACCAAAAAGAGGTACAGTTGTACATGGCTCATTTTTTCCAGGGAGACCACACCATATTTTGCTTTAGTTGCCTGTTAACCCTCTGTGGTCCAAGGGCATTTTTTGAACAGTTCACTCACCTGGCATAAATGTTTTATTATTGCTGTTAACAGCTCTCCTTGCATCCCACAATCAAGTTTTATGTCTCTTTTTTCAGTACAACCTGTGCTTTCAGAATATATATGTTTTTGTTGTGTTTTATAAGTGTAATAAAGGTTTACAATCAGAAACAGGCAAGGAAAAAATAAAGCAAAAATAATTTTACACACATTTATTCAAAACACACAGCAAACTATAATAAACAACTGTTTTGACACTTTATAAATGTAATTTGAGGT
Source organism: Thalassophryne amazonica (assembly GCF_902500255.1). NCBI lineage: Eukaryota > Metazoa > Chordata > Actinopteri > Batrachoidiformes > Batrachoididae > Thalassophryne > Thalassophryne amazonica. The sequence continues at coordinate 95,589,341 of NC_047111.1, forward strand.
CTTGTGTGAAAGACTGTACAACAAAAAGATTCAAACAATAAACACAAAAGCATATTTTGAACAATATATACAAAATGGTCTATGCGTTTTGCTGTCCATTGCTATGGTAAACAGTGCTTTATGTCGAGAAAGCAACAGTTACAGTAACATTCACATGCAAACTAGTGGAGCAATCCTGATAGCTACACACTCTTTGTTTGAGCATGTGAGATTGTCATCAGAGGCTCTCCGTCTGCTCCGTCTGCTTTCACTTATCACTGTGCGTAATGGAGCAGGGTGCACTGATTATGTACTAATAGTATGTACTCATTGAAGCACCCAGGGGGCTATTCAAATGGGCCAACTAGTAACATATCACTCCTGAAAACAATCTTTGGCTTTTCACGTGAGGTAAATCTGCCCTACGATTGGATTTTGGAAAACCATGTGACGGTGAACCAATTCCGATTGGACACTCACATTGCACACATCATCACACACTTTCTAAAAGTTTCTGTTTTGATACACTGAAAAATAAGATGGACGACTGAGATGTTTTGAGCCTGACCCAGAAAAAAGTAGGATCAGTCATCCCTTGTATAAAGTTTCTGGTTTTGTTTCTGTTTCTAGCACAATATAATTTGTTTTTGGTTTTTGTTTCAGTCCTTCAGCAGGGTCAAACCCTTGGCTACAACTGTGAGTGATTGGTGTCTGTCTGTCTGTCTATCTATCTATCTATCTATCTATCTATCTATCTATCTATCTATCTATCTATCTATCTATCTATCTATCTATCTGTCTGTCTGTCTGTCTGTCTGTCTGTCTGTCTGTCTGTCTGTCTGTCTGTCTGTCTGTGTGTGTGTGTGTGTGTGTGTGTGTGTGTGTGTGTGTGTGTGTGTGTGTGTGTGTGTGTGTGTGTGTGTGTGTGTGATACCCTCAAATAACCTAAATAAAGCCTCAGAAGGACACTTCCAGTGCTTTTGGATCATTCTGCAGTTTGCGTAACAGTGACTCACAAGGCATTTTAAGTCCGCAGGCTTTAATTAGAGCCTCCGGGAGTTAGGAAGAAGTAGAATAATTCAACACATAGTTACAAAGATTAAACATCTTCATGATGCAATCTTTTAAAGAAAATATGATAAAAGTTGCAAATGTTCAATGCATTTTTTTGTGTGTTCTGAACTGGTAAATATGGAAACTGTGACTTGCAGGTGTAATAATGAAACAAAAAAAGTTTGCAGCGACAACCACCTGACCACATTCCCAAAGCCATTGTGGAGTGCTGCATAGTTAATTAAAGCAAGGACACCACTCTACATCTGTCACATCACTTGGCATTCATTTTAATTATATATTTTTGCCGATCTGTTCTTCCTGATGTGAGAGGGGATGCCGTACATGAAACAACATCTGCTGAGGTATGTCACATGAGCTTCAACATCTGTCCTTGTTTTTGCGCCGCCTATCAATCATCAGAGCCGCGTCTCGTACGCGTTTATGTTTGCATGTCGAGCGTCCGCAAACACAGTCGAGAGCTGAGTCCTTACATCTCTGCTGCAGTCACAATTAACAGTCTTTTTCTGAAAAAGCAATTCGACACAGAGATTGGCACTACACAAAAATACCTAGATACACCCTGTGGCTTGCAGTCATTCCGGTCCCTTATGTTGTCCATCAAGGAGATGGTGGTGACTGTTCTCCAAAGTGACTCCACCCACAAAGGCTTGTGATCACCTAAGCTGTCAGGTAGCATCTGCCGAATCTACCAACCAGCCGACTGTGAGACTGGCTCTGAAGATATCTCAACTGAAAATATGTCACCTGCATGTGTTCAGAACTCGGCAGCACATTCAAAACTTCTATTTTTATTAATTTTCATGTGGCAAACTTTATCTGCAAAGCTCTGACAAGCATCAGACTTTTATGTGCAATGTTGCTGCATGATGTATGGTGCTGCCTTTAAAGATTATGTCAAATTGCCACTACTGAAATATGGTGTATGCTGATGTCACATATTTTCCATGTGAAATGATGGACATCTTCTCAGTATCGCTGGAGCAATCTGGAGGCCAGTTGTTAACTCTGTCATTCTGAAACGTATCTGTGGTCACTCAGTAAAGCTCAAAAGTGAGTAAAGGCATCAGTCATATTTGGTTCCAATCTTGGATGCACTTTATTTGCTTAAGGGTTAGGTTGCCATTACAATTTACGTTTCATACAGTTGTAGCTGTCATGGGTCACAATTTTGCTCTAGTTCTGTTTTGCTGTTTTTGTCAAGTATTATAAGTCATTCAGAGTTATTCCTGAGGCCTGACTAACTTCAGAATTATAACTCTGCTTTTTGCAGATGGTGTGGTTTTGTTGGCTTTATCACACAGTGGCGTCCAATGCACATTGGCCAGACTTGAGGGCGAATAGGGACTGAGATGAGAATCAACACATACACATCTGAGACCATCGTTCTCAGTTGGAAAAGGGTGGATTGTCTCATCTGGGTCAGGGGAGAGTTGCTGATATGTGCCCAATAGTACACAGCACTGACATTTTTTTTCCAACTGAACACTCCAATTGGTTCAAAATGCTGTTACCAGACTTTTGACACAAAGCAGAAAGTTTGACCACATTACACTCATTTTGGCATCTCTTCACTGGCTTCCTGTTCCTGTGAGATCAGATTTTAAGGTTCTGCTACTAGCCTATAAAATTGTTCACGGACTGGCACCTCCTTACTTAGATGGCCTAATTAAACCCTACATACCAGCCCAGGCTTTGCATTCTCAGGGTGCAGGACTACTTTGTGTCCCTAGGGTGAATAAAAAGTCTGCGGGTCACAGAGCTTTCTCTTATCGTACCCCTGTTATGTGGAATAATCTCCCTGCATCAATAAAACAGTCAGATTCTGTGGAGACTTTCAAGTCCAGACTTTCCCTTTCGTATGGCTAGCATACTGGCATTGTACACTACTATGCTTTTTACTGTTTTAACCCTCTGGAGCCAATGCTGTCATATATGACGGCTAAGACCAAGCTTTACTAAATTATAAATAACTTTTTAATGATATGAGATAGAAACTTTCTTTTTTTTTTGCTGAAAAGTTAACTCCACAGACTTTCGAGCCAGCGATATACCATCTTTGTACTCCTCATAGAAGCTGTGTGATGATGTGCACAATGTGAATGTCCAATCAGAATTGGTTCACCGTCACATGGTTTTCCATAATCCAGTCGTAGGGCCGATTCACCTCACGTGAAAAGCAAAAGATTGTTTTCAGGAGTGATATGTTGGCCCATGTGAATAGGCCCTGGGTGCTCCAATGAGTACATACTATTGGGCTCCAAATGCACCCTGCGCCATTACGCACAGCAATCAGTGAAAGCAGACGGAGAGCCTCTGATGACAATCTCACGTGCTCAAACAAAGAGTGTGTAACTATCAGGATTGCTCCACTAGTTTGCATGTGAATGTTACTGGATAACTCTGTTGCTTTTACCATGAAGACAAAAAAAAAACAAAAAACATATAGACCATTTTGTATATATTGTTCAAAAGGTGCATTTGTGTTTATTGTTTGAACCTTTTTGTTGTACAGTCTTTCACACAATACCTAAAATTATGTTTATAAAGTGTCAAAACAGTTGTTTATTATAGTTTGCTGTGTGTTTTGAATACATGTGTGTGGAAAATTATTTTCTGCTTTACTTTTTCCTTCCTTATTTTTGATTGTAAACCTTTATTACACTTATAAAAGACATAAAAAGCATATATATATTATTAAAGTACAGGTTGTCCTGAAATAAAGAGATATAAAACTTGATTGTGGGATGCAGGGAGAGCTGTTAACAGCAATAATAAAACATTTATGCCAGGCGAGTGAACTGTCCAAAAAATGCCCCCAGACCCCAGAGGGTTAAATTAATTTTATTCAGAAACAGTGCGGTCCACGGCCTCAACTTTTTCTAAATTCTGGGTCTTTTAGTGAAGCTTAGGGCTAGTGGCCGGTGATCACCTTAGTATTTCTTTTGTTCTTCTTGTTGCTGAATGCTTAGAATTTATGCTGTATTTGTTGTCTTTTTTATGCCTGATTCTGGTTTTTTTTCCCCCTTTTGTTTCAGGTGCGGCTTCATCCAGGGATGGGTGTGGTGCATGTTTTCTGAGGCCATCCTGTCTTGTGCACCGGCAACATCTCCTGTATATTCAATTTGTGAACTGTTTTATAATTTGTGTCTGTAGCATGGCCCAAGCAGAGGGGCACCCCTTTGAGTCTGGTCTGCTTGAAGTTTCTTCCTCAGAGAGTTTTTCCTTACCACTGTCACCTATGTGCTTGCTCTGGGGGTTGGTAAGGTTAGACCTTACTTGTGTGAAGCACCCTGAGGCAACTTTGTTGTGATTTCGAGCTATATAAGTTAAATAAATTGAAATTGAACTGAATTGAAAACACTTTAATGCAATAAATTAAGAGGGTTCTGGGATCACTTCCCATCTGTGTGGAGTTTGCATGTTCACCCCATGTTTGCATAGGGTCCTTCTAGGTGCTTCAGCTTCCTTCCACTCCCAAAGACATACAGGTTAGGTGAATTGGTGACTCTACATTGACTGTAGGTGTGGGTGCGAATGTGAATATACTTGTCCGTCTATACATGGCCCTGCTGGATGCACCCCATTTCTCACGCTGTGACTGCTGGGATAAGTTCCACTCCCCATGACCCTTGATTGAAGCAAGCGAGTATAGAAAATGAAAAAAATAAAAGAATGTAGGAAGCAGAAAGTGAATGCTTTAACACAAGAACACTTTAATGCAAGAACCTTAGGATTAAAATACTAGTAACTACAAATAGGCAATCAACTGCTTTACCTCTCAGACAGACTGTTGCTATTTGGAGTGATTACCATGTGCTTGACCTGAGCCTGTTTTGACCATTCTCCCTGCCTGTCATTAAACTGGCTCCTGTTTTTTTATTCAATTTTTCCTTTCATTATAGTTCTCTGCACTGGTTCCTTGCCTAGATTCACTACCATAGCCTTGACGAGGTTATGCATCAATTTTCCACCCCTTATCCAATCCTTTGTCAAAGTCGTAGACTGTTACGTTATGTAGCCCAGACTGGTACAATCACCAGGTCAGCCTGGAGTTTCTAGATGTTCCCATGCCAGGTGGGTTATATAACCCATACATCATATTCTGGGTCTCCCTGTCCTTTTCAACCAGGTGGAGATGTCCAGAAAATCTCCAAAGGGAGGCACCCAGCAGTCATCTTAACCAATGTCAAAACTCCTCACCCTTTCTAAACTGCTGAGCAATCTCATTCACACAGTTACTACTTAAAGTTCATAACCATACTTTTGAAGGTAAGATGAACTGGTAGCCTAAATTAAGTGCTTCACCTTCTGGATAAGACCTTCTGGATAACTCCCTTCTTTACCTCAACAGCCAAAAAGCAGTGCTCACATTGCTGCTGACACACCTCCTATCTGTCTGTCAATCTCCAACTTAATTTGTCACTCTCTTGTGAACAAGACCCCGAGATACTAAAACTCCATCTCTTGGGGCAGGAACAATTTCCCAACCTGAAGGGTGCAATCTACAAGTTTTCAGCTGAAGACGATGGCCTCACATCCTTAAATGCTGATTCTTATCAAGACTACGTCATGCTTATCTGCAAACCACTGCAATGAGCACACAGTTTAACAAATGACTAGAACTGCACCAATGACAAAAAAGTAGTGACAAAATCGTGGTCCAAAATAATGGCCTCAAAAATTTTCCCCATAATTCTGTCTTTGTCATGCAATAGATTTTATTCTCAATTTAAAGTGGGAAGTGTCCTGTTGAATGATTAAGAAGGTCAAAAAAAAAGTTCTCCAACAGTAAATTATCATCCTAAAAAATAATGTAGCAATATCTTTGACATACTGCCATTTGGGACCCTTCCAAATCTATGTGGAAACAATTGCTAGATTTTACTTGTGTACACATGCATGTTTGTGTGCGTGCGTGTGTGTGTGTGTGTGTGTGCGCAGAGTGCAATGGTACCAAACGTATGAAACCAAATTTGCACTCAAAATGGAACCAAACTGCACTGCACTAAATGCAATGCAACACAAATGGGCCAATTAATCCATGTCATGTGACATACAAAGCACCAATCAAATGACAATGCACTCAGCCGTTATATAATTCTTTTTGTCATAGTTGTAGTCAGAGTTATAATTGTGGGCATAGGTTTAGTCATCACTTTTCCTTCTAACAACACTCAATAAGCGTTTGGGAACTCAGGACGCTAACTGTTGAAGCTTTGTAGGTGTAATTCTTTCCCATTCTTGCCTGATGTACAACTTCAGTTGTTCAACAGTCCAGGGTCTCCATTGTTGTATTTTGTGCTTCATAATGCACCACATTTTCAATGGGCGACAGGTCTGGACTGCAGGCAGGCCAGTCTAGTAACCGTACTCTTTTACTACGAACCCACGCTGTTGTAACACGTGCAGAAAGTGACCTGCCATTGTCTTGCTGAAATGAGCAGGGACATCCCTGAAAAAGACGTTGCTTGGATGGCAGCATGTGTTGCTTCAAAACTTGGATATACTTTTCAGCATTGCTGGTGCCATCACAGATGTGTAACTTGCCCATGCCATGGGCACTAACCCTAACCCTAACCATCACAGATGCTGGCATTTAAAATTTGTAATTGTAATTGTCTAATGTAGTTTTACTTCCGTGTGTTTTTATATTTGTCTTATTTATTGGTATTTTATTGTATGGATGACTTGTGTATGTATGTATGCTCTCGGGCAGATGAATTTCCCATTACAGGGGATGAATAAAGTATCTATCTATCTATCTATCTATCTATCTATCTATCTATCTATCTATCTATCTATCTATCTATCTATCTATCTATCTATCTATCTATCTATCTATCTATCTATCTATCTATCTATCTATCTATCTATCTATCTATCTATCTATCTATCTATCTATCTATCTATCTATCTATCTATCTATCTATCTATCTATCTATCTATCTATCTATCTATCTATCTATCTATCTATCTATCTATCTATCTATCTATCTATCTATCTATCTATCTATCTATCTATCTATCTATCTATCTATCTATCTATCTATCTATCTATCTATCTATCTATCTATCTATCTAGCGCTGGTAACAATCTGGATGGTCGTTGTCCTCTTTTGTCCAGAGTCCATGACGTCCATGATTTCCAAAAACAATTTCAAATGTGGACTCATCAGACCACAGCACACTTTTCCACTTTGCATCTGTCCATTTCAAATGAGCTCAGGCCCAGAGAAGGCGGTGTCATTTCTGGATGTTGTTGATGTATGGCTTTTGCTTTGCATTGTAGAGTTTTAACTTGCACTTGTAGATGTAGCGACAAACTGTGTTAACTGACAAAAGTGTTCCTGAGCCCATGCGGTAAGATCCTTTACACAATGATGTCAGTTTTAAATGCAATGCCGCCTGAAGGATCAAAGGTCACAGGCATTCATTGTTGGTTATCGGCCTTGCCGCTTACATGTAGAAAGTTCTCCAGATTCTCTGAATTTTCTGATTATATTATGGACTGTAGATGATGGAATCCCTAAATTCCTTGCAACTGAACATTGAGAAACATTGTTCTTAAACTGTTGGGCTATTTTTTCATGCAGTTGTTCACAAAGTGGTGATCCTCGCCCCAGCTTTGCTTGTGAACAGCTGAGACATTTTGGGATGCTCCTTTTATAGCCAATCATGAGTGTCCTCAGTTCCAAAACACTTATTGAGTGTTGTTAGAAGGAAAGGTAATGTACCACAGTGGTAAACATACCACTGTCCCAGCTTTTTTCAAACATGTTACAGGCATCCATTTCAAAATGAGCAAATATTTGCACAAAAACAATAAAGTTTATCATTCTGAACATTAAATGTCTTGTCTTTGTCATGTATTCAATTGAATATAGGTTGATGAGGATTTGCAAATCATATTCTGTTTTTATTTACATTTTACACAATGTCCCAACTTTATTGGAATTGGGGTTGTAACTACTTGTAAAACATTTACAAAGCAGTCTTTTTTATTAGCTACTCATTGGTAAGAACATAAATAGATGGCTTAATAATTATTCATAATAAAATATGTAATGTCTATAAAAGATTTATAAATGTTTTTTTTTTTAATTCTCTATAAACCATTCAAGAAAAGCTGATCATTAATAGTTCATAATTTAAAAACATAAAATCAGACACTATTCATTTGTGATAAAAATACTTTACAAATCATATTTTATTGTCTTTACATTTTTTTCTCACAAATTATTAAGCATTCTTTTTATGAGCTACTCATTGGTAAGAACATAAATAGATGTCTTAATAATTATGAATAACAAAATATGTAATGTCTTTATAAAACATTTATAAATTATTTTCAGGCTTGGGGAGTAACGGCGTACATGTAACTGCATTACGTAATTAGGATACAAAAAAAAAGGTAACTGTATTCCGCTACAGTTACAGACAAAAAGACGTATTCAGATTACAGGTATATTTAGTAAAAATGGGGATTACTTTGCAGGATTACAATTATCCAGAATTCTAGCTAGCGCAAACTTGCGTTACGGCCTGTTACGCTATAATTTTGGACCGTTACACTTATTTTGGACCATTACGATTTTCAATACAGCGTCTGTAATCAAACGTTTCTGCAGCACGACTCCAGTTTGAAGCGTGAATCGAAGCAATGCTTCGATTCAATGGCTCGTGGCTCTTTGATTCGCTGCTCTTCAGAAGCGGTAAGTCCGCTTCTTCACCCCTCTGAAAGCCATTAAAATATCATGAGTCACTTTTGTGTGGATTAAAGTCACTAACTGGGACTCTGGTCTTGTTGCAGTCGAAAAACGAGAATCGGCCTCCGTTTTGTCACAGCTTCAAATGCTGCGCGGAATTAATAACTTCAAAACAAATTGCCGCTTTAAATAAAATGACACCTCTTACAAACGTTGCAATACAGACAATAAACTACAATCGACTAAAACGTTTTTTCCTCCTAAAATGAGACATGTTGCATTCTTTATAAACCTGACCTGCAGCACATCTGCAAGAGCTCAGCTCATATGTATGGAAATACATACATGCCAATAATAATGTCTGAAAGGAAATGCTTTTGACAAAAACTAACAGATTTTATTTCTGTTGATGTCCAGAGATCAAGGATCCACCATGTAGAGTTTATTATGTCCAGAGTTTAAGAATCCAGTAACCAATTTCATATTTATTTACTTTAAGACTCAATAAAATGTTGTTCAATTTCAATTTAATCAGCTTATGAAGCACCAAATTACAACAAAAGCCATCTCAAGGTGCCTCACACAGAACAGTTCAACATAAAAAATTTAAATAAATAAATAAATAAATCAAATACCTAATTAAAAACAGAAGTAAAATAATAAAACATAACAAAATAAAAACTACTCGTAAGAAAGAGAATAAAAATAGGTTTTAAGTCTTGACTTAAAAATGTCCACGGACTCCGAATGCCTCACTGAGGGCCATGTACTGGCTAACCCAGAATGAGATTGCCCACTCAACAAACTTCCCCAGCCTTATGGACATGATGAAGGAACTTGGGCTGTCGTACCTGGCTTTTCCCCTTTGGGTACCCCTAGAATGGCCAATTTTTAGCTTAAATTCTCAAAAGCTGCCCCCCTTCTGCAACCCCCCCGGTCGCTTCCCTCTCTCAACATTACCACTACGTTAGAATTTTATCCTAGCTAGAACCCTGTTATCTGTATAGAATTTTTTTTCTTTGAAAGGAAAATGTCCCTTCATGAACAGCGACATGACGTCTCCTAACCGGGCAAAATATTGATGAAGTAACCGGATGTTAATGCATTTTCAATGGAGATCCGCGACTGGACACACTCAGAAAAATGCTCGCAAAATACGTGTTAAAAAATGCCATTTTGACCTGGATATTGAGCCAGTAAAATTAAATTACATTAAATTATGTCAGGAAAGTATTAAACTTACTCTGACACACACACATTCCCAAATATTAGTGTTGAAAGTTATACGGATCTGCGCTGTTCAAGCTACTGAGCTGAGGCATCCTGCTGCAGCAGCTGTTCAGCGCAGCGCGGCTCCTAAAACCATTACAATACATTTATATACATATTATATTTTTACACAATTATCCTTTATTGACCGAGTTTCATTCATGAAGTCAGTGGTGTGGGTACACATCTCTATGTGTGGGTGTGACTGTGAGCGGCACAGCACGGGTCATTATAATCTCATTATTTTAAGGTGCAAATTAAAAAAAAAACAGTCTCGTCAACAACTCGTCTTGTCAACAATGACAAGTATTTTAACTAGACATTGGTCTAGCAGTGGAAAATATCAACTAGACATAAGTGAAGAGTTAATGGTCCGTGTCATCGGGCGACACAGGTACGGCAGGAGACATACAGCTGTTTATCATCCAAATATCACGGACAAAGTGACAAGAAGAACCAAAACCACTTACTTATGGAAGGAAATATTGTCTCCCTTGTTCTTCCGTTTGTGGCTTTGCCAACATGTGCAGCTTTCTGGCATATTCCACCTGTTTCTTGAACTTCTATGCACGCAAATCACTAACTTGCCCGGAATTAAAATGCCGATCACGCCTCCTTACTGACAGTATTTACTTAATGGTTTTCATTATGCTGTTGTTCTTATTTTGAAAGTTCAATAAGTGGACTGATATGTTAAACATGGTATGAATTTACTGAACAAGTAGCAGACTTTTTTTTTTGTTTTGTATATTGTTCTGCAAGCCACTTTTAATTAAAAATTCATCCGCACACTCCTGAGTTTTCATTATCCTTCATTTGTTTGGCATTTTTTGTTGAAAATTTAGCAGGTGAACAATGGGTGTGTTTAAAACAATACTGTGGGTGCTCTTAATTCATAATGTGAAGTAAAACAAGAGCATGCCATGTAAAAGAAACAGTTTTATTTTTGCTTAATAAACTGTACTATGTAGTCAAGACTATTTCTATTTAGTTTCTTTTGTCTGTATTAGCATATTTGATATTGGAATCCAGAAGTAATTGAAAGTAATCAAATTACATTACTTTAAAATTATGGTACTTGGATTATGTTACTGATTACATTTTTCAACAGGTAACTAGTAACTGTATCGGAATACATTTTTAAAGTAACCCTCCCAACCCTGATTATTTTTTAATTCTCTATAAACCATTTAAGAATCCCACAATAATGACTTCTCTCTGCACCTGTTATTTGTTGATCACATTCCTCTTCTGTTCTTTTAGCTGCTACCTGCTCTCTGCTCTCTAATTCATTCCTCTTTTCCTTTTTAGCTCTCTCAAATACTGTATGTATGGTTAAGGAGGTCCTCATATTGGGCCTCATGTATCAACGTGTGTACGGCGATATTTGAGTGTATATGGGGTGTACGCCACGGCTGCGCTACTTGGCATTTATCAATGTGGCCGTTGGCGTATGGTGCGCTGAAAATATACACCAGGTCGAGAGGTGGCGTAAATTATACACCAAAATGAACCAGCGCTGGAATCCACATAAAAATTAAACTGATCAACATGATAAACAGTGCCATTATACAAATCAATGCGTATGTTACATAAATAACACTTTCCTGATTATACTACATAATAATCAATACAAATCCCGCTTTTGCAGGATTGCTGGTCTATCGAGCACGATCCGTGGTCACAGCGCTGACTGCAAAGAAAGCGCTGCTCGCCTTTTTCTCCAGACATCGAGCCTGGAGCCAGAGCAGCGCTGAGCTTAACTTTATGTGGTGTGATCGTTTTAGACAATGAAATTGATAATTACAACTGTAGTGTTGTCATTCCCTTCGCCCATGCTGCAATCAGGTTTTGTCATCTCCATTCGTTTGTTACAATAAAATAAATAAAGAAATTCATTTTAAAAATAAAGAAATCTGAAAAATTAGGTGTGTCTTATTAATTGAGCGAGCAAATATCCACATGTCAAGAATTATTGACATGTGAAAAGAGAATACAGCGGCCCCTCGCTATAACGCGGTTCACCTTTCGCAGCCTCACTGTTTCACGGAGTTTTTAGTCCAATTTTGCATGCTTTTTTTTTTACAGTGTTCTGTGTTCTGCGTGTCTGTTTATAAGAATCTTCTCGCCCAGAAGAAAAAAGAGTGCTAACAAGTACTCTTAACTGTGTTCTTCACTCGGAAAAAGACACCTGCAGCGAAGTGTGAGTGGAAAAAGGTGCAACGTCAGGACGCAGAGGCGCGATCTGTGAAATACTGGTCAGTCACTATTAATAATTTCTTATGTGTCCAACCTCGTGCTATTATTTTATGTTTATTTATTTATTTATTATTATTATTATTATTATTATTACTCCTTATTTTTATTTAATTTATTTAAATTTCTTAATTTTACTTTTTAGCACCCAATCGTTTATTTATCTTATGTTTTATTAACCCTCTGGGGTCTGAGTACATTTTTTGGACAGTTCACTCGCCTGGCATAAATGTTTTATTATTGCTGTTAAAAGCTCACCCTGCATCCCACAATCAAGTGGTATGTCTCTTTTCAGGACAACCTGTACTTTCAGAATATATATGCTATAGTGGTGTGTTATAAGTGTAATAAAGGTTTACAATCAGAAATAAGAAAGGAAAAAAATAAAGTGGGGAAAAAAAATTTCACACATTTATTCAAAACACACAGCAAACTATAATAAACAACTATTTTGACACTTTATAAAGGCAGTTTGGGATCTTGTACAAAAGAATGTACAAAATACAGGTTCTAACAATATGATACACAAATGCACATTTTGAACAATATATACAAAATGGTGTATGCGTTTTATTTGTCTTTATGCCACATCTCAAAGCAATTTCTGCCTGTTATTACACAAAGGTTTAAAACACAAACTTTTTAATTCCATGGAGTTGACTCCCTCTTGGAATGTGTTCCTGCACTGTAAACATCCTATCTTCACAGTTTGAGGCCTATTCACACCCCTCCCCCCCCCTTCATCCATATGCGTAAACAGCACTTTACGAGTGAGAGTGAGAGAGGCTTATTCAACAATATTCACTGGCCAAGTAGTGAATCATTCCTTACAGTGACACTCTTTGGTCCATCACGTGAGGTTGTATCAGGCCCTCTTACACTGATCACTTCCATTTATATGTGCAACGCTGTGCTTTTACGCATGGAGCCAGTAGCTAGAGGGCTATTCAAACAGCATTCACATGCCCAACAGTAAAGGGGCATTTACACAAGCATGCCTTTGCTTCATGACACATCATGACCTGTGTCGTGATGTGTTGTGCTGGAGAGTAAACTCGTCTTTAACTGGTGCAGACAGGATGCCAGAGGGGCACTGGTGTGCACTATTACGCACAGAGAATGTTTAAATGTTCAAAAAATCTTTCACGCACTAATCTCCAACACGACGTGCAGCTCATCAAGTGGAGTAAACAAGCAGTGAACAGTGCAAGTGGTGATGTCAGCGAATTGCATCAGAGTGCAGCTTGTCTAAACGATTATAACAAGAAATTAAATCAGGTATGAACCTTAAAATAAATACTTTAACAGCTGCAGACAAGAAGTAAAAAACACGCAACTGTTTTATCAAGCCATGACAATGTAAACAAGTCAAACAATTCCCTTTTTAGATGGCTCAAAATGCTTTCTGCAGCTTGTTAGGCCTGTGCAAACGGCTCCGGCTACAGCCTCCTCTGTGATTCAGGAAGTGATTAGAGCCATTTTCAACAGCCAATTTTCAGAAAGAAATGATTAATCTGCCACAAAATAATTTTTTATATACGCAGCATCAAGCGCAGAGCGCGTGGGCCCGGTAGAACAAAGAACAGCATCCAGCTGTGAACACAGCAGGTGGGTTAGTCACGACACAGTTCGTGCTGTTGCGTGAAACAAAGACATGCTTGTGTAAATGGGCCTTAACACATCGCTGCTCCTAACAATCTTTGGCCTACCATGTGAGACTGCTCTGCCCTATGATTGGATATTGGAAAACCATGTGACGGTGAATCAATTCTGATTGGACACTCACATTGCGCATGTCATCACACAGCTTCTGTTAGGGCTACAAGCATGGAGGACGGCTGAACCGAAGTACGAGGAGTGTACTTTTCAGCAAAAAAAGTAAGTTTCTATCTAATGTCATTAAAAAAACGGTGTATCATTTAATAAAACTTGCACTAAAACTTGTATACGATGGCACTGACCCCAGAGTGTTAATTACATTTCTTAATTTTCCATTTCTTAATGTCCCATTTCTTACATTTTTAAGCACCCAATTGTTTCTAGTAATATAACCTTATTATTTTTAAAACAAAAACAAATAAGATGTGATTTTACTTACCTCAATGACAAATGACTGCAACGCCAAGTGCAAATGATACTATACCGCTGACAGATGGCAGCAGCTCACACAATTCTTCAACACATTAAAATGCAGAGGAAGATGTCCTATCACACTCCCTGTTTTTGTTCTCATTGACGATGAACGTCCAAGGGGAAAGATTAAAATGAAAAACTGGTTTTATCCGTTTTTTGGACCATATGGACTAATGTTGCTTAATCGCTGGCGTTCTCACGCACACTTCCAGTGGACACCTCACCGAAAACGATGCTTAATCGACTATGCATGTAAGTGTTAGCGAAAGCTCGGCTAAAGCTGATTGGCTAACCGTTGTTGTACCAAATCTAACTGCTTAACGTATTCTAAGTTTGAAAATCATCAAGTGGACACTTTGTTTCCATCTGAGAGGCTATCTCTTTGATGTGAATTTATATCATCGGATGTAAAACTTCGTTAGATTTTTAAGACCAGTTAGCCGATTAGTCGCTATCGTTTAGCGACTAATGGCAACCTATTCTGAACCCATGTTTAGCTATCGGCTCAATTACTCGCAAATCAACACCACCTCCTAACCAAACATCACTTTAAAACTTTGAGACGAATGAGCCCGTAATCCTCATCTATTACCGCCATACCAATTCCTCAAAACAAAATATGCGTTAATAAGTATTTGTGAATTGATATAAAAAAGTGAATTGATCAACTGTTGGTGACTCTGCGTAACACATACAGTATATAACCCCAATTCCAATGAAGTTGGGACACTGTGTTAAATGTAAATAAAAACAGAATACAATGATTAGCAAATCCTGTTCAACCTATATTCAATTGAATACAGTTCCCAAATGCTTATTGAGTGTTGTTAGAAGTGAAAACAAAGGGATAAGCCAAAGGGACATACTTACATACTGATGCTCATTTCTATTTTGCTGACATTGTTTATAACATAAAAGTGGTGTCATTGTCAGTTTGGATTAATAATGACTTTTACCACATATTTTGTACAGATCCCAGCAGCAAATTTACAAAGTTCATTCCACTTTATCCCTGTGCAGGTGATGAAGGGTAACGTCATCACAACCATCCAACACTGTGATTTCATGTTTACACTTCAGTTAAAATAAAATATTAATGTGTATCTAATTGTTGTTTTTTTTCTGTCTAATACACAGTATATATACATACATAAACAAGCACACAAACAGTCCCACGCACACATACATGCACATATACCTGCAGATGGTACACAAAAATAGAGACATGGACACATTACAATTTCCCCATTTGTAATCCCCCCCAAGTCTATTAATATGTCTGTTTCCATGGCAATTCAAGCCTTTTCAAATGCTGTTCAGATAAGAGGAGATAAGAGCATAAGGAGGAACGAGATAAGAGCAAGTGCCCTGCGGAGATCAGAGCACTGCAGGTCAAGCAGAAGAGCCGAAGTAAGTTGCAAAGAAATGGACCTTCCCTTCCCTTCTAACCTCCACTGCCATCCTGATGAAAAAACGAAATAAGAAGAGCCATCTGTGTTTCCTGTTATTGCAACACTTGGCAAGTGGACTTGCCTTCTGATTTTCTGCAGCAACTTTCTTTGCCTATCCAGTTATTTTCCGCTCAAGTGAAGTTACACGGCAGTGACAGAAATGCCATGACTTT
The DNA here is from genome assembly GCF_902500255.1 of Thalassophryne amazonica. Taxonomy (NCBI): domain Eukaryota; kingdom Metazoa; phylum Chordata; class Actinopteri; order Batrachoidiformes; family Batrachoididae; genus Thalassophryne; species Thalassophryne amazonica. Next base: position 95,605,385 of record NC_047111.1, read on the forward strand.
GTGCCGCTGCGGCTAAAACTGTGGCAAATAACTGATATAGTTGCTTATAGAGACATAAGACATCAACTTTGTTTCTGCAAATGCAGTTGAAAACTCCAGAGAGCAATCTGCAATGCTTCTAAATACACAAATTGCATGAAAGCAGAGTCATTTATCAAGAAACCTTATTTAAAACCATGAAACAAAGAAAGATTCTGGCAGCGATACAGTTGAACACTCACCTATCATACCATCTCATGCAGAAACTACACACTGTGAAAACACTTTACCTGTTTGTTGTTATACTTCAGCTGGCTGTTCTTGTAACTGTAGTCAGAATAATGGTCTGAGCCAGTAGAGTTGTCATCTCCCCCCGTTCCTACAAAGGTATTGGCAGCAGGAAGGTCCTGGACAGCCTGATGTTTCTGGGAGGCAGAGGGGGATTGGGCCTGCAGCTGGATGGACGGTAATGGGGAGTTGGATCGGTAGTGCCTGCCTATGTCAGGGCTTCCTGGAGAATACGTCAAGGGCAGGTGTATCCTGGGACTGTCATTGACTCCATCGAGGTTGAACTTTAGACTCTTCTGAAGGCTCACTTCTTCATCTTCACCAAGCGGTTTAGGGGACTTTTGTGGTTTCCCTTTCCTTCCGTGTTTGGCTTTAGCATTCTTTGGTGCTTGTTTGGGGGCATATAAGTCCTTTGTTTCCTTCTTGCCTGCCTGATACCCACTTTTAGTTTCCCTCTGGAGGCGGTGTCGAATAAATACCACCACCAAGATCAGCATAACTACACCTGCCACGCCAGCAAGGCTTCCAAACAAAATGTTACTACGCTGTGCAGCAAAACCACTGTCAGGATCACCAGCAATGTCCCGGTCCAGCGGAGTGTAAAGACTGTGTCCAACAAGGGCTTCTACCAGGCTGACATTTGAAATGGTTTCATTGACATAGATGTGGACAAGGGCAGTGGTGTGACGAGCAGGCTTCCCTCTGTCACTCACTCGCACAACCAAGCGATGTAGTCCACCGTGCTTTCTGGTCATTTCCTTTGCCAGAGTGATCTCTCCACTAGAGGGGGAGATACGAAATAACTGGTAAGGATTTCCGCCAGCAATGCTAAAGATAAGTTCTGCATTAGGTCCGCTGTCCAAGTCTTCAGCTTCCACTATTTCCACATGGCTATCTGGTGATGCCATTGGGGACAAACGCCTGAAGGAGGAGTTTGAAGGCTTGGTGACCACAGGGTCATTGTCATTTTCATCCAGTACATTGATTGTAACAGCTACATATGATGACCTGGGTGTTTCTCCTCCATCAACTGCTTTCAGACGGAAAGTGTAGCTGCTTTCCTTCTCCCTGTCAAATGATATGCTGGACAGAATAGTGCCTGTTCCATTTTGAACAACAAACTTCCCTCCATCAGGCTCTACAGAGAGGTGAACACGAGCGTTCTCACCTTTGTCAACATCAAGAACGGTCACCATCCCAACAGGACTTAAGGGAGGCATATTTTCCAAAACTGAAAAGCTATAACCACTAAGCATGAACTTGGGGTCATTGTCGTTGCGGTCAAGGACTTTTATTACAACAGTTGCTGTCCCTTTATGCGTGGGTGACCCTTTATCTGTTGCAGTAACCCGGAATTCATAGCTTTCTTTATGTTCTCGATCAAGTGGGCTTCGAGCTCTTACTTCACCTGTATTCTGGTCAATTTCAAACAAACCCTTGATGGGTGAATCTGCAACAATGTTGTACATGAGTTCTGCATTAGTGCCACTGTCCGCATCTGAGGCTTTCACATCAACAATCGTTTCACCTGGTTGGTTTTCTTCAGCAAAATCAACCTCAAACAACGTTGGCGAAAATATTGGTGAGTTGTCATTGACATCAGTCACCTGCACCTTCAGAGAGTTTGTACTGGAGAGTGCTGGGTTTCCAGAATCCACAGCCACAATCTCCACTCGGTAATCCCGGACTCTTTCGTAGTCAAGAGGAGTGGTAGTCTGTAAGAAATACTTCCTCTTGTTGTCACTGGATGAGTCACTGGCAGAGCGCAACTGGAACGGCACATCTCCTGCAACCACACAAGTGACAACTGCATTCTCTCCCTCGTCCTTGTCAGACACTTGCACCAAAGCTACAGCTGTTCCCACCGGCATGTCCTCTGAAATGTTTGCCACTCCTTCACTGTGAGTAACAAGACCAATCCCACGAATCTCGACTGCTGGTGCATTGTCATTTTGGTCAGTCACCTCAATAGACACAAATGTCTTAGAGCTCTTAGGTTGAGGGCCCTTATCCCTTGCCACCACATAGAAGGAGAGACTGCTGATTTCCTCCCTATCAAGTGAGCCTTTGACATAGATGATGCCAGTGGAGCGGTCAATTCGTAAAAGTTTTGGGACTGGGTCAATGGCTTGATGAAGTGTATACTCGATTTCTCCATTAGGGCCCATGTCAGAGTCATTTGCTTTAACCTAGAATATAAAAGCAAAAAAGAGAGGAAAAGTAACAGCCTTAAACAAGGGAAAGTATTCAGGATTATTAAAAAAACCTTGCACCATCTCAATTTATTAAATTCAATTATTGAGCTATATGCAATTTCCCAAATAACAAGGCTATTATGATACTGCAGGTTTCTTTAGTTATAGTGTTAATGAAATATGACTTATCAAATAAAATATACTTTATTATGATCCCAAACAATAAACCTGGTGAAAATATGATGAATCATTAGTCTCTCCTCAGAGCAAATATTGGGAAAACACTGAGAAACAAGTTCCAAGGTCCTTCTTAATTATATCCAGTTCATAAATGGTAAATGCTATCATTGTTAGCACTGTTTCATTATTTTGGTAAAATTCCTGTCTTTATATAATATGTTGTATATTTGATTTGGCACTAGCCAGGCAGGTGCGATGTCAAGGTCCTAGCATTGCACCTAATGTTAGCGTGATCTGTCTGTATTTAATCTAAGGTGATGTATTGTGCTTAAAAAATACATACATGAGGTACTGAGAGCCTGAGCAAGAGAAGCCCCTTAAAGCAGTGATTAATAATGGATTTAATTGTTCAAGTATCTTGAAATATCACTAGTGTCACATAACAGAATCATAACAGGCTAAAATTAGCATGAAAACTTTCTAGCATCACATAACCCAATGCTAATAAGCATTACAAATTGTGATGCTAACAGGCTAACATTTGCATGAAAACTGGCTCATGTCATGCAAAATGATGCTAATGGCCAATATCAGCATTAAAAGTAGTCACATAACCTAGTGCTAACTAGTATCACATAACCTGATGTTAGTGTGCTCATGTTAGCATGAGCTGAGTGCCTCAAAGCTTGCGATGTGGTTAAATAAAAACATATTTAAAGTTACAATTTTGTTACAAAAAAAAAAATCTTAGTGCATATGATCTGGCAATTTTACATGTTTCCTGAAAAAAGACAATCTGATTGTGTTTTTTTTTAGATTTTTTTGCCAGACAGACCAACTAATAGACACAGATTTGGGCCTTAGAGAATAAATTACAGGTTCATGTAGATTCAATGAATGAATGGATATCAGAGCACGTTGCAGCAAACGAAGTCTGGCAGATGTTTGTAATTGCTGCCATTCGTCTCTGCATGTGATGCTCTTATACATATCTGTTATCCACCCACTTGCTATTCCAGAAAACAGGCTGTAGAACTGATTCACATGAGAACGCCTGGCCAATTATTTTGTCTGCTTTTTCTTTAATGACAGTCACTGCAATTTCACAGAGGGAGGTAGAGAACATTCTACACATATCATCTTACTCCTACAATCACAGATTGTGAATCTCCATCTGCCTTTCTACCACTATAATAGCAGAACAAGAGCTACAAGTGGTGTAATTAACTCTAGGTGCATAATGCGGTAATATTTATGTGACAGTCAAAAATGCACATTTTAATAATAGCAGTAAAATAACTAATTTAAGAATTATGAGGGGATAGATCTGTGGTTCACAAACGTTTTCTGTTGTGCCTCCACTGCAACCTAAAACAAAACTGAAATGGCCAAACTAAAAACCACCATTGATTCTCTAGTACAGTATTGTGTTGTAAATTAAATTGACCATTTGCATAACTGGCAACATCACATCCCAAGTTTGACTTCCTTAATGTAACCTTTTCAGTTTTAACTCCTGTATTTTTATTTTCACCATTGCACAAGTTACTGCTGAACATGAAAAAGCAACACTGACAGAGAACTCAAGAGTCAGACATGAGTTGTTCTATTTTGGGTTTTGTCTGATATGATGAACATGAGTCACCTGCTCTTCCTGTCTTACACTTTATGTGCAATTCTTCTATCTCCAGAAACTTTGCATGCCTTGTTACTTTTTAATAACCATACTATGAAGCATTTTTAAGGTATTAGTTGATGCTTTGTTCATCATATGCAAAGCATTGTTCACACATTAATTCTCATCAGTAAGTTACTTGTAAACATAAGCCCATTGATGCTTGTTATGCAGATGATCAGAAAATGTATCTGCCTATGAGAACTAATGGATGCGATACATTGACTTCAATATTTAATTGTGTTCATAATGTAAAGCAGTGGATGTCTCAAAATGTTCTTTAACTGAATGATAGTAAAGCAGAGACCATTTTGTTTGGACATTCTGGCAAGCTGAATGTTGTACCATCAAACTTTGGCTAATTATTTAAAACTAGCGGTCAAGAATTTGAGAGTGATATTTGACAGCTGTTTGAGGTTTGATTAACAGATAAACTCTACTGTCAAAGTAACTATTCCGAAACAGTCCAGTCTCACGGAATGAATTAGAATGAATTTGCGCTGCCGTGACAAAAATGAGGTGCTTTTCGTCACAATATCATGAAGCAATAGATTAATGTATATGTCGTGCTGCTGAATCACTACTTGCCGTGAGACTGGGTTGTTCAAAACCCATTTTAGATGTGCTTAATTACCAATAACATTTAGAGTGGCCTCCAAAACTACTCAGCCCCTTGGGATTTCACATTTTTTTTATTTGTTTATGCCATTTAAAATACAAAGAGTAAATCATGGTTCTCAAAAATAAATAAATAAATAAATCTAAAACTGGCTTCTTTAAACTCAAACTCAAAGCAAATTTCTATAACTTGATATAATCAGTTTAATTGCCAGTTTTCTTCAGACAAGTCAGGGGATTGATACATGGACATTCCTAAGTCCCTGAATATGTCTTGGACTTTATTTACATGAACTATGAGGAAATACAAACACTTTGGAGGATTTTCTTAAAAAGAACACCTGAAAGTTCAGCTACAATTTGCCAGAAGGTACATCTGATTTGATGTTGTTGTTGTTTTTTTTTTTTCCAATTCATTATGAAGCTCTATAACTGGTGATACAAAATGCTAAATATGCACTATGTACAATTTCTCCACTCATAGCCACAGAAGCCTATAATGTTTTCTGGGTGTCTTGGAGGCTTTCCTCACTCTTCCCCTTCTTGAACAATCAGTTTTTGAGAAATGACTACTTCACACAGATTTACCACACAGTGCTATACTGTTTGTATTTCTTCATAAATGATGTAAATAAATTCCAAGACATATTGAGTGACTTTGAAATGTTCATGTATCCATCCCTTGACTTGTCTGAAAAAACTGGCAATAAAACAGAATATTACATGTATTATACCAAAGGCGCACATTGCTTATGCAACCCATTATCTTGGCTTGTATCTTTTTAATTAATTTATATTAAGTTGTAAAGATTTGCTTTGAGATAGAATTTTTTATATTGAGAATCCTGATTTGCATTTGTATTTGAAATGGCATATACAAGGTGTGTGAGAAAAGAAACGGACCTTTTTATTTTTTTAAAAAACTATATGGATTTGAATCCCGTGCGATTACGTCAGCCAAACTTGAACCCTCGTGCGCATGCGTGAATTTTTTCACGCCTGTCGGTTCCGTCATTTGCCTGTGGGCAGGCTTTGAGTGAAAACTGGTCCACCCCTCCCGTCGGAATTCCTTTGTCTGACAACTTGCTGAGAGACTGGCGCTTTGCTTTATCAAATTTTTTTCAGAAACTGTGAGGCAGATCCGAGTGGACACCATTCGAGAAATTCAGATGGTTTTCGGTGAAACTTTTAAGGACTGATGAGAGATTATGGAGTGTTATTGTTGCTTTTAGGACTGCCCACGGAGCCGGACAGCGCGCCCCGAGCCTGTTTTGAGCTGAAAACTTCCAAATGTATGGCTCTGTTGACCCAGGATGTCGTGAGAGAACAGAGAAGTTTCAGAAAAGGTCGGGATCAGCAGTTTATTCGGACATTCCACTGTTAAAGGAGATTTTGTAATGAAAGATGTGCGGACGGATTTGCGCGTCGGGACGCAGCCGCTCATCAAGCGGCACCACATGAAAACGCCTCCGTGTTGATAACCATTCGTAAGATTTAGGCGGTTTTCGATGGCTTTCAGTCGAGTGAGTATCCGAGAAATTGTTTAACAGCTGGGCATATTCAAACTTGTCCTGTAAGCCGTCCAACGGAGGTGTTTTGCTGTGGCGCCCCGCCATGAGCGGCTGGGTGCCGACGCGCGAATCCGTCCGCACGTCTTTCATTACAAAATCTCCTTTAATAGTGGAATGTCCGGATAAACTGCTGATCCCGACCTCTTCTGAAACTTCTCTGTTTTCTCACGACATCCTGGGTCAACAGAGCCTTATATTTGGAAGTTTTCAGCTTGAAACAGGCCGACGACGGCGGCTCGGGGCGCGGCGCACCGTCCGGCTCCGTGGGCAGTCCTTAAAGCGACAGTAACACTCCATAATCTCTCATCAGCCCTTAAAATTTTCACCGAAAACCGTCTAATTTCTCGAATGGTGTCCACTCAGATCTGCCTCACAGTTTCTGAAAAAAATTTGATAAAGCAAAGCGCCAGTCTCTCTGCCATTTCCCTGACAATAAAAATCCGATGAGGGGGGTGGACCAGTGCTCACTCAAAGCCTGCCCACAGGCGAATGACGCAACCGACAGGCGTGAAAAAACTCACGCATGCGCACGAGGGTTCAAGCTTGTCTGATGTAATCGCACGTGATTCAAATCCATATAGTTTTTGAAAAAAATAAAAAGGTCCATTTCTTTTCTCACAGACCTCGTACAAATTAAAAAAATGTGAAATACCAAGGAGCCCAATATTTTTGGACGGCACTGTATAACTGTATTTAACAAATGACTTACTGATCAGAATTAAAGTATGTATCATTTACAAATGATGAACAAAGCACTAACTAATTTGGTTTTCATTTGAGTGCACAGATGAGTCCAGAACTGCCATTTAAGCAACATGGAAGCTGAGCAAACAAAATGACTAATGTGTTGGATGGAAAGTAGCAATAACATTTGCTTTGCAATGTGTACTGTCAAACATCCAATAGAAAAAGGGCCCTAAATATGCAATGCACAGGTTTATTTATGTATTATATATTTATTGATGAATTTGATTGGGCTTAATATTCACACACATTCCTCTTCAAAGGCCTTGCAGTTTACTGTTCAATTAATGAACGTATTCTTGTTTGGATGAATGTTTGTTTCATAGGACAGTTACTGTCTTACTGTGCATGGTTAACATTTGAATACAAATGAATGATCAAAAGACTGATGAAAATTGAAGCTTGTTTTCAATTGATAATTGTACACAGCATGTGAATTATAAAATACATGTTTCTCCATGGGGTAAACAGCATTGCACTGGTGCAACTTAATTACATCAATATGTATTTTTGACATTTTAGTTTGACGTTATATTTGCACCATGAGAATCCCTGTGATTAGGCCCTAAGATGAATACTAAATAAATACAATTTTTTGTTTAATATCAGTTCTACTAGATGTCAAAAGTGCATTACATTGTTGAAATCGAGGCTATATTGACATGGATACCTGAGATCTATAGCAACGCACCTGGAGATAGTGCACTTTGTCAGTTCCACTCATGACCACAAGATTACAGTGACCCACATCTTTGTTTGCTGAGCGCCAAAAAGCAATGCGGCTCTTGTACAGACATGGGTGTTTTGGAGTAAGTGCCAGTGGAGCTTCAGATTAAGCTGTTTTAATGTGGCCAACCATTCATTTTCACATTCATACCTATGGACAATTTAGAATCACCAGTTAGCAGAACTGAGAACATGCGAACTCCACATAAAAAGGCCACCGCTACAATCAAATGGAGACAACAACACTCAGGGCCCCTTCACACATAGTACGAATAAGTACAAATCAGAGCAAATCATGGTGGAACAGCTCGTATGAGTGAACCACCAAAACATGGAGCCGACGGGCAGGCGTGAATGATGCAGCTGCGATGGTTTCATGCTGTGAAAAAAAAGAAAAACTAAATGCCACCCACGGGATTTGAACCTGCAATTTCCAAAAGCTCTGATTTCCATCCAGAAGTGTTACCACTGACCTACCATCGCTGTCCTGTAAAAGGTGCGGGAAAATGCCTGATATCAAGAAGGACATGGATGTATTGAAAAAATAAATAAATAAAAGTACACACCATATAAAAACAGTGCATTCTTTTGAATCCCTTTTATCAAGCAGGCAATACAAATATGAACCGTCTGTTCCTCTGTAGATGACCCATGGTCACACATGTACAGTCATAAAATGACATGAATGAGAAGCAGTGTGCTCTTATCATGTCCACATCCCCTGGCAGCATGTCCAGCTGGCCCCACACGCGTGTCTTGTGGATGGCACACCACAGGACAGACACCATGTCATGTGGAACAGAGCTCACATGGGTGATGTGACATTCAGATCGCCTGCTGCGTGTTATGATCTGATGGTCCGTTTCACCTGGGGTAGCCTGTCAATGTGCATGGCGTGCACCTGCTTGCTGCAGCCCATTGCAGCAGCAATATATGTTTTTATGTATGTCCATGTGAGGACAGCAAGCAGACACAAGCGCGTTACAGTGGGCTGTTCTTAGTTCATGTCCGTCCAAACATGGTACGTGTTCTCGTGTTCTCCAGCTGGGACGTCCAGAGCCACAGATCTTCACAGCTGCTCCTGTCGGCTGACACACCCCCTGTCAGTTCAGCACACGCACACACACCAAAGTGTCAGTGTGTCTGTTTGCAAACCACACCCATGGAGCACTTTGAAAAATTTCACATCCAGCTCAAAAGTGATCATCTACTGACTGTTTTCATGCTAATAGTGCAAATGGCCACACATTTTCTATGTGCCAAACGAGCAGTGTTAGAAGTGCATTTGCGTCACCTGGAATTTGGCCAACACCTGCTGCGAGAGGATTTGATGGACTCTCACAGCGCACACTCCGTCTTTCAGGCGGTGGTGTGCGCAAATAGTTGAAGCAACAGGTGTACAAGGCATTGGAGGCAGCTACGATTTTACACATATTGCATACAATTCCTGCTTCATGCGCACTTCATGCTCAATTCGACCATATTTGTACTATGTGTGAAGGGGCCCTTACAACTGTCTGGACATGCAGCCACAGAAATCATGTTAATTGAAATTGCTTTGCATGTTCCTTCCAGTAATTGTCCTGAAGTACAACAGAGTTACACACATCAACAGAGTGGTGGTGGTGGGGGGGTGCTCTTCTTTTTGGGAAACACTTGAATGGGCCGTGCCTTAACATGATGTGGATTTCCAAACACTGCAGATTCTAACCAAACCCACACCTCTAGTACTGAAAAACAAAGGCAACTAAGAAGGGGCGAATCTTGTATTTCTTTGAATTGCCAGTTGAGTATGACTCCTCCAAAAGTGGTCACTCTCCAAAGAGCCTATGTTAATTAATATATGTTAAGTTTTATATATATATATATATGTGTGTGTGTGTGTGCATATAGAAAATTTTATTGTATTTTTTATTTTATTCCATAAATCTGAGATATTAAAGCTTGCTGTAGAGTTAATTGCACTAAAACACCATCAAAGAATTCCTTGTGCCGATATATCCTTTGAGTGAAATTTCAGAATCATTTAATTCATAAGTTTGTGCCTTTATCACCAGGTTAGCACTAATTAGCGGGTAGCTTGGTGACATTAGGTCCACTGGGGTCCAACATTACTAAGGCAATATACTGGTGATATGATATTTAATGCCTGCACCCAACCATTGCCCAGTCCACAACAATAACTAAAAGCCAAACCAACTCTGTTAGCCTTATCTTAGCTTTGTTTGTAACTCTTTGCTCATTTATGCATTGGCCAGGAGTTATGCGATACTACCATGATGGTGACTATTGGTGCCACCCTGTTTCACCATCAAAACTACTTGGGTTTGTCAAGTATGACATATGGAGGCAATGTTTGAAAAACAATTTTTTAAAACACAACTCTTGTGCTGCATCAATGAAAAAAAATAGCTAAGAATATCTGCATCCTCAATCACTTCTGTCCCTATGGCAAACAGCATAAACTACAAAGTAGTTTGATTCAATTCATTACTTGTTGACTCGCAGTAATTTATTTGCAGAACAATCTTACCTGCAACACAGAGTGTCCCACGGGGCTATTTTCTGACACCTCTGCCTCATAAGCAGCTTTTTCAAACTTGGGAGCATTATCGTTGGCATCGGTGACTACCACTCTGAGCAAAGCACTGCTGTAGCGCTGGGGGTTCCCTCCATCCACTGCCCTGATGGTGAGATCATAGGAATCCTTTAACTCTCGATCCAGGTTGCCTAGGACAATGAGCTGTGGGAGCTTTACTCCCCTGTCCTCGGCCACCTGTAAACCAAATAGTGTTGCTGCGTCCAGGCCTGCAGTCAGGGCATAATCAGCCACCCCATTCCTGTCAGAGTCCCTGTCAGTGGCCAGAGGGATGGAGAACAGTGCTCCCATCAGTGTGTTCTCGGGGACAGAGATGGTGAGCACAGAAGAGGGAAACTGAGGGGTGTTGTCATTGATGTCCTGGACCTCAATGCGTCCTTCAATAAGTCGTGGGCTCTGGTTTTGTATCAGATCTGTCACTGACACCTCAAACTCAAGGTAGCAAGGCTTCCCCTTAGCTAGGGATCGACAGTCCCTAAGGGTTTCTCGATCTATTGGGATTTCAGTGGTGAAAATGTCTCCTGTCTTTCCATCAACACGAAGGTAAGGGGAGCCCACCTCCAACTTGTAGAGATGACCTGAGTCCGGCAGTCCCTGGTCTGCTGCCAGGCTGCCAATGAGAGTGTTCGGAGGTTGCTCTTCCTGGACCCTGTACAGGATACTGCCTTCAGCAGAACCGCAGTCCAGCACCAGGACGCACAACAGGACAACTCGTAAAGTCAGTTCCATTAGGTCATCAGAAGATCTGCCTGAAAAAGATAACCACATCTCATTACTTCTGTCAAGTAGATTCTGTTTCATTATTATTTTGTCTGTTAACAACCCAATTTTCATGAAACGTGGCAGAGTGGTGGAGCCTGGACCAAGGTGCAGTCAGGTACATAGGTATTTGGATTGTGACACAACCATTGTAATTTTGCCACAATTAACTTGAGATCAAATAATCAAAATGCACTGGTGTAGTTTTTCAGTTTCAGTTCAAGGGGTTTAACAAACACATTGCATTCACCATTTAAGAATAATGGTTATTTTTAAACATAGTGCCTCCATAAAAAATTGGACAAACTAACTATTAGGATTTTTATGTCTGCCAAGGATGTAGTAAAATCATCGGCATTTCTGTATTTGTCTGTCTGTTAGCAGGATTAGGTCAAAACGTATGAAGAAATGTTCACCACAGAAAGATACTAGGCCATGGAAGACTCCATTAGCAGGTCCAAAATTCTGCAGCAAGGCTCCTGTCTCTCTCAAACAGAAGGACTCATATTTCTCCTATTTTAAAGTCTCTTCATTGGTTCCCAGTGTTGTTCCATTTCCATTTTAAGATCCTAGTGTTGACTTTTAGAGCTTTGCATGGTCAGGCTCCCCCCTACATTAGAGACCTGTTATGTCCATACGGTCCTGCTCAGAGCCTGAGGTCAGTGGATCAGAACCTTCTGAGGGTCCCTCGTACCCACTTTAAGACCCGAGGAGATCGCTCTTTCCAGGCCGTTGCGCCGAGGCTCTGGAATGATCTCCCTTTGTCTCTTTGTTCACTGGACTCTGTCGATGTTTTTAAGAGCAAACTTAAAACCCATCTGTTTCTCCGGGCATTCAAACCTTCGTAGTGAGAGGGCTGTTTTATGACCACTGTGTGTGTCTTCATATTATTTTATTGTGATGTACATTGTATTTTATTCTCAGAATTTTTATCTGTGTGTCTTTTGTGAAGCACCTTGCGACTTTCTTTGTCTGTAAAAGGTGCTATATAAATAAACATTACTTACTTACTTACTTATTAAATTTTGGAGGTGATCCGGATCCGGGTCTGGATTCTGGATCAAGATTTCACTTTATGTAGGCTTTGGAGGATTATGTCAAGAAAAACTACTTCCCGGATTCCCATCAAAATTGCACCACAGATAGATATTAGGGCATGGAAGACTCCACTGAGTTTTGGATGTGATCCAGATCTGGATCTGGATTCTGGATTAAGATTTCACTTTCTATAGGCCCTGAAGGATTATGTCAAAACTAGTTCACAGATTCTCACCAAATTTGCACCACAGATAGATATTAGGGCATGGAAGACTCCATTGAGTTTTGGAGGTGATCCAGATGTGGATCCAGATTCTAGATCAGGATTTCACTTTCTATAGGCTCTGAAGGATTACGTCAAAACTACTTCACAGATTCTCACCAAATTTGCACCACAGATAGACATTAGGCCATGGAAAACTCCACTGAATTTTGGAGGTGCTCCAGAACCGGATTCTGGATCAAGATTTCAATTTGCACGCTTCACTTTGTCAGATTTTGAGGGTTACGTCAAAACGTCTTAGCGGATTTTCACAAAATTTTCACCACACATTGGTGTTAGGCCTTGGAAAATTGTAGGTGATCTGGATCCGGATCAGGATTTCACTTTGTAGACTTTTAAGGATTACATCAGAACTACTCCATGGATACAACATCACGATGTAAAAACAAGATCAAGAAGACACTACTTTGTTTCAGCTTGTGAATTAAATATGACATTGCAACATCTTGACCAGCTTCCAGTCGGACCATTCTGGATCAGTATGCAAATACTGCATTGTGGGGATGAATCCAGATCCAGGCAAAGCCCAGGTCACGATGTGAATCATATATGTTATTTGAGTCGTCGTCAACCCCTTTGCCGGACGTCAGAAATCTCACATTGCTTTTGTTGTTCATGTGAAAGTGTCACATTTTGCTGCCGGTTTTCTTGAGACAGGTCAGAGGATGGGTGCATAAACATTTGTAAGTCACTGGGTATGTGCTGTGCTGCATTTACATCAGTCAATAGTACATACAAAGAGTATGGTGTTGTACAGAAACTATGTCTGGAGAGTGCAGACTGTGACTGTGCATGAAGAAGACAAATGAAGGAAGCCATCAAAACACCTCTGAAGGAATTAAAGGCTTTCACAGTTGTGATTGAAGAAAGTGTGCACAGTGCAGCTTTTGTCCGTTGCATCAACAGTTATAAAGTTTCATGGTGGAGTGGCATACAGATGGATTTTATGAATAAAATACATGAAATTTCAGCTACAGTTTGCCAGAAGACACATGAGAGACTTGAGCCTGGAGTTGATCTGTTTTACATAATAATACAGGCTCTGACAAAGGAGGGGTGTTGTATTAAAAATGGCTGTAATTCCTAAATTTTAATGAGATATTTTGTGAAACCACTTGAAGTAAAGCTGAAAGTAATTTCATCACCATTGTTCTGGTGAACAGAGAAAATATTACATTCGTGTCACTGTCCAACTACTCATGTACCTGAGTGTGTTACATTTTTGAGCAGATCACAGATCAGGATTTTTTCCGCTCTTTCTTTCATATTACAGATAAGGAATGTTTGTTTTTTCTTTTTGTTTTTGATATATTCATCAGTTTCTCAAGTAATATATGAATGGATCATTATGAGATTTGAGCCTTATTTATATGGATTATTTCTCTGAATGCATAGGACTGAGTCTGGCTTTAAATAAAAGTTCAGATTTGGTGGAACAAAATGTTTTATGCATATCATCAATGAGATATGTTTTGGCTTTATATGTCTGCAATCTCAGTGTGCCCTTCTATTTTCAAAATGTTCCCTTTTGTAGTTTGTGCTCAAAGAAGTATCTGCAATGATAAAAACTGCAAAAGCTATTTACCCAAATATTACTTCAATTTCTTTAAAAAAAAAATGGAGGTAGCAGAAGTCATTCCATCAGACCACAAAGGCCAAAGTGGTAATTTTACTCATCAAGGAAAAATAATAGGATTATTAATTCTGACATAAATTGTTCTGCGGTAAATTCGAGCCTGCACAAGCATAATATAGTTTAAATTGAACTTGAAACGCAAATCAAAATACTTCATATTTTTATGTAATTACAACAATATACCACCATCATGCTTTTTTTTTGTCACTAGCATTTTTCTAAGCCAATAGAACTTGTGAACTGAGCTTGCACACTAAACAAACTTGGGGCCAGTGTAGATTGTTTCAGTTACTGTGCAAAATCAAATACAAATCTAAAAGAGTATCTCAAGGATCCCAACCAGACTCATTATTTCACTATTATACTTTGACTTTGAGTGGTGCAGCAATGCAGAAAAACAAAACAAAACAAAACAACAACAACAAAAAAAACACAGTATACAAGTGTATCTAGAAAGTATTCGGAGCACTTCACTTTTTCAACATTTTGTGACAGTCTTTTTCCAACATGGAGTACATTAATTTTTTTTCTCTCAAAATCCTACTGATATCACCCCACAATAACAACATGATTTTTTTTTGGATATTTATTACAAATAAAATACTAAGAAATCACGTGTATATAAGTATTCACACCCTTTATTCAATACTTTGTTGATGCAACTTTGGCAGCAATTATAGCCTCAATTCTTATGATGCCACAACTTGGTGCACCTATCTTTGGGCAGTTTTGCCCATTCCTCTTTGCAGCACCTCTCAGGTTGGATGGGGCGTGTCGGTGCACAGCCAATGTCAGATCTCTCTAGAGATGTTCAATCAGATTCATGTCTGTGCTCTGGCTGGGCCACTCAAGGACATTCAGAGAGTTGTCATGAAGTCACTCCTTTGATATCTTGGCTGTGTGATTAGGTTCATTGTCCTGCTGAAAGATGAACCGTCGCCCCAGTCTGAGGTCAAGAGTGCTCTGGAGCAGGTTTTCATCCAGGATGTCTCTGTACATTGCTGCATCTAAATCCTAACTAGTCTTCCAGTTCCTGCCATTGACAAACATCTCCACAGCATGATGCTGCCACCACCCAGCTTCACTGTAGGGATGGTGCCTGGTTTCCTCCAGAGATGTTGTCCTTCTGGAAGCTTCTCCTCTCTCCACAGAGGAATGCTGTATCTCTGACAGAGAAACCATTGGGTTTGCGCAGTTTAGATGGGCAGCAAGCTCTAGTAACAGTCCTGGTGGATCCAAACTTTTTCCATTTACAGATGATGGATGCCACTGTGGTCACTGGGAACCTCAAAGCGGCAGAAATGTTTCTGTATCCTTCCAAAGAGATAATCCTGTCTCACAGGTCTAGAAACAATTCCTTTGACTTCACACTTGATTTGTGTTCTGACATACACTGTTGACTGTGGGCCTTACACGTAGACTTATGCACATGTAATTTCTTTTTATGTAAAGATTTTGCAAAAATCAAAAAATAAAAACTTATTCACATTGTCATTATGGGGTACTGTGTGTAGAATTTTGATGAAAAAATAAATTCAATCCATTTTGGAATAAGGCTGTAACATAACAAATTGTGGAAAAAGTGAAGATGTGGATGCTTTCTAGATGTACTGTACACTTGATAAAATATATCCTGATATAAAAATCAACATATTTCCTTTGAACAAAGCTGAGCTGCATTGTTACAGCATCCTTGCACTATGACAATGTGTGTACTGAGGGTCATGAAGGCAGTGAAGCATTCCTCAGCATGCACATTATGTAACATGGCTATTATCATCGCATGCAGCTTGCAACAATGCACAATGGAGGGATTCATGTACATGCTCCATTGCTGCTGGCCAGCTCAAATAGTGGAATGATTATGTTTGATTTTGAGCCTTTCAGCTCTAATTACAGACAATTATTTTAGTGTCTTCTTTGAACGGTATCCCTCCTAGCAATACACTTCTGTTTTCATGCTGCAGTTGCTTCAGACTGTAATTATTTCTTGTGTTTATACGCACTGGTATTGGTGCTTGAAACAGCAGTCGATACTGAGGTTAACTGTTGTGGTTCAGAGATTCACAAAACAGTTGATGGCAAATTTCACCAGTTATGTGTGAGTGTACATGCGTGTGTGTGCTGGGACATAATCAGTTATAACTTAAATAGTGTTGCTCATTTTTGAAATTTTAACTGCATAAATACTGAATAAAGTGTAGAAAAAAGGTATAGCATATGGCACCATTCTTGTCCGTTCTTTGGCGAAAAAATAGAAAAGCCTCTCATACACAGAAGGCACATGCATGGCATTTAGAGGCATGTGTAACACTCGCCACCATCCACAACAAACACATTACTAGCTGCCACTAACACTTTACATAACGCCACACAGTTGCCGGCACTCACCAGGGTGTGGTGAGTGTTTTGAACACCTCTTACATGCCACTAACTGTCAATGCATATGCCAAGCACACAGCGTCTGCGTGACAGGCTGGAAAGCACCGGGTAGTTTTGAAATTCCAAATACATGAAGACAATTGGAAAGCAACAGAAACAAAATTGACAAAATATTGGCCAGGAAGTTAGTAGACAATGTGTTTTCTTCAATGCCACTAACCTCAACGCACGCAAAGCGGCCACAAGGGTCGCACGTGTGTGAGTGTGTGTGTGTGTATACAGTGTCCTCTAAAAGTATTGGAACACTTGGTATTTCACATATTTTAATTTGTTTTTGCCATTTCAAATACAAAAAAATAATTAAAAAAATCTAAAATGAGCTTTCTTAAACTCAAATTCAAGGCAGATATCTACAACATGATATGAAATAATAATAAAAAAATACAGTTAAGCTCATAAAGACTTTTTGGTTTTTTGGCCATTTTTCAGAGAATATGAATGACAACACAAAAACTTTTTTTTCACTCATGGTTAGTGGTTGGGTGAAACCATTGTCAAACAACCAGGTTTATTCTTTTTAAATCATAATGACAACACAAACTACCCAAATGTCCCTGATTAAAAGTTTACATACCCCTGTTCTTAATACTGTGTGTTGCCCCCTTTAACATCACTGACAGCTTGGAGTCTTTTGTGGTAGTTGTGGACGAGGCTCTCTGATGGTAAAGATGCCACTGAATATGTTTCGGACTTTATTTACACTAATTACAAAGAAATACAAACAGTATGGCACTTTATGGTAAATCTGCATGGAGTAGACAGTTCTCAAAAACTGAGTGACTGTGCAAGAAGGAGAAGAGTGAGGAAAGCCACCCAGACAACCCAGAAGAAGTTATAGGCTTACAGTAGTGTTCAGAATAATAGTAGTGCTATGTGACTAAAAAGATTAATCCAGGTTTTGAGTATATTTCTTAGTGTTACATGGGAAACAAGGTACCAGTAGATTCAGTAGATTCTCACAAATCCAACAAGACCAAGCATTCATGATATGCACACTCTTAAGGCTATGAAATTGGGCTATTAGTAAAAAAAAAGTAGAAAAGGGGGTGTTCACAATAATAGTAGCATCTGCTGTTAACGCTACAAACTCAAAACTATTATGTTCAAACTGCTTTTTTAGCAATCCTGTGAATCACTAAACTAGTATTTAGTTGTATAACCACAGTTTTTCATGATTTCTTCACATCTGCGAGGCATGGAGTCAACTAACTTGTGGCACCTTTCAGCTGTTATTCCACTCCAAGATTCTTTAACAACATTCCCCAATTCATTCACATTTCTTGGTTTTGCTTCAGAAACAGCTTTTTGGATGTCACCCCACAAGTTCTCAATTGGATTTAGGTCCGGGGATTGCGCAGGCCACTCCAAAACATTAATTTTGTTGGTTTGGAACCAAGATTTTGCTCATTTACTGGTGTGCTTGGGGTCAATGTTTTGTTGAAACACCCATTTCAAGGGCATGTCCTCTTCAGCATAAGGCAACATGACCTCTTCAAGTATTTTGACATATCCAAACTGATCCATGATACCTGGTATGCGATATATAGGCTCAACACCATAGTAGGAGAAACATGCCCATATCATGATGCTTGCACCACCATGCTTCACTGTCTTCACTGTGAACTGTGGCTTGTATTCACAGTTTGGGGGTCGTCTCACCAACTGTCTGCAGCCCTTGGACCCAAAAAGAACAATTTTACTCTCATCAGTCCACAAAATATTCCTCCATTTCTCTTTAGGCCAGTTGATGTGTTCTTTGGCAAATTGTAACCTCTTCTGCACGTCTTTTATTTAACAGAGGGACTTTGCAGGCAATTCTTGCAAACAAATTAGCTTCACACAGGTGTCTTCTAACTGTCACAGCACTTACAGGTAACTCCAGACTGTCTTTGATCATCCTGGAGCTGATCAATGGGTGAGCCTTTGCCATTCTGGTTATTCTTCTATCCATTTTGATGGTTGCTTTCCGTTTTCTTCCACGCGTCTGTTTTTTTTTTGTCCATTTTAAAGCATTGGAGACATTGTAGATGAACAGCCTATATTTTTTTGCACCGTACATCGTATAGGTTTTCCCCTCTCAATCAACTTTTTAATCAAACTACGCTGTTCTTCTGAACAATGTCTTGAACGTCCCATTTTCCTCAGGCTTTCATCTGGCTTCATCCTTAAATAGGGGACACCTGATTCACACCTGTTTGTTCCACAAAATTGACAAACTCACTGACTGAATGCCACACTACTGTTATTGTGAACACCCCCTTTTCTACTTTTTTTTTACTAATAGCCCAATTTCATAGCCTTAAGAGTGTGCATATCATGAATGCTTGGTCTTGTTGGATTTGTGAGAATCTACTGAATCTACTGGTACCTTGTTTCCCATGTAACAATAAGAAATATACTCAAAACCTGGATTAATCTTTTTAGTCACATAGCAC
This sequence comes from Thalassophryne amazonica, assembly GCF_902500255.1. NCBI lineage: Eukaryota > Metazoa > Chordata > Actinopteri > Batrachoidiformes > Batrachoididae > Thalassophryne > Thalassophryne amazonica. Next base: position 95,624,553 of record NC_047111.1, read on the forward strand.
TACTATTATTCTGAACACTACTGTATGTGCACTACTATTATTCTGAACACTACTGTATGTGGCTGTGATTGGAGAAATTGTGCACAGTGAACGCTTTGCATTTTGCATCACTACTCTTAGCTTCATAGTGGAGTAGAGGAGAGAAGGATTTTCTTTCACCAAAACAGGTCATATCCAGGCTTCCATCTCAGATGTACCTTCTGGCAATGTGTAGCTAAACTTTCAGGTCTTCTTTTTAAGAAAATCCCCTTCTATACCATTTCATCATGAAGATGGATAACTTGCACTGTGCATAATTTCTCCAATCACAGCCACGTAAACCTATAACTTCTTCTGGGTTGTCTGGGTGTCTTGGTGGCTTTCCTCACTCTTCTACTTCTTGCACAGTCACTCAGTTTTTGAGAACTGTCTAGTCCATGCAGATTTACCATAGAGTGCCATATTGTTTGTATTTCTTTGTAACTGATGTAAATAATGTCCGAAACATATTCAGTGGCAGTTTTACCATCAGAGAGCCTCGTCCACAACCACTACAAAAGATTCCAAGCTGTCACTGATGTTAAAGGGGGCAATACATGTTATTAAGAACAGATGTATGTAAACTTTTGATCAGGGTCATTTGGGTAGTTTGTGTTGTCATTATGATTTAAAAAGAGTAAACCTGGTTGTTTGAAAATAAATGGCTTTACCCAACCACTAACTGTGAGTGAAAAAAAAGTTTTTGTGTTATCATTCATATTCTCTGAAAAATGACCAAAAAAAAAAAAAAAAAAAAAAAAATCCACTTTTGAGATCAACTGTATACAAGCCAAGATGATGGGTTGCATAAGTAATGGAACCCTTTGGTATAATATCTGCAAATAATCAGTTTAATTGGCAGTTTTCTTCAGACAAGTCAGGGGATGGATACATGAACATTTCCAAGTCACTGAATATGTCTTGGACTTTATTTATATGGGTATCAAGAACCAGTTCTTTTTGGATATCATTAAGAAATGATTTGATCCACTGAAATATATAGCCTTTTTGCTTAATGATTCCCTTATTGGTCCTTCAGAGCAGCCATTGTTTTTGAGGGTGTTTTCTTTATGTTCTCTAATGCCATATACCAACACAGTGCAGAGTAGCTACCTAAACTCTGTAAGTGAGATAGAGTATCTCGTCAATAGTTTTACATCCTCATTGAAGACAACTTTGGATGCTGTAGCTCCTCTGAAAAAGAGAGCTTTAAATCAGAAGTGCCTGACTCCGTGGTATAACTCACAAACTCGTAGCTTAAAGCAGATAACCCGTAAGTTGGAGAGGAAATGGCGTCTCACTAATTTAGAAGATCTTCACTTAGCCTGGAAAAAGAGTCTGTTGCTCTATAAAAAAGCCCTCCGTAAAGCTAGGACATCTTTCTACTCATCACTAATTGAAGAAAATAAGAACAACCCCAGGTTTCTTTTCAGCACTGTAGCCAGGCTGACAAAGAGTCAGAGCTCTGTTGAGCTGAGTATTCCATTAACTTTAACTAGTAATGACTTCATGACTTTCTTTGCTAACAAAATTTTAACTATTAGAGAAAAAATTACTCATAACCATCCCAAAGACGTATCATTATCTTTGGCTGCTTTCAGTGATGCCGGTATTTGGTTAGACTCTTTCTCTCCGATTGTTCTGTCTGAGTTATTTTCATTAGTTACTTCATCCAAACCATTAACATGTTTATTAGACCCCATTCCTACCAGGCTGCTCAAGGAAGCCCTACCATTATTTAATGCTTTGATCTTAAATATGATCAATCTATCTTTGTTAGTTGGCTATGTACCACAGGCTTTTAAGGTGGCAGTAATTAAACCATTACTTAAAAAGCCATCACTTGACCCAGCTATCTTAGCTAATTATAGGCCAATCTCCAACCTTCCTTTTCTCTCAAAAATTCTTGAAAGGGTAGTTGTAAAACAGCTAACTGATCATCTGCAGAGGAATGGTCTATTTGAAGAGTTTCAGTCAGGTTTTAGAATTCATCATAGTACAGAAACAGCATTAGTGAAGGTTACAAATGATCTTCTTATGGCCTCGGACAGTGGACTCATCTCTGTGCTTGTTCTGTTAGACCTCAGTGCTGCTTTTGATACTGTTGACCATAAAATTTTATTACAGAGATTAGAGCATGCCATAGGTATTAAAGGCACTGTGCTGCGGTGGTTTGAATCATATTTGTCTAATAAATTACAATTTGTTCATGTAAATGGGGAATCTTCTTCACAGACTAAAGATAATTATGGAGTTCCACAAGGTTCTGTGCTAGGACCAATTTTATTCACTTTATACATGCTTCCCTTAGGCAGTATTATTAGACGGTATTGCTTAAATTTTCATTGTTATGCAGATGATACCCAGCTTTATCTATCCATGAAGCCAGAGGACACACACCAATTAGCTAAACTGCAGGATTGTCTTACAGACATAAAGACATGGATGACCTCTAATTTCCTGCTTTTAAACTCAGATAAAACTGAAGTTATTGTACTTGGCCCCACAAATCTTAGAAACATGGTGTCTAACCAGATCCTTACTCTGGATGGCATTACCCTGACCTCTAGTAATACTGTGAGAAATCTTGGAGTCATTTTTGATCAGGATATGTCATTCAAAGCGCATATTAAACAAATATGTAGGACTGCTTTTTTGCATTTACGCAATATCTCTAAAATCAGAAAGGTCTTGTCTCAGAGTGATGCTGAAAAACTAATTCATGCATTTATTTCCTCTAGGCTGGACTATTGTAATTCATTATTATCAGGTTGTCCTAAAAGTTCCCTAAAAAGCCTTCAGTTAATTCAAAATGCTGCAGCTAGAGTACTAACGGGGACTGGAAGGAGAGAGCATATCTCACCCATATTGGCCTCTCTTCATTGGCTTCCTGTTAATTCTAGAATAGAATTTAAAATTCTTCTTCTTACTTATAAGGTTTTGAATAATCAGGTCCCATCTTATCTTAGGGACCTCATAGTACCATATCACCCCAATAGAGCGCTTCGCTCTCAGACTGGCTTACTTGTAGTTCCTAGGGTTTGTAAGAGTAGAATGGGAGGCAGAGCCTTCAGCTTTCAGGCTCCTCTCCTGTGGAACCAGCTCCCAATTCAGATCAGGGAGACAGACACCCTCTCTACTTTTAAGATTAGGCTTAAAACTTTCCTTTTTGCTAAAGCTTATAGTTAGGGCTGGATCAGGTGACCCTGAACCATCCCTTAGTTATGCTGCTATAGACGTAGACTGCTGGGGGGGTCCCATGATGCACTGTTTCTTTTTCTTTTTGCTCTGTATGCACCACTCTGCATTTAATCATTAGTGATCAATCTCTGCTCCCCTCCACAGCATGTCTTTTTCCTGGTTCTCTCCCTCAGCCCCAATCAGTCCCAGCAGAAGACTGCCCCTCCCTGAGCCTGGTTCTGCTGGAGGTTTCTTCCTGTTAAAAGGAAGTTTTTCCTTCCCACTGTAGCCAAGTGCTTGCTCACAGGGGGTCGTTTTGACCGTTGGGGTTTTACATAATTATTGTATGGCCTTGCCTTACAATATAAAGCGCCTTGGGGCAACTATTTGTTGTGATTTGGCGCTATATAAAAAATTGATTGATTGATTGATTGATTGAAGTATGTACTGTATATATGTGGAAGTGTATAGGTTTATATACAGCATATGTAAATAATATGTTTGTGTTTGTACATGTTGGATCAGATGACTGAAATGTATTCAGTTACTGAATACAAATTACATGTCCATTTTTGTAATTAGTAATGTAATACATTGGATTAAAGTAAAATAAACTACCAGTAAATATGCTTAGTCCTGTGACAGACTGGCTTCCTATCCATGGTGTAGCCCATCTCTGGCCCTATGACTGCTGGGATAGGCTCTCGTCTACACATTCAGTCATTAATTTTGTGATGCTTATCTGGCTCTGGGTTGCAGTGGCAGTATACCAAGCAGTTCGCCCCACACTTCCCTTTCCTTGACAAAGTCCTTTAACTCTTCCTGAGGCATTCAGAGTCATTCCCAAGGTAACTGGGAAATATAATCCTTCCAGCATGTCCTGGTCTTCCCCGGGGCCTCGTCATAGTTGAATGTGCATGGATGACCTCTGTAGGGAGTAGACTAGGGTGCATCCTCACCAGATGGCTGAACAATGTCAGCTAGCTCCTTTTGATTTGAAGAAAGAGTTGCTTTATTCCGAGTCCCTCTGGAATATTTGAAGTTCTCACCCTTTCCCAGGGTGTAAGCCCACATACCTAACAGAGGAACCTCATTTCCACTACCTGTATCTGCAACCTTGGTCTTTCACTCATTACCCAAAGTTCATGACCGTAGGTGAGGACTGGAGTGTAAATTGAGTGGTAAATCAAGGTTTGCCTTCTGGTTCACCTGTTTCTTTACCACAAAAATTACTCTGTTGCTCTCACACTCCAAATTGTCCCCACTCATGAACAAGACCCAGAGAGACTTGAACTGTTACATTTGGGGCAGTAGTTCTCACGTATTCCAGAGGGGACAATCCACCCCTTTCCAACAGAGGACCATGGCCTCCGATTTGGAGGTGCTGATCCTCATCCCAGTCACTTCACACTCTACCTGAAACCTGAAGCTAAACACAAGTCAAAAACAACAATAAATGTTGTCATCTTGACTATGACGTAAAGGTCATAACATGATGAAAAAGTCTTTCACGTCTGGTGAACTCTTGAATCATATCAAAAAAGCAACTTTGTTTTCCCAATGTAATGTTCCACCTGCTGGGTGATTAGTGGATACTTCACTGATGATGAATTAGAAACGGGTGTGGCTATCAGTGAGACAGACCATTTCCACACAGACGTGTACTAAATCAGAGATCTAACCCATTACTTTCTGACTGTTTCTCAACAGTTATGTACTGAAACGTACGTAACATGATAACAAATCCACACACAACCCTTCGGAAAGGATTTTTATGAACGTAGACAAAACACAAACTTTCTCCATTTCCCTCTCTCTGTCTCAATATATTTGTGGGTTTGAAGTTACATGTAGATTTCTTTTACTTCCAAAACTTTAATCTGGTGGAATGTGTATTTAGTATTGCCCAATTCTGCTGAATTTGGGTGTCAGGAATGTTACTGTTAAGATGACTTTGCATAATGCTTGTTTGTGTGGATGTGAGAAAACACACCTATTAGAATTATACATGACATGAGCACACAGTTTTATTGAGTCTAAGCACATTCTCATGTATAACCAAGAAACAGCATTCCAAAAGTGAGCAAAACAAATATGCATCAAGCCAGACAACAAATAAATATACAGAAATCAGATGAGAAATCCAATGCCTGTTGAATATGTTAAAATTGAAAGTGCAGCTTATTGATGCACTAATTGCTTCATTATTGACGCAGCCTCCTTTTTTTTTACATTTGCAAAGGGAGCCTCAAGTCATTGTGGGATGAATGTTAAGCATAGGTTTATGTGTGATGAGTGAGAAATGGCAGGCAGAAGTAAAAGCATAATTAAAGGATACACAACAAAGCCCATTTCTTATATCTCAGAGTGACAGCTAAAATACAGTCATTTCTTATATAATTATAGAGGAGCAGTTCTTAAAGTTTCATGCTGCCATCTTTGCATGAAATATAATAACTGAGAGAAGTTCAGAGATACAGTATGATGCAAAAGCTTAAGGTTCTCTGGAAATTTGATAAGAAAATAATAATAATAATAATAATAATAATAATAATAATAATAATAATAATAATAATAATAACAACTTTATATGTACGCCACACCATTAGGTTGCACCGAGTTACCTAATCGCGTTAGGTAACTCGGTTCCATTTCCATTGATTCAGGTCTGTACTGTGTCCCCCTTGTGTACTGAATGTCTGGTGTGTTTTTCTTTTCTTTTCTTTTTATATTGTACTTTTCTGTATACCCACTGCTGTACAGCCTGTTGCTCCTTTGGAGTCACTGAATAAATAAAGTGAAAGTGAAAGACAGTCCAAAGCTAAGTGATGCCCTGGTCCAGATCTGGGGGGAGATCCTCCAGGACACAATCCGTCATCTTATTAGGAGCATGCCCCGATGTTGTCAGGCATGTATACAAGCACATGGGGCCATACAAATTACTGAGTTCCAATTTCAGTTGCTGCAGTGAATTTTGGGCAAAATGGACAAATCTGCCATATTATTTTTTCGCTTTGATTTTCAAGGTATCTTTGAATCCAGCCCTCTATAGGCTGACAATTTTCATTTCCATCAAACAATGTTGCATCCTTTCTTTCCTAACACTTTACCCAGTCCATATCAGGAAACATATCCAGCATCTGATGGGTTTTCAAAGTATTTCTTAAATTTTTTGAGCAGTGTATAAAACTGTGTGTATAGACAATGAACGTATATATATATATATATATATATATATATATATATATATAGTTTTCTGGAAAGACTTGTCCTTGATCTTGACCTTTAATGCTGACCAAATTACTCCAAAACTTAATCACCCCTAGTTATATATCCAAATAATATTCCCAAAACATTTCAAGGGAATCCAACAAGCTGTTTCTGAGTTATCCTGTCCACAGCCACACATACACAGCAGGGAAAACAATACCGTGGTATCACCACTTCACCGATGCACAAAGTAATAAGGTCAACTGAGCCCCAATCCTATAAGTGACATACCTTTTAAAATGTAATTACTTATACATCAAAGAAAACAGAAATTTCTAATTCCTTGATTTTAAAGATTATAGATTCAGACTATCTGATCTCCTCTTGCATATTTTTCCATGTGGCAAAAACGACAAGGGCGCATGATAAGAAGTAAGTCCTACAGTTCACTGATCTGTTATTTAGCTTTTGGTGCACAGGGTAATTCATTTCGAATTATGTCATTAAATTCATTCATACCAAGGTGCTGTAGACCAGCAAGGTGTGAAAAGTTAATTTGCTATTTGAGAATTCAGATGATGAGACTTTACATAAAGTTTATCAAGGTCACTTAAGTATTCTGCACAGTATGAGAATCCAAAGGCACTATAACCCGATGGCTCCATGCCTAGCAACCTGGGATATTGGGTGACCCGCCAAAAAAACAGAACCCATAAAAATTGTAATAAAGCCTACAAAGATCCAGCACATTTCTTGAAATTTGCTGGATTTAAACTTCAGTCTGTCTACGATCATTCCCCAAAGTATCAGTTATGTTGGTTGCTTTGCATGAAAGTCATGTTCTTTCAAAATTAAGCTTCAAATGGTATGATTTGGAGGACCTTTGTTGGATTTATTACAGTTTTTATGAGTTCTATTTTTTTTTGGGTGTGGGGGGGGGGGGGGGGGGTCACGATTCTTCACTTCTTTTAACCGTGGCTGGATTTTCAACTTCTTGAAATATTTTTTTTGGTCTCATGACATTTGACATACTTTGGTAATTTCTTTTATATTTCTGTTGAGCCTTGTCAGCATTGTCATGCCATAACATCACTAGGATGTATTCCTGAAGTACTGATGTCTGAAAATCACACTCCCTGTGTGTGTCTGTTGTTTGTGTACACATTGCATGGCATACATCCAGCTCATTACATCACTGCAATGTGCACTAGATGACATTTCTGGGTAACCATGATGTTTGCAAGCTGATTGTCATGGTTATACACTATGAGTTTCCAAGATGCATGAAAGTGAGAACAGGACTTTAGGATTAGTGTTATGATAAAGGTTAAATATGGGGCTCACCTTTTTACATCAATGGATAAGATGTCTGGAAAAAAAAAAAAAAAAAAAACTTTGACAACAGTATAACAGCTTTGACTACTTCTTGTGGTTTGGAGCATTACCAGAATTCCAGTAATGCCCTGGTTAATGCCAGGGGGGTGCTCTTTCACAAAAGTGCAAATATCATTGAATGCTAAGTTAGATACTATAAAAACAGTATGACACATATAAAAAATAAATATTCAATCCTTCCTTGAAACAAAGGCCAGCCTCTATCAAACAGACAGAAAGACAGATTGACGTAAGCATCCTCACTGGGTATGATGCTTGTACTATGAAGCTAATGTTGCATGATGACATTCAAATGCAGCGAATCGCCAAATTTACACCTTAAATATTCAATGGTGATTTAAAAAAAAATCTATGTATTTATTTATTTTGTGCAAAAAAGCACATTTTAAAATTAAAAGCTTAATAAATTTCACAGTTGTAAATGTCCCTGTGCTGATGCAGCGGTACCTGGAATGAGTAGGCGTGCTTTGGCAGTGACATGATTGTTATGGCTGATGACACTCTTGACTTAATGTCTTCCAGTTGGCCTCATGCCTTTCTTCCAGATGGCTCCATGCCTGGAAGCCCTAGTGATTTGTTGTTCTTTTTCACTGCTTACATTTAAAGTGTGTCAGTCAGTCAGATCTGCTATATGATGTGCATCTCTGACACTCACCAACATTTTATCAAAACCGCAACATCATCAAATATTTTCACGGTGTTGCTGAAAGGGAACCACGATATATTTCTCCACTGCAGAATGTGAGTTTTGCTGAAGTTCACTACCTGAGCAGTGAAATGGATGAATTTGACCAGCTGAATACAACTCGAAATGACATTTCCCGTATCTCAGCAAGTCGTCTTTTTCCCCCCACTGAAATTCTTGGTTCTTCATCTGCTATCCCATATGGTGTGATGGACCCACAAGACGACAAGCTGATTCAGGCAGAACACGACACACAACTCAGCATAAAAACGTGGAACAATGGGCATGTTTTTTTTTATACCTTCATCAACTATCAGAAGAGGACAGAAGTTATGTGATCATCTCCATCTGTGTGTGTGTCCAGCCCTGTGAATACTACATCTCACAAAGTGCTGGAATGATTTTGGCCCAGTTTTGTGAAGAAGTGGTTGAAAGTTCAGGAAAGAGTTGAGCAAATTTTTGGTGGTGATACAAATCTGTTTCAACAGCCATTTATCATTTTTATTTAGCTTTCTGCATTCATGACAGTTGTCCATTGTTACAGCAACAGACATCCAATAGAACATCTGTCAGTGTCCTTCTATTTTTGTTTGATTTTGTTGGAAAAGAAGCAGCTTCTCAAAGGTATTAGCTACAAGGAGACTCAGAATGTTTATTGCTGCCCAAAGGCAGAACTCCCGGGTTTGATTTGATGTATCAATCAATCAATCAATCAATCAATCAATCAATTTTTTTATATAGCGCCAAATCACAACAAACAGTTGCCCCAAGGTGCTTTATATTGTAAGGCAAGGCCATACAATAATTATGTAAAACCCCAACGGTCAAAACGACCCCCTGTGAGCAAGCACTTGGCTACAGTGGGAAGGAAAAACTCCCTTTTAACAGGAAGAAACCTCCAGCAGAACCAGGCTCAGGGAGGGGCAGTCTTCTGCTGGGACTGGTTGGGGCTGAGGGAGAGAACCAGGAAAAAGACATGCTGTGGAGGGGAGCAGAGATCGATCACTAATGATTAAATGCAGAGTGGTGCATACAGAGCAAAAAGAGAAAGAAACAGTGCATCATGGGAACCCCCCAGCAGTCTACGTCTATAGCAGCATAACTAAGGGATGGTTCAGGGTCACCTGATCCAGCCCTAACTATAAGCTTTAGCAAAAAGGAAAGTTTTAAGCCTAATCTTAAAAGTAGAGAGGGTGTCTGTCTCCCTGATCTGAATTGGGAGCTGGTTCCACAGGAGAGGAGCCTGAAAGCTGAAGGCTCTGCCTCCCATTCTACTCTTACAAACCCTAGGAACTACAAGTAAGCCTGCAGTCTGAGAGCGAAGCGCTCTATTGGGGTGATATGGTACTACGAGGTCCCTAAGATAAGATGGGACCTGATTATTCAAAACCTTATAAGTAAGAAGAAGAATGTTAAATTCTATTCTAGAATTAACAGGAAGCCAATGAAGAGAGGCCAATATGGATGAGATATGCTCTCTCCTTCTAGTCCCCGTCAGTACTCTAGCTGCAGCATTTTGAATTAACTGAAGGCTTTTTAGGGAACTTTTAGGACAACCTGATAATAATGAATTACAATAGTCCAGCCTAGAGGAAATAAATGCATGAATTAGTTTTTCAGCATCACTCTGAGACAAGACCTTTCTAATTTTAGAGATATTGCATAAATGCAAAAAAGCAGTCCTACATATTTGTTTAATATGCGCTTTGAATGACATATCCTGATCAAAAATAACTCCAAGATTTCTCACAGTATTACTAGAGGTCAGGGTAATGCCATCCAGCGTAAGGATCTGGTTAGACACCATGTTTCTAAGATTTGTGGGGCCAAGTACAATAACTTCAGTTTTATCTGAGTTTAAAAGCAGGAAATTAGAGGTCATCCATGTCTTTATGTCTGTAAGACAATCCTGCAGTTTAGCTAATTCCTCTGGCTTCATGGATAGATAAAGCTGGGTATATATATATATATATATATATATATACACACACAGTGGTGGGCACAGTTCTGATAATCCAATAACAGATAATTATCAAAGATAACGTTTTCATTATTGGATTATCTTTTTAGATAACTTTAAAAACCATTATCGGACTAATTATCTTCCGATGAATTTTTGTCCAATAACTTTTAGACAGCAGCAAACATTTCTAAAATTGAAAATTAGTTGAGCACCGACCTAATAAAAGTTTCCTAACAGATATATGGATCCACCCTCAGTAAACAGCTGCTTCTATAAAGAACATATGCTCTGCAGACAATAGAAAAACTTTTTTTTTAACAAAAAAACAAACAAACAAAAAAACAACTCCTTTAACACCATACTGATATGCTGGCAATCACCCAAGTCATCCAAAGGCATACATTTTTAACTTACGGTTCAAATTTTAACCAAACTAATTTTGGACAAGTTATTTAAAATTACTGTCATGTCTGAAGTTTTTAAAAGTGAAAATAACAGATATATGTTTTAGTTTTAAAGTAATGTGCTAATTTTTAAGGTTTTAGTGTGGACATGCTGTGCCTAGCAGTGCATTATGGGTAGGATTAGTACGTTCACGACAGGACAAATGCATTTCAGACACTCTGTTCAGGCTCCACGGACAACAGGATTAAACTCTAGTGCCTAAAACTCTCGTGAATATGTTCTCTGGATTTATAGATGTTATTGTATTTGCGTTTGTTAAATTCCACGCATCTTAAATGTCGCTGCAGACATGGATTATCTGGAATTTTGTTTTGGAAAGATTTCAAGGCCTCTACTGCCATCTACTGGCTAGTGATTTGGCGCTATATAAGAAAAAAGTTGATTGATTGATTGATTGATGGCAGTTCATGGCAGTATTCATCCTGAAGATGAGCAGACACTGTATATTTTTAATCGGAAGTTAAGTTTTTTCAAACTTAATTTACAAAAACTCTCGATGGGAGACATCAAAGTTTAAAAACAAAACGACAAAAAAAAAAAAAAAACATTACAAGACTGGTCTGCAGTGTTTGCACATTGCGAGCGGTTGGATGCTTGTTGCCCCTCAGCAGCAGGAAACCCTCACGACGGCCGACCAGAATAATATCAAACAGGTTTGATTTTCATTCGACCATATGATCAGCAATCAGGAGGTGGTCGTGAGATGTTAAACGCAGCTTGTTACTCCATGTAGACTACACGATGCAGGATGCGTGATTAACCTGAAACTCGGTCCAAAAAATTCTCATATGAATAAAAAATCATCTGAACATTCTCACATTCTCTCCACATGCAAACCATGTTGTGATGACACTTCCAGGGCTCCATAAAAATGCCTGTTTTTACAAATAAAAAATGGAATATTTTACAAAAGCACATCTGTAAACACCAACACACGACACACGTCACATTAACGTGTTGGAAAGACGTGCGGACGGGTCCGCGCGACGCTCCGCCACAGGAAAAACACCTCTGTTGAAAGCCTTAAGGACAAGTTGGAACATGTCCTGCTGTTAAACAATTTCTCATATACTCACTCCACTGAAAGCCATCAAAAGCCGCCTGGATTTTACAAATGGTTATCAACACGGAGATGTTTTTCCTGTGCCGCCGCACCGCGTCGGCTGCGTCCCGACGCGCGGACCCGTCCGCACGTCTTTCATTAAAAAAATCTTTAACAGTGGAATATCCGGATAAAATGCTGAAACCGACTTCTTCTGAAACTTCTCTGTTCTCTCACGACGTCCTGGATCAATAGAGCCTGAAATGTGGAGGTTTTGAGCTTGAACAGGCTGACGATGGCGGCTGAGAGCGCTGAGCGACGTCTCGCACTGTGGGAAGTCCTTAAAGCGACAGTCTCACCTCAAAATCTCTCATCAGCTGTTAAAATTTTCACTGAAAACCAGCTTAATTTTTCGAACCGTGTCCACTTCGATGTGTCTCACAGGTTTAGAAAAAATTTTGATCAAACAACGCGCCAGTCTCTCAGCAACTTCTCAGACAAAGGAATTCCGACGAGGGGCTGGACGACTCCTCCCACAAGGAGTGCTCACAGGCGAATGACGTCACCGACAGGCGTGGAAAAACTCACGCATGCGCACGAGGGTTCAAGCATGTCTGACGTAAAAACATATGAATGAAATCCATATAGTTTTTGAAAAAAATAAAAAGGACCGTTGCTTTATTGACAGCCCTCGTATATATATTCTGAAGATGATACTCTGGGCTCCAAAATTTTCATTTTATGTGATTTGCTTGAATCCAAGTTTTATATAATGTGTCTGGTCTGACTCCATATCATTTTGAGTTTCATGTCCATTTTTTCATAATGGCTGCCATAGCAGTCTTTATTCAGGTTATCTGCATCAAAGCAAATACAGTGAGCAAGAGTAGGTATTGGATTTTTACACTGAAAAGTCATGCTCAAAAAAAAGAGGCTTTTCCAAGAAAAAATGTGGTTTATCTGCAAGATGCACAAATGTCTTTTATTAAATTAGTTGACAAGTGATCTTATCTAGTTATATTACAGATACATGCAAGAATGGCATAAATAAAAACATGTTACTACAATAAAAAATGTTTGCTGTACTAAGTTGCTGGACAAAATCATCTGTTACTGAAGCTATTAAGCTTCAGAAACAGATGAATTAATTAATTTATTGCTTCATTTCTTGGTGTGTCAATTTGCTGGAAACAATTGGGTCATGGAATAATTGTGTTTTTCAAACAGCTCCAAATTCTACAATATGACATTGACTTAACAGTGGGGTACCCACAAGTATGAAGTCGTGGCTATGCCCTGGTTTGTTACAATTCTTTTCCTCATCATGTTTGTAATGTCATGAGGCAAGGATATTATATGTTAGATGCAAAAGAAATCCTCTCTCTCAAAGTTAAAAAGCTTTAAAAAGTGTCAAATGTGGAAACCTGCCCAAATTTTATGAAATCCTTCCAGAACCAAGGACACTCTCTAAACAAAAAGAAATAAAAATGTTATAAAATACATCAACCGCTTTTGGAGATATTTTTGAGTTGTTTGGCACCACCTGGACCACCACCTCTGGACCCAAAGGGGCTGGTTCCACCTCCTGCACTATCTGCAACTACATTTAGTTATCAAGGGAATCACCAAACCTCAGGCAACAATAACACCATCAACATTAGGCAACATATTATGACTGAACATCAAGCACAGTTGTTAATGTTTAACTATTATGAATGCCATATGTGCTCAGCTGGGGGTGAAGCAGACTGCACAGTGTACATTACAGGGATAATAAAATTCTACTTACTACTGTAAGTCCCTGCTAACAAACAGGAGCATCTGAAGAACAGTGTCAGTGCACTGAAACAAAAAGTTGACTCATCAATTAGTGATTCCTAATCTCAGCCCTCAGGGACCTTAAACTGTGCACATTTCCCTATCTCTCCATGCTTTGTGAAAAGCTGATTAGATCATTCACTTGTACTCAGCCAATTAACCTCTAACAGACATCTGACTGTGGGTAGAGAGGGTACAAACTGAAAACGTGCAGGTTAGGGTTCCTTGAGGACTAAGATAAGGAAATAGGTGGTGATCAGGAAAAAAAAAAAAAAATCAGCTATTTTAAACTTAATCAATGAAGGAAAAATTATGTTTATTGAAGACACTGGAGTCCTTTTATTTGAATGTGTTTCCAGTCAGTTGCAGGAGGTGGAACATCCTTTAAAACAGTCTGCCAAGGTACAGCAGCATCATCAGAACCAAGATGAGCTTCTATCAGAAAGGAACAATTATTTACCAATCCATCCATCCATCCATTAGGGCCCCTTCACACATAGTGCGAATACGTACAACTCAGTGCGACTCACGGCGGCAGAGCTCGTATGAGCGCACCACGAAACATCGCGCCAACAAACAGGCGTGCACGATGCCGGTGGAATGGTCCATGCACGTGGGAACACAGTGCCAACAGCTGCGCAATGTGTAACCACATCGTACAGCTGCTGTGGTGAAAATAAAAAAAAAAATTAAAGATACATGTCACCCACGAGATTCAAACCCATGCTTTCCAAAAGCTCTGGTTGCCAGTCAGAAACTTTACCAGTGAAGTACCATCACTGGCCTGTGAAAGGTGTAGGAAACTACCTGATATCAGGAAGGACAAGGGCGTATAAAAAAACAAAAACAAAACACCACACACAATATAAAAACACGACATTATATTGAATTATCAAGTGGGCAATACAAATATCTCTCTCTGTAGATGACCCATGGTCACAGATGTACAGTCATGAAATGACATGAATGAGAAGCAGTTTGCCCATCTCACCATGTTCACATCTGCTGGTGTCTGTCCAGCTGGCCCGCGTGCGTGTCCTGCTGGTGCACTGCGGCACTGACACCGTGTCATGTGAAACAGAGCTCACATGGGTGATGTGACAGTCAGATCGCCCGGTGCATGTTATTCAGCCACGTGTTATGATTTGATGGTCTGTTTCAACCTGGGGGCAGCCTGTCAATGTCAAACATGTATCACCATAGTGATACATGTTTTTGTTTATGTCCACATGATGACAGCAAGCAGACACATGTGCGTCACAGTGGGCAGTTATTAGTCCATGTCCGTCCAAACACAGTATGTGTTGTCCCTCTGGGATGTCCAGAATGACAGATTTCCACAGCCGCTTCTGTCAGCGGCCATAATTCCTGTCAGTTCAGAGCACAGACCAAAGCCACTTAGACAGTTTTCACTGTCATCACGACAGTGATTGTCTACTGACTGCTGTCATGTTAATAGTGTGAATGGCCACACATTTTCTAAGCGGTGTTAGACATTTGTGCATGACACCTGCAATTTGGCCGACATCTGCCACGAGAGGGTTCGATGGGCTCGCACAGTGCACACTCTGTCTTTCAGCCACTGGTGTGCGCAGATAGTTGTAGCAACAGGTGTATGAGACAGCTGCAATTTTGCACGTTTTGCATGCGATTCCTACTTCACAACACATGCTGCCCTCCAAGCAAAATACGACAACGGAGACCCATAATGCAGCACACATTTTCAATGGGGACAGGTCTGGACTGCAGGCAGGCCAGTGTAGTACCAGCACTCTTTTACTATGAAGCCACGCTGTTGTAACACGTGCAGAATGTGGCTTGGCATTGTCTTGCTGAAATAAGAAGGGACATCCCTGAAAAAGACATTGCTTGGATGGCAGCATGTGTTGCTCCAAAACCTGGATTTACCTTCCAGCATTGATGGTGCTATCACAGATGTGTACTAACACACCGCCATACCATCACAGATGCTGGCTTTTGAACATTGAGCTGGTAACAATCTGGATGGTCTTTTTCCTCTTTTGTCTGGAGGACTTGACGTTCATGATTTCCAAAAACAATTTGAAATGTGGACTCATCAGACCACAGCACACTTTTCCACTTTGTGTCTGTCCATTTGTTCAGGCCCAGAGAAAGCGGCGGCGTTTCTGGATGTTGTTGATGTATGGCTTTCGCTTTGCATGGTAGAGTTTTAACTTGCACTTGTAGAGGTAGAGACGAACTAAGTTAACTGACAATGCTTTCCTGAAGTGTTCCTGAGCCCATGCGATAAGATCTTTTACACAATGATGTCGGTTTTTAATGCAGTGGCACCTGAGGGATCGACGGTCATGGTCATTCATTGTTGGTTTTCGGCCTTGCCGCTTACGTGTAGAAAGTGTTCCAGATTCTTTGAATCTTCTGATTATATTATGAACTGTAGATGATGGAATCCCTAAATTCCTTGCAATTGAACATTGAGAAACATTGTTCTTAAACCATTGGACTATTTTTGAGATATACTTTATTGATCTCACAGTGGCGAAATTACGTTTACTCTCCAGTTACCTCAGACAGCAATTAGTCCACAGTTATTACTTGTTTACAGTAATAATGGCACACAACAAAATTAAAAGCAGCACATACACATTTGACATTGTTTATGTGCACTAAGTCTGAAGAAGTCCATTGTCCGAATTGAGGCAAGTGGGTGAAGGCCACGCAGCAACCCTGAGATGCGTCGCTGTCAGCTTGGGGGGGGGAACATGGGCTGCAGCTAAAACTGCACCTCCCCCGCCGAAGGGGGGAGGAGTGACAATAAGCAGGCACCGGAAAGGGGAGTGTTGCTGGGGAGGAGGAGGCCGGTGGGGGGAGGGAATGGAGCATGCTTCAGTCCTGTGAAAAGCAGTTTATTGTCTTTGTGAGTTGAGATAAGAAAGAGCCAATGTTCCCCAGGCCGAAAACAATTCCTCTGGAGGAAAGCAGTCCGGCAATTTGACCTTCAGGCTTGATAAGCCTGTAATGTTATGTTTTGAGCAGTGAAAAACACTTTTTAACAGTTCCACTTGCACAACCAAATCCCAATTATGAATTAAGAATATTCCCAATAATGAATTAAGAATATTCACCGGCCTCTGAAATCTTCAACTGTCGTCCAATTTGCGTCTGAGTTCAAGAGTCATCACAGTCTGAGAATGCACTGCCTTGCCAACCTCGTTAATCATGACGGACAAGCGAGGGGCCGTGCTTCTTGATGCCGCCATCTTGCCAATTTTCTGGTAGATCAGGGCAACACATAAGCCAAAAAGTACCAGCCCTGCTGCCATGAGACCAAAAATGAATAAATCCTCGACGTCCTCAACGGAGAAAGGTGCCAAGCATGCCACACACCAGGAACTCCAGCAGTCAAGAACATAGCCCACAGGATATGTTCCAGGTAGGATCCCACGGTCCTGACCTTCTTGTAGAAAAAAATGGTGTCAATAGCATTCAGAGACCAGCTGATCAATTCCATGGTTAATCCAATAGTAGTCCAGTAGATCCAGAATCCAATATAATCTGAGGAATTCACAGTCTGGTGAAGTAGGGACTTGAAGGTTAAAAGCAGAGAAAAGAGATAAGAGAGAGTGGAGGAGATGCGACCGCCCTCATAGGAGTCCCAAGCTGTAGACCGACAGCTTGGGACACAGTTGTTCACAAAGTGGTGATCCTCGCCCCATCTTTGCTTGTGAACTGCTGAGCCTTTTAGGGATGCTTAAGGTTCTGCTACTAACCTATAAAATTATTCATGGACTGGCACCTCCCTACCTTTACTTTACGTTCTCAGGGAGCAGGACTATTTTGTGTCCCTAAGGTGAATAAGATGTCTGCGGGTCACAGAGCTTTCTCTTATCGTGCCCCTGTTCTGTGGAATGATCTCCCTGTGTCAATAAAACAGTCAGATTCTGTGGAGATTTTCAAGTCCAGACTTAAGATGCACTTATTTTCCCTTTCATATGGCTAGCATACTGGTACAATTTTGTTTTATGCTTTTTACTCTTTTAATTCATGTTATTAGTAATTGGAGCGGGCCGCGGCCTCAACTTTACCTAAATTCTGGGTCTTTTAGTGAAGCTTAGGGATAGTGGCCGGCGATCACCTTAGTATTTCTTCTGTTTTTCTTGTTGATTAATGCTGGCAAATTATACAGTATTTTTTGTCTTTCTGATGCCTGATTCTGGTTTTTTTTTCTGTTTAAGGTGAAGCTCCATCCAGAGATGGGAGTTGTAGTTATGTTGACGACCCTCCTGTCCTGTGCACCAACAGCAATTCTTGTATATTCGTCCGTGAATTGTTCTGTGAATTGTTTCTGTAATTTATGTTTGTAGCATGGCCCAAGCAGAGGGTCACCCCTTTGAGTCTGGTCTGCTTGAGGTTTCTTCCTCAGAGGGAGTTTTTCCTTACCACTGTTGCTCTGGGGGTTGGTAAGGTTAGACCTTACTTGTGTGAAGCACACTGAGGCAACTCTGTTGTGATTCGGTGCTATATAAAGGAAAATAAACTGAAAAAATTGAAATGCTCCTTTTATACCCAATCATGAGTGTCCTCAGTTCCAAAACACTTACTGAGTGTTGTTAGAAGGAAAGGTGATGTAACACAGTGGTAAACATACCACTGTCCCAGCTTTTTTGAAACATGTTGCAGGCATCCATTTCAAAATGAGCAAATATTCCCACAAAAACGATCAAGTTTATCAATTTGAACATTAAATATCGTGTCTTTGTGGTCTATTCAATTGAATCTAGGTTGAAGAGGATTTGCAAATCATTGTATTCTGTTTTTATTTATATTTTACACAACATTCCAACTTCAGTGGAATTGGGGTTGTGTAAAATATAGGTGTTACATCACCTATATATATATATATATATGAGTGTGTGTGTGTGTGTGTGTGCGTGTGTGTGTGTGTGTGTGTGAGACTCATGGTTGTAAATAATTCCAGGCTTGTTTGTATTAAGGAAAGTTGCTGTGTATATTTGCTTTCCCCATGCACAATCTCTCCAACAGCAAATTTATTTGTGGTCACTTTACAACAGGCCAACTTAGAGCTGCCTAGGCTTTGCTGACCTCAACAGTACTCCATGTTGTATGTGTGCACGGTCCACTGTGCACATCTATAAGAGTTCCCCATCTCCCAGAGGGCCTCACACTGTAACTAAGCCTCATGCATTAATAACCAAACACCAAGAGCCACACAGTTACTTCTGGACAACAAATAATCTATCAAAATGTCTTCCCAAATACAATCAAGATATCCTCTGTCTCTGCCAGTGAAGCAGCATTCAGCACATAGCCTCATGCTGAGATCATGCAATGGTCCAGATGGTTCCAACACAGAGAAAAACTGAAATCAGTCTGTAGCAGCCAGCATGAATTTGGAATGAGCAGTGGAATCCCAAACTGCCTGATGTGTCTCCATTCTACTCCTGTGAAGATGTTTAACTTTCCAAAGAAGTCAGCAGCGAAGGCAGCAATGTGAGCACCATCTTGGTGTAGGTGTGCCATGTGGCAAGAGTATGGCCTGGTCTAACCCCTACTTTGAGACCATCCGTAGTACTGAGGAGAAAAAATATAACAGATGATGCAGTCATGCTCAGTGTGGCCCCAACACAAGAGAGTCATGAACTGCAGAATCTCACTTCAGTGAACTGCAAGATCTGTCAACAACAAACAGGAAAGTCTATCACCTGAAGCCACCCTGGCAGAAGTTTTTTTTTTTTTTTTTCCACCATTTTTCAGAGAATATGAATGATAAAAAAAAAAAAAAATCTCACTCATGGTTAGTGGTTGGGTGAAGCCATTTATTGTCAAACAACTGCATTTACACTTTTTAAATCATAATGACAACAGAAACTACCCAAATAACCCTGGTCAAAGGTTTACATACCCCTGTTCTGAGTACTGTGCATTCCTCCTTTAACATCATTGACAGCTTGGAGTCTTTGGGGTAGTTGTGGACAAGGCTCTCTGATGGTAAAGCTGCCAATGAATATGTCTTGGACTTTATTTACATCAATTATGAAGAAATACAAACAGTATGGCACTCTACGGTAAATCTGCATGGACTAGACAGTTCTCAAAAACTGAGTGACTGGGCAAGGAGAAGAAGAAAGCCACCCAGACAACCAAAAATAAGTTTTATATATATACGAGGTCTGTTAGAAAAGTATCCGACCTTTTTATTTTTTTCAAAAACTTGATGGATTTGAATCATGTGTGCTTGCATGAGCAAACCTTGAACCTTCGTGCGCATGCATGATTTTTTTTCACGCCTGTCGGTTGCGTCATTTGCTTGTAAGCAGCCTTTGTGTGAGGATGGGTGGAGTCTCTCATCGTTTTTTCTTTGCAAGGAAATGGCGGAATGACTAGAGCAGTGCGACTGCATCAAATTTTGCCAGAAACTGGGCGACAGCCAGGTGGAAACCATTCGGATTATTCAGACGGCTTTCGGTGACGATCCTCTGGGCATCACACAGATTAACGAGTGGTACAACCGGTTTAAAGACAGCCGCACAATGGTGGAGAGCGCACCACGCTCCGGTCGACCATCAACATGCTGAAACGACCAGATCATTTCCAAAGTGAACACTGTGATGATGTGGGACCATCGTGTGACTATCCGAGAAATTGTGGAAGAGGTGGACATCAGCACTTTTTCGGCACATTCCACTAGGACAGAAGATTTTGCCATGAAAAGAGTTGCAGCGAAATTCATGCCGATGGCTTTTGCACGAAGCTGATGGCGGAACAAAAGCACCTCCGTGTTGAAGTCTCACAGGACATGCTGTGACATGCTCACCTCATCCACAATTTCTCAGATAGTCACACGACTGAAAAGCCACCGAAAGCCATCTGAATCTTCCGAATGGTGGAAGAGCTGGGCATGTCACAACATGTCCTGTGAGACTTCATCACGGAGGCGCTTTTGCTGCGCCATCAGCTTCACGCCGATGAATTTCGCTGCAACTCTTTCCATGGCAAAATCTTCTGTCATAGTGGAATGTGCCGAAAAAGTGCTGATGTCCACCTCTTCCGCAATTTCTCGGATAGTCACACGACAGTCCCACATCACCACAGCGTTCACTTTGGAAATGATCTGGTCGTTTCAGCATGTTGATGGCCACCCGGAGTGTGGTGCGCTGTCCACCATTGTGCGGCCGTCTTTAAACCGGTTGTACCACTCGTTAATCTATGTGATGCCCATAGGATCGTCACTGAAAGCCGTCTGAATAATCCGAATGGTTTCCACCTGCCTGTTGCCCAGTTTCTGGCAAAATTTGATGCAGTCGCGCTGCTCCAGTCGTTCCGCCATTTCCTTGCAAAGAAAAAATGACGAGAGACTCCACCCATCTTCACACAAAGGCTGCTTACAAGCAAATGATGCAACCGACAGGCGTGAAAAAAATCATGCATGCACACGAAGGTTCAAGGTTGGCTCATGCAAGCACACGTGATTGAAATCCATCAGGTTTTTGAAAAAAATAAAAAGGTCGGATACTTTTCTAACAGACCTCATATATATATACACACTAAGGGTGTGTGCATGTATTTGTATTGAATCATTTCGGTACGGGACGTTCGGTTCGGTACAGGGCTGTTCACAGGTGAGTTCGCGTTCAGTGTGTTTACATTCAGTGTTGACAACTTGGTGACTTTCTCGCTCAATCTGGTGATTTTCCAAACCCTCTTGATGACTTATTTTCTCAAACCGACTAGTGACAAATCTAGTTACTTTTCCTGGTGTTACCGGAGACTTTTCTGAAAGTCTCTGTTGTCACAGAGCGGCAGCGCGTCTCTCCCTCCTCCGCTGTCTGCAGAAGCCTGTAAAGCGCTGAGCAGAGGGATATCTGTGCTCTCAAACCTCACTCGGACTTGCTCAGCCTACTGACCTTGTTTGCTGTGCTGTGATTAAATAGTCCCCAGACTTTGAGAAGCCCTGGCCTTGAGAAGTTATTTTATTTTAATAAATGATGGCCAATTTTAATACCAAAATAAATAAACAAACCAAGAATCAAGTTTATTTGTGGTTCTAAATATTTTTAAGGTGGTTTTACTCACTTTTGCCTCTCCCACAATGCTTTTTTTTCCCCAAAACTTTATTTAAAAAGATATATTAACAAACATTAAACAAACAGTTAAGGCCACAATAACATTCATTGTGTTATTACAAATAGAAAGATATAGAAAATAAAATAAATTATACAAACGCAAAGGGATTCTTTAACATTAATTCTCTTAAAAAAATCATAGAGTGTGACAGTTTTGGACAAGTTCATTTTTCTGGCAAAAAAAAAATATGAAGGTTGAATAAAACTGAACAGGGCTTCATGCTGAAACTGTTGTACTGCGCTTTACTTATGGAAAGGTTTTGTTAAAAGCTGTTTACTAGGAATTTATTTTTTATAATAGTTCATACATTTGTTGTTTATTTGAGAACATTATATTTAACTTACAACCCCAATTCCAATGAAGTTAGGACATTGTGTAAAATGTAAATAAAAACAAAATACAATGATTTGCAAATCCTCTTCAACCTATATTCAATTGAATACACCACAAAGACAAGATATTTAATGTTCAAAGTGATAAACTTTATCGTTTTTGTGGGAATATTTGCTCATTTTGAAATGGATGCCTGCAACACTTTTCAAAAAAGCTGGTACAGTGGTATGTTTACCACTGTGTTACATCACCTTTCCTTCTAACAACACTCAATAAGCATTTGGGAACTGAGGACACTAATTGTTGAAGCTTTGTAGGTGGAATTCTTTCCCATTCTTGCTTGATGTATGACTTCAGTTTTTCAACAGTCCGAGGTCTCCGTTGTTGTATTTTGCACTTCATAATGCGCCACACATTTTCAATGGGCGACAGGTCTGGACTGCAGGCAGGCCAGTCTAGTACCCGCACTCTTTTACTACGAAG
Source organism: Thalassophryne amazonica (assembly GCF_902500255.1). NCBI lineage: Eukaryota > Metazoa > Chordata > Actinopteri > Batrachoidiformes > Batrachoididae > Thalassophryne > Thalassophryne amazonica. The sequence continues at coordinate 95,647,272 of NC_047111.1, forward strand.
CCGCGTTGTTGTAACACGTGCAGAATGTGGCTTGGCATTGTCTTGCTGAAATAAGCAGGGATGTCACTGAAAAAGACGTTGCTTTGATGGCAGCATGTGTTGCTCCAAAACCTGGATGTACCTTTCAGCATTGATGGTGCCATCACAGATGTAACACAGTGGTAAACATACCACTGTTCCAGCTTTTTAGAAATGTGTTGTAGGCATCCATTTCAAAATGAGCAAATATATGCACAAAAACAATAAAGTTTATCAGTTTGAACATTAAATATCTTGTCTTTGTGGTGTATTCAATTGAATATAGGTTGAAGAGGATTTGCAAATCATTGTATTCTGTTTTTATTTACATGCACTGTTTCTTTCTCTTTTTGCTCTGTATGCACCACTCTGCATTTAATCATTAGTGATTGATCGCTGCTCTTTTCCACAGCATGTCTTTTTCCTGATTCTCTCCCCTCAGCCCCAACCAGTCCCAGCAGAAGAAGTCCCTCCATGAGCCTGGTTCTGCTGGAGGTTTCTTCCTGTTAAAAGGGAGTTTTTCCTTCCCACTGTCGCCAAGTGCTTGCTCATAGGGGGTCGTTTTGACCGTTGGGGTTTTTCTGTAATTATTGTATGGCTTTTACCTTACAATATAAAGAGCCTTGGGGCAACTGTTTGTTGTGATTTGGTGCTATATAAATAAAATTGATTTGATTTGATTTGATTTCACACAATGTCCCAACTTCATTGGAATTGGGGTTGTATTACCAGGCAGCACTTTGCAATTATTTTATTTTCGTTTTATAATGTCACAATAAATTGTTGGTTTAAACAACAAGCAAATTTTGGTTTTGCATTTTGTTCCCATACTGTACGAAAAATGAACCAAATCGTGACCTCAAAACCGAGGTACGTATCGAACCGTGATTTTTGTGTATAGTTACACCCGTAATATATAGTGTATATGAGAGGGAACTGAATCACTGTCACAAGAGTTGAAAAGTCCACTGTGACTATGCCAATAACAACAAAGTTACACTGGTGTACTAGCTCCTTATCCACCGAGCTACCTGCTCTACCTCAGTATACAAACCAATTTTTTTTTTCTTTACCCTCACGATGTAAACATGTTTATTTGTGCTCTAAAGTTGGGTCTTCACTTGGTTTTGGAACAAGGAAGACTAGTCGCTTCCACATTTGCCTGACTTAACCTGACCAAATGTTGGGGCTTGAAGGTTAGAGGACTCCAGCAGCTGAAGAAGGTCGAGGGGCCACCTATGTTACACCTTAGTACTTTTCACATTGGTACTTTTGAGATGTACGTATGGACTTATTGCCTGCTTGGGTGGTTCCCTTCCAGGATTCAAGGTGGTTTCTGTGGTGTCGTGGATGCGGAATGCACAGCACCAGCTGGATCCCAGACCTGACCTGACCCACTGAATGACCTGACCCACTGAATGACCTGACCTGACCCACTGAATGAAATTTCACTTCTGGTAAAAGTCTGCTAGTCCACAGTCTTCAACATCTGTCCACATGATAAATCTAAAACCAATGGAGTGATTTATATTTTCTTTTGGCAGCAACATCTCATTTCAATAATTTAAGAACAGAGAAATGCATTTTTAAAGAACAAATTATGCAAAACAGGGCAACACACATGAGAATAGGAACAGCTTTACTGACGTGCTGCACAGTGACCGCTTTCCTGCTTCTCCAAACCCTGACACCATATTTCTGCCTATTTTCTCCAATTCCATCTGGAAAAATGTAAAATCCCAAATGCATCCCCTTAGTTGCCTGCAGTCTTGTGTCCCTGCACTTCTCCCTGGAGACTCTGAACCCAATGCCTGTTCTGCTGCTGTGCTGCAAAGAGAGAAGGTAAGAAAAGATTTCACTGGCTGCTAAACATCAGTCAAGCAACAGAGGTGTGATTGAGGCTCACCTGAAGCCCTCACATGCTGCACCACCCAGCTGAGCCCGGGGTGCAAAAGTGTCGCTCACTTCCTTCATGTCTATCATCTAGCATGTGTGGCAGGTGTCACCTGGGGAAAAAATAACTTTCTGTGTGTACAAAATAGGAATATTGTCTTCAAATAATGTGAACTCAAATTACTAATTTGTACAGACATATTTCTGATTTTATACTCTTGAATTACAACTAATTGTTCATTTTTTTTCTTCCACTGACACACTCATGCAGCTGATTGGATTTAAAAGTTTCAAGCAGCCAGCACAGGAGGGCAGAGCAATGTCATCACACCTGGTGCAGTGCCAATTAAGCATTCATTTTAGGAGATGACTCATTGTGCACCTATGTCACCATCATATTGTTCTCAAACGCTGAATAAACCAACTGATTAAGAAATATTTCAGTGACTCAAATTGCTTAAAATTGACTACTGAAGGTTTTGTTAAGCTGTATCAAAAAAAAAAAAAAAGAGAACACAATGGTAAAATACCCTCAGACGTATGAGCATTGTATTCTTTAGAATTTGCAGTTGTTTAATTAATTATTAAGATCTTATTGGCTGTTGGTACATGTTTGCAGGGGTGGTGGCCAAGTGGTTAATGCACTTGGTTTTAGTGCAGAAGGTTCCGGGTTCAAATCCCACCCCTTCCACATTTCTCCATGTAATGTGGAGTTGCATCAGGAAGGGCATCCGGCGTAAAACCTGTGCCAATTCAACATGCAGATCCACCTTGGATTTGCTGTGGCGACCCCGAGTGCAAACAAGGGAGCAGCCAAAGGGACTTACTTATAGTTGGTACATGTTCAATAAAGCCCCTCTATCAATCAATCAATAACAAAACAATATTTATTTATTTATTTATTTATTTTACAGCATCTGCAGGAGACCTTGCATGTGTGCATATATGAGCTTTTGAGAAGAGCATAAGTTGTGCAAATCAAGGAATATTTATAGATTACGCTCTGTGTATTTGGAGGTACTTATGAGACAAATTTAACTCCATAGAAAGTTAGCTTTGAGTTAGCTGAAGTTAGCGTGCATGCCAACATCCACAAATTGTCTCATAAATTAATTCAGAGGTGTTATTTGGTTCCAAAACAGCGTCTTCATTTTTAGAAGTGTTTATTTCTTGCTAGCTTTGACATAAGATATGAGAAAGGTGTTATTTCTAACCAAAAAGGAGAGGTTAGCAGCTAGTGAATCCAGGAAGTAACATCACCATGCTAACATCTGCCAAATGTTTTGCTAATCTTTCCAGAGGTGTTATCAGGTTAGAAAAACAGCATTTCCAGTTTTAGAAGTGTTTATTTCACACTAACCTTTACATAATATATGGGTAAGGTGTTATTTCTAGCAAAAAATTAAGCAAACTTTGCAGCTAGCGGCACAAGAAAGTGAGCAACCACGCTAATGTCCACGAGATCATACCATAAAATTAGGCACAGAATGTGACTTTTTAACCTCTTATGCCATGTTCACACCGGGCACGACCAGACACCACAAATTCACTTTGGTTGCGTGGCGACGGACGCGCCGCCATCGCCTGGTGTGTCGCTCTGCTTTCGCTGCAAAAATTTGCCCCAGTGCATCATCAAATAGGAAGAGCTTCCATTCTGCTCGCCGGCTCCAGTTGTGTCAAGTTAACATGACGGACCTTGATCACACGGAGCGAGTTGTTGTGGAAAGCTGACAAACTTCATGAGATGTTCCCAATTCGGGGAGTGTCATCATTTGCTGTAGGAGCTGCGTCTGGATGACGGCCACTTTCAGCAGTCCTTCTGCCTCTGCAGGACCCAGTTTGAGGACCTCCTGTCCCTTTCACGCGCGCACATGTAAACAATTTAAAAAAAAACTCTGCTCCCCCTGCTGCTCCTCCAAAAACTCTGTCATAATTGTGTTTAGAAACCAGTCACCATTTGCTTTATTATACATCTGTGTAGTTAATAAGTAAAATAATCTTCATGGACGATTCGCTCGCGCGCATGTTAAAAAACTCCGCTGCTTGCTGTGGGGCTGCTGCTCGCTCTTCCCCAAAAAACTCTGTCATAATTATGTTTAGAAACCAGTCACCATTTGCTTTATTATACATCTGTGTAGTTAATAAGTAAAATAATCTTCATGGACGATTCGCTCATGCGCGCATGTAAAAAAAGTACAAATAAAAGAAACTCCGCTCCCGCTGCTGTGGTGCTGCTGCTTGCTCTTCTCCCAAACTCTGTCATAATTGCAAAATAAAGGACAAAAGGGACATAAGTCCTGCTCACAGGCTGGCTACCAGAGACAGGACATGTTCACATCCAATTCAGTCAAACTCCAGTCATCTCCACATCACTACATATTCAGTCCCTGTTTGGTCATCGCAGCGTGAAAAGACAAAAAAGTTCAGATTTTGCAACTTGGGGAGGAGGGCAACGCGACGTGACGCAATATCGCGCCAATCGCTCAAAATCGTGTCACTCGCGTCACTTCATTCGCGTCCATCACGTCGCGCTGCGGGGCTCGGAGCCAAAAAATGCGTCCTTCCATAGGGATTACATGGCAACCTGTCGCTGCAGTCGCTCACGTCACGCCCGGTGTGAACGCGGCATTAAAATAGGTCAAAATTAGCCATCTTTGAACTTGTCCAAGGTCTGTATCCCAAGAATGTTCCCTGTGAATTTCAAGACTCTGGCAGTAATAGAACTGGACTTATGCTGAGCACAGACGGATGGACAAAAAGCCTTCGCAATACTTGATGACCATATCTGATGGCCTCAGGTAAAAACTATAATGTATAGAGCTATCCACCTTTACAGTGGAGAGGAGCAGAGAAGGATTTTCATACAACAAATCAGATCAAATCCAGGCTTTTACCTCCCATGTACTTTTTGGCAAACTGTAGCTGAAAATTCATGTCGCCTTTTGAAGGAAACCGTTCTCCCTACCACTCCACCATGAAGCTGTAGAACTTTTGATCCAACAGTTAAAACTTGCACTTTGCATAGTTTCTCCAGTCACATTCACAGAAACATATAATTCTTCTAGTTTTGCCATTGGTTGCCTCATCCAGACAGAATTGCCATACAGTACCATACTGTTTGTATTTCTTAATGACTGATGCAACTGAAGTTTAAAAAATAATCAGTGATTTGCAAATGTTCATGTACCCATTGCCTGATTTGATGAAAGACATCTGGAAAACTGACAATTTAGTTATATTTAACTGAAAGGATTGCATACTTATACACATCATTGTTTTGTATTTTATACTTTTAGGCTTTGTGTGAGCAGTGGTCCACCCTCTCGTCGTTTTTTTATTTCGAATAAATGTCTGAACGATTTGGAGCTTTGCTGCATCATATTTTTTTCCAGAAACTGTGAGAGACCTCCAGGTGGACATCGTTCGGAAAATTAATATGGCTTTCAGGGACGATTTTCATCTGACTAGCACAGGAAATGCAGAAGACGTGGACTTCAGCACTTTTTCGGCACATTGAGACAGACGTGCGGAGGAGTTCCGCCGCGATTAGCCGCGATTCACTAATTATCACCTCGTTTCTAAAACTGCACTCCAGTCATCATCTATCTCAGCGACAGATATGTGAAACTTTGTACAACAATAATTTCCACATAAATTCTGCATTATTTCATCATAAAAGACAGAGCAAGCGATCAGAGGACTGCAGCTACACGGGCTGTTAGCTGTTGCGCTCACTGTGCCTCCGTCATTTCAAAGCGTCACAGATTATTGCCTTGTTTCTGCTTAAAATGGTTTTGTTTCTGCTTAAAACTGACTTAAGAATGATTTAAGAGGTTTTTCCTTAATAATCCCATTAATCTATTTGATCACTTTAGGCAAAGAGACTTCATCTCACAGGTGCTGCTGTGGTTGTAAATGATGCATGCGCAGTGGAGGCAGGGTGGGCCAGTTTTTAGGCAGGGACTGTTTGGTCTGCAACAATGGTAGAGCTGCTTTCACTCTATAATAGCATGTATTTTACTCTATTTAGACTGGCATCAAATGTTATTTCGGCAGAATATATTTTACACTGTAAAATTTACTGTGTGTATTTAATGTACATTAAAGCAATGCATCCAAAACAAATGTTTCACTGATTGTTTTGAGCATAAAAAAACCCAAAACAAACAAACAAACAAAAAAGCAATTTGAGATTTCTGATGTCCACCAAGGGTTGACAAGGACTCAAAATAACAGATATGTGATTCGCATCATGACCCGACCTTTACCTGGATCCAGATACCAACACAATGCAACCATTACATACTGATCCAGAATGGTCCAACTGATCAAGATGTTGCAATCTGATATTTAGCTAATTCACAATTTGAAACAAAATAGTGTCTTCCTTATCTTGATTTTACATTGTGATGTACATGATGTGATGGTGATGTAGCCATGAAGTAGCTTTGACGTAATCCTTAAAAGTCTATAAAGTGAAATCTTGATCCAATTCTGGATCTGGATCCAGATCACCTCCAAAATGTAATGGAGTCTTCCAAGGCCTAATGCCAAAGTGTGGTGAAAATTTTATGAAAATCTGTTAAATAGTTTTGAGGTAATCCTCAAAATCCTACAAAGTGAAGTGTACAAATTGAAATCCTAATCTAGAATCTGGATCACTTCCAAAATTCAGTGGTGTCTTCCAGGGCCTAATATCTATCTATGGTGCAAATTTGGTGAGAATATTTGAAGTACTTTTGACATAATCATTAAAAGCCCATAAAAAGTGAAATCTTGATCCAGAATCCGGATCCGGATCTAGTTCACCTCTGTCTGTCATGCCCTAATAACTATCTCTGGTGAAAATTTTGTCAAAATCTCTGCAATAGTTTTGACATAATCCTGCTAACAGACAGACAGACAAATAAATTAACGCTGATGGGTTTATTATATCCGTGGTGGACATAAAAATATACCACTATAAAATTTTATGTTCAGTATAGTTTGAAATAAAAGATCATTAGGTTTTGTTTCAGAACAGTAGCTCACCTGAAACAGTTGTTTTATCAAGTTCTGAAATTATTGAAACAGTGAATCACTTTCTGAAACAATGGGTTCCTTTAGTATTCTTGAAGAAAATGTGCATTTAATTCTTGCCAGTCTTTTGGAATACAGAACACTTTACTCACTGTATTTGTTTACTCAATGTATTTTGCTTTTCAAACATTTCAGTTTCAACTGTTCTCAAAAGTGACTGGTTAATTTGGTTCAATGGTCAAAGAAGCAAGGTTTCTGAAACTGGAATGGGTGGAATCTTTTGAGAGGCCTGGAAAACTGAAATTCACTATGCCTATAGTAACATGTTTCCATAAATTTTCATTTAAAATGATACACAAAATCCAAATGTAAGTCCTAATATAAAATTCAGTCATAAATTGATAGTAATTTTGTGTGGAATGTAATGCAATTCGTCAATAATGGCCTAAGTCATATTTTCCAAAATATGAGTTAGGCCATTATTTCAGGAAGGTAACGACCAGTGATGCCGATAACGCGTTACTCTAATCTGACCACTTTTTTAGTAACGAGTAATCTAACGCGTTAATCTTTCCAAATCAGTAATCAGATTAAAGTTACTTCTCCAAGTCACTGTGCGTTACTATTATTTTTGCATTATGGGTCAATAGCAGCATTAAACTTGGTCCGTGGGCAGGAGGTCGGGGTTCGACGGAATTGCCCACTTTAAGCGGGTTGTGAGCTTTTCATCCGCGGTTTTCTGCAGCAGCTTGTCCTCACCTCTTAAAGCACAGTGACAGAAGCACACCTGCACTGAGCTTTACAAAGACATTTTTATGCTTTTTTTTCTCCGAGCCGCTCCACATCTGCTGCTAAAAACAGCTGATCCTCCGCGACGCGTCAACAACTAACACTATTTTCCACTCAAATGCACCTAAACTCTCTTTCTGAGGACCACATGATGTGAAAACGCAATAAAACTTTCTTACCTGTAAATCTGGTCATGTTTTCTGCATAAATTAAATTAAATTAAATTAAATTAGAAAGGTCTTGTCTCAGAGTGATGCTGAAAAACTAATTCATGCATTTATTTCCTCTAGGCTGGACTATTGTAATTCATTATTATCAGGTTGTCCTAAAAGTTCCCTGAAAAGCCTTCAGTTAATTCAAAATGCTGCAGCTAGAGTACTGACAGGGACTAGAAGGAGAGAGCATATCTCACCCATATTGGCCTCTCTTCATTGGCTTCCTGTTAATTCTAGAATAGAATTTAAAATTCTTCTTCTTACTTATAAGGTTTTGAATAATCAGGTCCCATCTTATCTTAGGGACCTCATAGTACCATATCACCCAATAGAGCGCTTCGCTCTCAGACTGCAGGCTTACTTGTAGTTCCTAGGGTTTGTAAGAGTAGAATGGGAGGCAGAGCCTTCAGCTTTCAGGCTCCTCTCCTGTGGAACCAGCTCCCAATTCGGATCAGGGAGACAGACACCCTCTCTACTTTTAAGATTAGGCTTAAAACTTTCCTTTTTGCTAAAGCTTATAGTTAGGGCTGGATCAGGTGACCCTGAACCATCCCTTAGTTATGCTGCTATAGACTTAGACTGCTGGGGGGTTCCCATGATGCACTGAGTGTTTCTTTCTCTTTTTGCTCTGTATGCACCACTCTGCATTTAATCATTAGTGACTGATCTCTGCTCCCCTCCACAGCATGTCTTTTTCCTGGTTCTCTCCCTCAGCCCCAACCAGTCCCAGCAGAAGACTGCCCCTCCCTGAGCCTGGTTCTGCTGGAGGTTTCTTCCTGTTAAAAGGGAGTTTTTCCTTCCCACTGTCACCAAGTGCTTGCTCACAGGGGGTCGTTTTGACCGTTGGGGTTTTTACGTAATTATTGTATGGCCTTGCCTTACAATATAAAGTGCCTTGCGGCAACTGTTTGTTGTGATTTGGCGCTATATAAATAAAATTGATTTGATTTGATTTGATAAATAAATGTTATCCATTCTTTGTGCTCAAACACCAAAGCAGGGGTGAATCCAGATGGAATGGGGGCGTGGGGCAGGGATGTGCCCCCCCATAACACCCCTAGATTAAAGGTCCAGTTTTGAAGCCTTTTTTTACTACAACTACTAATACTACTTAATAATAATTTCGACAAATAAAATGTTTAGAGAGAATTTAAATGTTAGAAAAATGTTAGAAATAATTTAATAGTTACATTTATAAACAATGTAGGTTAGAAATTGCAAGTTTTACTGTTACAGTGCTGTCAACAGTTAAATATGAGGTCAAGAAAGAGGTCTTTATTTTACTTTTTATAAAACAAGTATTTATTTTCATTGAAGGTAAGAAAGGGTGACTATAAAGTGAGTTTTGGCAAAACAAGTATCAATGTCATGTTGAGGCGGCAGAGGGTTGTTGTCGGCAGCTGGGGAAAGTAACTAAAAAAGTAACTAGTAATCTAACTTAGTTACTTTTCCAATTGAGTAATCAGTAAAGTAACTAAGTTACTTTTTCAAGGAGTAATCGGTAATCAGTAATTGGATTACTTTTTCAAAGTAACTGTGGCAACACTGGTAATGACATCATAAAAATAAAAGCATACTTCAATTGCAATACAAAAATAAACTTTTAAGACTTCATGAAATACTGTCAAATAGTTGCAAAATAATTAAAGAATCATATGGCTGGATATGACTGAACCTACAGTATAGTAAAAAAACAGCAAAGAATAAAGTGAAGGCCGCCATAATGATGTTGCAGAGCGTTAGCACCTGTCTCGGTTGCCATAGAGACAGACTACAGCGACTGAGTCAATGCAATGAGTGAGTGGGTGATATTTACTGACAAAGTTGTCTGCTCCACAGGTCCACTGAAAAGGCATCATTACAAAAGTAAAGTCAGGAGATGTTTCACCAACAAATTGGATCAATAAGGAAACACATTGCACAGTTTTGTATTCACTCTTATTTTTTGGGGTTGCATCAAAGAACACCAGCCAACAGCATCACATTAATGTTTTAAGAAGCTGAACTTTCACCTGTTGTAGCTACAAATCAACTTGTGAATTTCAGAGGCGGTGCACAGTCTTCACTGCTTTGCTCAGATGTTGAAGGATAACTGATGATTTAATGATTTTCTCAACTGATGGCAATTTGATATATTGGCGGATGTTGTGCCTGTAGCTACTATAACGATGAAATCCATTACCTTCCCACCACAGTGATTTATGTCGGGTAGGATCCCAGTGAGAAGTGTAGAGTACATTTAGCTCCTCTCCCCATGTGAACTACTCCGCTGAATACTTTTAAGTGACTACTCAGAAATGAATAGGCTAAGGTTTTTTGGCTGGAAAAACTCACTTGGGTGATAGGGATTTGCTTCAGCTGTTTACGGCAGCTATGGCACACCAACATATACTAATGGATGGACAAAACAACCGCAAAAGATGAAAAAAATCCAATTAAGTACACTGACATCAAAGAGACTGCTTGCAGATACTGTGATTAAAGGCAGATATCAAGATGGAGGTAGGACATGCAAGTTAATATCCCTGTTTGTCCTCTTTGCAGCACCTCTCAAGCTTGGATGGGATGACCATTCAAGGACATTCACAGAGTTGTCCTGAAGCCACTCCTTTGATATCTTGGCTGTGTGCTGAGGGTTATTGTTCTGCTGAAAGACGAACCGTTGCCCCAGTCTGAGGTCAAGAGCGCTCTGGAGCAGGTTTTCATCCAGGATGTCTCTGTACATTACTGCATTCATCTTTTCCTCAATCATGACTAGTCTCCCAGTTCCTATTGCTGAAAAACATCCCCATAGCATGATGCTGTCACCACCATGCACCTGGTTTCCTCCAAACATGATGCCTGGCATTCACGCCAAAGAGTTCAGTCTTTGTCTCATCAGACATGAGAATTGTGTTTCTCATGGTCTGAGACTCCTTCAGGTGCCTTTTGACAAACTCCAGGCAGGCCCCCATGTGCCTTTTACTAAGGAGTGGCTTCAGTCTGGCCACTGTACCATGCAGGCCTTGGTGGATTGCTGCATATATGGTTGTCCTCCTGAAAGGTTCTCCTCTCTCCGCAGAGAAATGCTGGAGCTCTGACAGAGTGACCATCTGGTTGTTTGTCACCTCGCTCATTAAGGCCCTTCTCCTTGATCACTCACTTTAGATGGACAGCCAGCTCTAGGAAGAGTCCTGGTGGATCTGAACTCTTTCCATTTATGGATGATGGAGGCCACTGTGCTCACTGGGACCTTTAAAGCAGCACAATTTTTTGTACCCTTTTCCAGATTTGTGCCTTTAGACAATCCTGTCTCAGAGGTCTACAGACAATTCCTTTGACTTCATGCTTGGTTTGTGCTCTGACATTCACTGTCAACTGTGGGACCTTATATGTAGACAGGTGCCTTTCCTAATCATATCCAATCAAGTGACTTTACCCCAAGTGGACTCCAATTAAGCTGTAGTAACATCTCAAGGATGATCAGTGGAAACAGGATAATCTGAGCTCAATTTTGACCTTCATGGCAAAGGCTGGGTTGTGAATACTTAGGTACATGTGGTTTCTTTTTTTTTTTTTTTTTTTTTTGTGAATACTTTCCATATTCATTGTAGTTAGAAGATACACCCTTAACTTGGTAGATAGCAAGATAGTTAAGATAAATAGGTAGCTAGGTAGACTGCTAGATAATAGCTACAGAGAGAGTGAGAAAGAGTGAGAGAACGAGAGGAATCTGCTTTCTTAGCAGATTTAAACCAGTATCACTCAACTTTCAACTGTTGTAAGCTCAATTGAAAGTTGACTACTCAAAATTTATTTGGTTTTGACTGCTTTGAAAGTTGTGTACCAGTGAGAGTTTGATTTAAAATGATTTTAAAATTCTTAAAATATGTTTTTAAAGTTCTCACTCTCACCAATATGTGTCTATGATGAATTGGGGTATTCTGTCATTGTGCTGTGGGATTTTTAAGCTGTTGCAACATTCCCTTTTTTAACTGTCATAAATTTAGACATACAGTGAGGAAAATAAGTATTTGAACACCCTGCGGTTTTGCAAGTTCTCCCACTTAGAAATCATAGAGGCGTCTGAAATTTTCATCTTAGGTGCATGTCCACTGTGAGAGACATAATCTAAAAAAAAACAAAACAAAAAAAAAAAATCCGGAAATCACAATGTATGATTTTTTTAATAATTTATTTGTATGTTACTGCTGCAAATAAGTATTACAACACCTACCAACCAGCAAGAATTCTGGCTCTCACAGACCTGTTAATTTTTCTTTAAGAAGCCCTCTTATTCTGCACTCTTTACCTGTATTAACTGCACCTTTTTGAACTTGTTACCTGTATAAAAAACACCTGTTCACACAACAGTTATGATTATTTATTAGAAAGTGGAAGAAACACAAGATGACTGTCAATCTCCCTCGGTCTGGGATTCCATGCAAGATCTCACTTTGTGGGATAAGGATGATTCTGAGAAAGCTCAGAACTACACAGGAGGACCTGGTCAATGACCTGAAGAGAGCTGGGACCACAGTCACAAAGATTACATTAGTAACACATGATGCTGTCATGGTTTAAAATCCTGCAGGGCAGCAAGGTCCCCCTGCTCAAGCCAGCACATGTCCAGGCCCATTTGAAGTTCACCAGTGACCATCTGGATGATCCAGAAGAGGCATGGGAGAAGGTCATGTGGTCAGATGAGACCAGAATAGAGCTTTTGGGAATGAACTCCACTTACCATGTTTAGAGGATGAGAACAACCCCAAGAAAACCATCCCAACCGTGAAGCATGGGGGTGGTGCTCTTCTGCAAAGGGGACAGGACTACTGCACCGTATTGAAGGGAGGATGGATGGGGTCATATATAGTGAGATTTTGGCAAACAACCTCCTTCCCTCAGTAAGAGCATTGAAGATGGGTCATGGATAGGTCTTCCAGCATGACAATGACCCCAAACACACAGCCAGGGCAACTTAGGAGGGGCTCCGTAAGAAGCATTTCAAGGTCCTGGAGTGGCCTGGCCAGTCTCCAGACATGAACTCAATAGAAAATCTTTGGAGGGAGCTGAAACTCCAAATCTGAAAGATCTACAGAAGATGTGTATGGAGGAGTGGACCAAAATCCCTGCTGCAGTGTGTGAAAACTTGGTCAAGAACGACAGGAAATGTTTGACCTCTGTAATTGCAAACAAAGGCTACTGTACCAAATATTAACATTGATTTTCACAGGTGTTCAAATACTTATTTGCATCAGTAATACACAAATAAATGATTAAAAAATCATACATTGTGATTTCTGGATTTTTTTTTTTTTAGATTATGTCGCTCACAGTGGACATGTACCTAAGATGAAAATTTCAGACCCCTCCATGATTTCTAAGTGGGAGAACTTGCAAAACCGCAGGGTGTTCAAATACTTATTTTCCTCACTGTATTTTGGTAATGCTTTGTATTTCTGTGGAGGATGTAACAGTGTTGTACACACCATAATATCACTAGAGGGTTAAATGGACTGCATTTATAGGGTTTCCAGAAGCAGCAGAGTATTGCTGAAGTTTTACTATTATTATGTTACAATAAGGCACCATTTGTTATTGTACACATCACATTACATGCCTGGTGTGTTATGTCATCAAACCATACGCTCGATCATATTTTGAGGCAACCATGATCTTGACACACCAGATTTCTTACAGTTATAGACCATGTCTTTCAAGGATTCATATCTATGAATTCGGATTTAAGTGAGTCAAACCCTTGGCATACATATTTAAAATGAATTTCAAGTGGCTTCATTTATTCTAATGTGTTTTAAGATTGTTTGAACCAATGGCCAACTGTTTCAAAGTGGATATGAACCATCCATATCCATTTCCTAAACCTGCTTATTCCAGTTAAGTGTCATGGGGTCTATCAATCAATCAATCAATTTTATTTATATAGCGCCAAATCACAACAAGTTGCCCCAAGGTGCTTTATATTGTAAGGCAAGGCCATACAATAATTACGTAAAAACCCCAACGGTCAAAACGACCCCCTGTGAGCAAGCACTTGGCGACAGTGGGAAGGAAAAACTCCCTTTTAACAGGAAGAAACCTCCAGCAGAACCAGGCTCAGGGAGGGGCAGTCTTCTGCTAAGACTGGTTGGGGCTGAGGGAGAGAACCAGGAAAAAGACATGCTGTGGAGGGGAGCAGAGTTCAATCACTAATGATTAAATGCAGATTGGTGCATAAAGAGCAAAAACCCCCCAGCAGTCTAAGTCTATAGCAGCATAACTAAGGGATGGTTCAGGGTCACCTGATCCAGCCCTAACTATAAGCTTTAGCAAAAAGGAAAGTTTTAAGCCTAATCTTAAAAGTAGAGAGGGTGTCTGTCTCCCTGATCTGAATTGGGAGCTGGTTCCACAGGAGAGGAGCCTGAAAGCTGAAGGCTCTGCCTCCCATTCTACTCTTACAAACCCTAGGAACTACAAGTAAGCCTGCAGTCTGAGAGCGAAGCGCTCTATTGGGGTGATATGGTACTATGAGGTCCCTAAGATAAGATGGGACCTGATTATTCAAAACTTTATAAGTAAGAAGAAGAATTTTTAATTCTATTCTAGAATTAACAGAGAGCCAATGAACAGAGGCCAATATGGGTGAGATATGCTCTCTCCTTCTAGTCCCCGTCAGTACTCTAGCTGCAGCATTTTGAATTAACTGAAGGCTTTTCAGGGAACTTTTAGGACAACCTGATAATAATGAATTACAATAGTCCAGCCTAGAGGAAATAAATGCATGAATTAGTTTTTCAGCATCACTCTGAGACAAGACCTTTCTAATTTTAGAGATATTGCGTAAATGCAAAAAAGCAGTCCTACATATTTGTTTAATATGCGCATTGAATGAAATATCCTGATCAAAAATGACTCCAAGATTTCTCACAGTATTACTAGAGGTCAGGGTAATGCCATCCAGAGTAAGGATCTGGTTAGACACCATGTTTCTAAGATTTGTGGGGCCAAGTACAATAACTTCAGTTTTATCTGAGTTTAAAAGCAGGAAATTAGAGATCATCCATGTCTTTATGTCTGTAAGACAATCCTGCAGTTTAGCTAATTGGTGTGTGTCCTCTGGCTTCATGGATAGATAAAGCTGGGTATCATCTGCGTAACAATGAAAATTTAAGCAATGCCGTCTAATAATACTGCCTAAGGGAAGCATGTATAAAGTGAATAAAATTGGT
Organism: Thalassophryne amazonica; assembly: GCF_902500255.1. Lineage (NCBI taxonomy): Eukaryota > Metazoa > Chordata > Actinopteri > Batrachoidiformes > Batrachoididae > Thalassophryne > Thalassophryne amazonica. The sequence goes on from NC_047111.1 coordinate 95,662,414, forward strand.
CCTAGCACAGAACCTTGTGGAACTCCATAATTAACCTTAGTCTGTGAAGAAGATTCCCCATGTACATGAACAAATTGTAATCTATTAGATAAATATGACTCAAACCACCGCAGCGCAGTGCCTTTAATACCTATGGCATGCTCTAATCTCTGTAATAAAATTTTATGGTCAACAGTATCAAAAGCAGCACTGAGGTCTAACAGAACAAGCACAGAGATGAGTCCACTGTCTGAGGCCATAAGAAGATCATTTGTAACCTTCACTAATGCTGTTTCTGTACTATGATGAATTCTAAAACCTGACTGAAACTCTTCTCTCTGTTGATGGTTTGGATGAAGTAACTAATGAAAATAACGCAGACAGAACAATCTGAGAGAAAGAGTCTAACCAAATACCAGCATCACTGAAAGCAGCCAAAGATAACGATATGTCTTTGGGATGGTTATGAGTAATTTTTTCTCTAATAGTTAACTCTGACTCTTTGCTGACTCTTTGTCAGCCTGGCTACAGTGCTGAAAAGAAACCTGGGGTTGTTCTTCTTTTCTTCAATTAGTGATGAGTAGCAAGATGTCCTAGCTTTATGGAGGGCTTTTTTTATAGAGCAACAGACTCTTTTTCCAGGCTAAGTGAAGCTCTTCTAAATTAGTGAGACGCCATTTCCTCTCCAACTTATGGGTTATCTGCTTTAAGCTGCGAGTTTGTGAGTTATACCACAGAGTCAGGCACTTCTGATTTAAAGCTCTCTTTTTCAGAGGTGCTACAGCATCCAAAGTTGTCTTCAATGAGGATGTAAAACTATTGACGAGATACTCTATCTCACTTACAGAGTTTAGGTAGCTACTCTGCACTGTGTTGGTATATGGCATTAGAGAACATAAAGAAGGAATCATATCCTTAAACCTAGTTACAGTGCTTTCTGAAAGACTTCTAGTGTAATGAAAATTATTCCCCACTGCTGGGTAGTCCATCCGAGTAAATGTAAATGTTATTAAGAAATGATCAGACAGAAGGGAGTTTTCAGGGAACACTGTTAAGTCTTCAATTTCCATACCATAAGTCAGAACAAGATCTAAGATATGATTAAAGTGGTGGGTGGACTCATTTACATTTTGAGCAAAGCCAATTGAGTCTAATAATAGATTAAATGCAGTGTTGAGGCTGTCATTCTCAGCATCTGTGTGGATGTTAAAATCGCCCACTATAATTATCTTATCTGAGCTAAGCACTAAGTCAGACAAAAGGTCTGAAAATTCACAGAGAAACTCACAGTAACGACCAGGTGGACGATAGATAATAACAAATAAAACTGGTTTTTGGGACTTCCAATTTGGATGGACAAGACTAAGAGTCAAGCTTTCAAATGAATTAAAGCTCTGTCTGGGTTTTTGATTAATTAATAAGCTGGAATGGAAGATTGCTGCTAATCCTCCGCCTCGGCCCGTGCTATGAGCATTCTGGCAGTTAGTGTGACTCTGGGGTGTTGACTCATTTAAACTAACATATTCATCCTGCTGTAACCAGGTTTCTGTAAGGCAGAATAAATCAATATGTTGATCAATTATTATATCATTTACTAACAGGGACTTAGAAGAGAGAGACCTAATGTTTAATAGACCACATTTAACTGTTTTAGTCTGTGGTGCAGTTGAAGGTGCTATATTATTTTTTCTTTTTGAATTTTTATGCTTAAATAGATTTTTGGTGGTGTGGGAGCAGGCACCGTCTCTATGGGGATGGGGTAATGAGGGGATGGCAGGGGGAGAGAAGCTGCAGAGAGGTGTGTAAGACTACAACTCTGCTTCCTGGTCCCAACCCTGGATAGTCACGGTTTGGAGGATTTAAGAAAATTGGCCAGATTTCTAGAAATGAGAGCTGCTCCATCCAAAGTGGGATGGATGCCGTCTCTCCTAACAAGACCAGGTTTTCCCCAGAAGCTTTGCCAATTATCTATGAAGCCCACCTCATATTTTGGACAGCCAGCAATTCAAGGAGAACATGCGGCTAAACATGTCACTCCCGGTCCGATTGGGTAGGGGCCCAGAGAAAACTACAGAGTCCGACATTGTTTTTGCAAAGTTACACACCGATTCAATGTTAATTTTAGTGACCTCCGATTGGCGTAACCGGGTGTCATTACTGCCGACGTGAATTACAATCTTACCAAATTTACGCTTAGCCTTAGCCAGCAGTTTCAAATTTCCTTCAATGTCACCTGCTCTGGCCCCCGGAAGACAATTGACTATGGTTGCTGGTGTCGCTAACTTCACATTTCTCAAAACAGAGTCGCCAATAACCAGAGTTTGATCCTCGGCGGGTGTGTCGTCGAGTGGCGAAAAACGGTTAGAAATGTGAACGGGTTGGCGGTGTACACGGGGCTTCTGTTTAGAACTACGCTTCCTCCTCTCAGTCACCCAGTCGGCCTGCTTTCCCGGCTGCTCGGGATCTGCCAGAGGGAAACTAACGGCAGCTAAGCTACCTTGGTCCGCACCGACTACAGGGGCCTGGCTAGCTGTAGAATTTTCCACGGTGCGGAGCCGAGTCTCCAATTCGCCCAGCCTGGCCTCCAAAGCTACGAATAAGCTACACTTATTACAAGTACCATTACTGCTAAAGGAGGCTGAGGAATAACTAAACATTTCACACCCAGAGCAGAAAAGTGCAGGAGAGACAGGAGAAGCCGCCATGCTAAACCGGCTAAGAGCTAGTAGCTGCGCTAAGCTAGTGGATTCCTAAAAACACACAAAGTGAATAATGTGTAAATAATTTAGAGGTGATTCAGCAGAGGGAGTGCTTTAGTTAAGGCATGTGAAGATTACACTGTGAAACAAAGCGTTATCTAGTTAACTAGATCAATCTAACTGCGCAGATTAAACAGCTAACAGATACAGCAAAACACCGCTGTGCTCCGGAACAGGAAGTGATACAATACCGCAGTGAGAGCCAACCACCAGTAGAGGCAAGCAAGAGCTCGCAATCAGGGTCTATCCCTGTAATCACTTGGCAAGAGGTGACGTACACCCTGAACAGATCATGGGTACAAACCACTCATTCGAAATGATTATTTTTGCCTAGATTCAGATTGTTCCTCACAAAACACTTTGATTTGAAATGCATTAATGCTTCAAATGTGTTATAAATTAGTGCACACCTATGGCAACTGGTTTTAACTGGTTTCAAAGTTGATGAATTTAATTATTTATTTCTTCGTTTTGGACTGTGCCGCAAAGGTGGGTTTATGATTTGCTCTAAAATCCTTTTTAAATGTTTTTAATGTGCTTCCAGCTTGTTTAAAAGAAACTACAAACAATTAAAATAGATTTAAAGTGCCTTATTTCAATTAATTTGACTTGGACTGGCTTTAAGCTGTTGAACACCAATGACAGCTTGATTTAAAATGCATCAAATGCGTTTCAAACTGACATAACCAAAGGCAATTTGTTTTAAAGTGGATTTAAAGTAGATTTAAAGTGGTGTAATTTGAAATAATTTGGCTTTGACTGTTGGCCTAATGAACACCAATGACAGTCTGATTTGCATTGAATATGTGTTAAACTGCTTCAAACCACTGACGAGACCTGAAATAGATGCGAAGTGTCTGATTCTGAAATTATTCATTTATGATTTATGAGTTGTTGTTTTTTTGTACACAGTGACTTTGAAATGAAATACTTTTCAACATCTTGAAATTTTATTAACTTGTTTGAAAAAGATATTTCATGTTATACTTTCTAATGTGGCTAAATTTGATTTAATGAATGATGATTTAAAGTTTTTGATGCTTTAAATTGGTTTTAAACTATAGTTTTGATTAGTTTTAGTTGGTTTTGTGCAAATCTAAATCAGGTTTTAATCAGTATAGTGGATTTATATTAGGACAATGGCAATACATGGAACTGACTATATTCTTCAGTAAGATAAAGTTTTTCTTTGCCCAAACTCCCATCTGACAGCTGCTTCATAGTGGCCTGATTTGGATTATTACTCTTCAAGTTTATGCACCAACGGTTCTGAGGCAATTTAATGGATTATGTGTGGGGGGGAACTGATTCTAGACCTGCTTTGATTCGCTGTTTTGCTCCTCTCGCTCACACAGACACAGCCGACTATTAAAATGTGCCTGATGGTCGGTGGAAAGAAAACAGCCCTCAACGGAGAGCAGAGATCATCCGTGTGGATGCGCCGATCAAAGATTGTTCCACCAATTATATCCACGAGCCACAACAGGAAACACTGCCACAAGTTATTAACGTGGCAGGCTGTGCGTCACTTGCATTTGCGCAAGAAAAAAAAAAAAAAAAAATCTTGTGGCTACTTGCAGATCGAATTAAAGAGCCGCTTATTAAGGTAATTAGTGTGATGTTAGAAGAGGGATGGATCGAGATGAGGCGCATTTTCTACTTCACAGACTCACAATGTATTGAACAAAATATATGATTGGCCAATCGGCTGCACAGATGATCGTGTGGATGCTGAAGCGCACTGATACGCAGACTCAGTGAGTTAATGTCATTATTCACGCAAGCTGGACCTTTACTCGGATGTGTTTTAATTGCAGTTCATCGTCTCATCAATCATGCCACGGATCATTAATCATATCAGGACCAGTTCTGAAGTGCAACATAGACAACTTGTGTATTTGAATGTGCGCGGCCTGCGTTATTACGCATGGGAAAAAAAAAAAGACAAAACTTCACCCTGGCACCAGCACACATCTTTAATAAACCAAACACACTTGTCAGACAAATCGGCACAACTTTCTTTCGAGATTATCTGTGAAATCATGCCAGTACCTGACACCGGAGATTTTCTCTGTGCTGTGGCGCTTATATCGCGGTCCGTCAGCAAGCTGGAGTCCAACCGTCGATCCAAGCGGCAGGTGTCTACAACCAACGCCAGAAATCCTCCCGAGCGCGGATACAATCCAAAAAATCCATTCACAGCCTTTAAAACTTTTTTTCTTTTTTAAATCGTGCGTCCGCCGTGCGGGAACGCAGCAAAAAAAAAAAAAAAAAAAAAAAACGAAAAAAAAAACGAAAAAAAAAAAAAAAAACAGCGCACCAGTGATCGCGTTATTAATTATTTTCTTTTTTTAAAAACGCTGTTTCAGTCCATATGCGCTGTTTTGCATATTTAATCCCCGATAACTGACTCCTGCCAAGATGCACGCGCTGGTTTGCGCATCCTTTTTGCTCCAAGTTTCTCCGGAGAAATAAGTAGCGCACACTCTAAAATGACGCAAATCAGCGACAGCCTTGGCGTGTTAGTCACACAGAAAAGTCATCCATTAAAAAATATAAATAAATAAAAACCAAGAACCCCATCTGAAGCATTTCCAGACAGCAAGTGGTGAGATATTGTGGCTGTGAGTTGCTCCTCCACCTCTCTCTCCTCTCTCTCCTCGGCGGACTGTGGGAGGAGGTGGGGCTCTCATCCACCGCAGCAACTTCACACTCAACATCACATTATGCTCGGGCTGTCTACCAAGAAACTGTCTGATTCCTGCCCTTTTAGAGGATCTCATCAAACTGGGTCACCCAAAAATAGAGAAACGAACCTCATTAACAGCGCGCCAGCCGCGCGCCCCCAACGTGCTTCTCGCTGCAACCAAAAAGGGGGGGAGGTAAAACATAAATAAATAAAACCATGGTGAACACACACACTGCAAATTGTACACATTAAATTCGATGTAACAGGTACATTTACTTGTTGATCTGGTGCGCTGGGGAACGAGCGCACCTAAAACTGGAAGCTGGTTGCGCCGCTGTTTATTCATTTGGCGCCACCCTCAGGCGGTTCGAAAAAAAAGAAGGGAAGTTCTCCTGCAGGGACCTCAGCACTGAGCTCAACCCACAGCTCATTAGCTAAATCAGGCATGTCTAGCCAATCAAGAGCCAAGAGACAGAATCCCGATCAGATGGAAACACCTGATGTAGTCAGTCTGTGCTGCCCAGTGCCAAGAGTCCCCACTGCGCCACATCAATGAGGAAGTCAAAGGAAAATCATTGTTAATTTCATGTACCCTAAATTAAGGCTGCAGGAATTCATTTGTATGATTAACCATTTAATTGTGTGGTATAACTTAAAGTCACATCAAACAATCACAATTTGTACTTGTATTGAACACAACTTTCCACATTCTGCAGTCTTCACTGAAATCCAGTGGAAATCATCTCATCTTAAAGCCATTTTAAATCCAGAGCAGCAGAGTGCATACCTCCTGCTTTCAACTTTCATCCTGAGACTTTCATTGTGATAAACTGTCTTTTATCCTGATTACTTTGATCCTGTCATCTGAACATAGATGCTGATCCATAATATTTGATCCTGAGCGCTGAACATTGGTCCTAATTACTGACCTTTGATCATGATCATTGTCCTTTGATCCTAATTACTAACCTTTGCTTCTGATTACTGAATTTTGGTCCAGAGTCGACTTCTGATTATTAGCCTTGGCCTTTGATCCTAATTATTCACCTTTTATTCTAAATACTGAATTTTGATCCCATCTGAACGCTGATCACGAGCATTGTCCTTTGATCCTAATAACTCACTTTTTATTTTAAATACTGAATTTTGATCCCAAGTCCGACCTTTGATCATGCGCATTGGCCTTTGATCCTAATTACTCACATGTGATTCTGAAAACTGAATACTGTTCCTCATTACTGATTACATTAGATTTTAATTGCTGAACAATGCTGAACAATGATTGCACATATTTCATCCTGTTCACTGACTTTTGAACCTGACTGTTCATCATGACCTGATTGATGACCTTTGATGCTGTGATTACTGATCTTTGATCTGAGTACTGACCTTGCTTGACAGGATTGTTGGCATCAAAAGGATGTACAGCTCAGCTGCATCCTTTGATACTTTTTGGAAAAGTGCTTTGGCAGGTTGTGGCCAGGGCTTTGAACCAGGAATTTTTTCCTACTTGTTTGTTCTGAATAGAAACATTATTTTAACATTTTCAGTTTTGGGTTTCACCCCGAGATTGACATTCCCGAACTAGTTAGAAGAAAATAATATTGTTGCCCAACCGGTTAATAATGTTCCATGTAGCTGTGGGACACTGAAAACACTGTATATGCCAGACCTGTATATGGGGCTGTAACGATGCCATGAAAAATGGAGAAGACAGTAGAGCATACTGTAGTAAGCAGCTACAAAAGCTACAACTTTTCAAAATGGGGCACTGAGTAAAATAAACCCTTTTAAGAGAAAGAGGGTTTGCGTTGATCACCTGAAATAGACTTATTATGTATTTAAAGCGAAGCAGTGTGTTCCTGTATTTTTAAGACACGGCACAGTGTTGCTCTCCACCTCGCAGAGAAACCTGTGGTACCAAGATAATGGACCGAGAGATAACCCACTGCTGCCCATTGGCTCAGCAGCAAAAGCTACAGTCCTCACATGACCATAACAAGGCTATGCTATGTATGAATGTTATTAATATGGCTATGTACAAATAGCCACTTCCTAAAACCATTCACACACTGAGTAAATATAAAGTCTTAATCTGACGTGTTACATTGTTTTGGTCAGATTCATCATCACAGCCTGTCGAGAAGATGTTCTTGATTTGGAACATGACGTCTGGGAAATACTTTAATTCCTTATCATGGAAGTTACTGATGAAATGCAACATTTTTTAAAGGAGTCTCTCTGTGTTTGTCTGCTTTGGGTGTGTTTCTCAGCCTGAACCAGAGAACTCCAGCGCTTTGTCCCATCAACAACAAGACAAATGTTATTTTAAAAGTTGAAATATATTCCGGCCAGCATTCAGCCATGCATCTGACATATTTTCAGCATTGTGCTTACGATGAATATAAATCCCATTTGATCCACCAAGACAACAAAAAAAAAAACATAATGATGCAAATAAATGCAGTGTTTTTAAAGCAGTCTGTCGATGTTTGTATGTTCCGGGTGTGTTTCTTAGCATGAAACACTGGATGCTCTTTGTTCCACCAACAACATCCAAAATAAACTTCTTCTTCTTCTGTCGAGTCTATTGGTGGTTTGCAAACCAATGATGCATTACTGCCACCAACTGTTTGTGTGTATAGCATTAATGGAGACTGATGTCCTCACTGGGTCATTGTAAATGGAAATCTTCTGAAGAACAAAAAAAAAAAAAAAGGTATTTACTGTTAATGGTTACCATTATTTTAAATAAACGGTTCTGTCCCAAAACATAAAACAATCTAAAGTTTCTGGTTTTGGTTTCATTCTTCGCAAAATACCAAAAGTTTCTGGTTTTCATTTTTATTTCACAAACTGGTTAAAAGCCTTGGTTGTGACATCACCTTTTTGTTCTACAGTGCTGCAGTGATAACTGTTATATTCTGTGGTTGTGAAACTTGGACTGCATGATGTGAACAGAAAATGCTTGAAAGATTATATCAATGCTGTCTCCACTGAATTATATACATCCACAGGGAAGAGTGCTGGAGAAACATCTATGTGCTTGTAATCACCAGTGTCCTCAGAACTGAAGCCATGATTGTAAAATGTGCTCAGAGTAACACAGTGGTGCATGAACCCATGGAGAACAAAGTCAAAAGTGAAAAGACAGCTAGAAACATCACCTGGAAACAAGCAATGTAAACCTTAAGACTTAGGAAGCAACACTGACCAACTGTGCATCCAGGTGTTTGATCATCCACAAAGGTGCTCACACATTTAAGACTCTATTAACACCATGCAATTGAAACATAACAACAGTGTAAATTTGCCAGCAACAAATATTTGAAAGGATCATCCAACCTTCACAACTGGTCCTCAGAGTCATTGCACTTTCTCTGAAAGATTTAATGTATTCTCCCTCCTTGAAACATTACATTGTCTTTGAATAAGAAGAATTGTCTATGATTCTAATAACTACTCTTTGATCTTGATGACTGACTTTCATTACTGAGCTTTACTCATGATAATATATAGACCTTTTGATCCTGATTACAAGATCCAAGTAATCAGGATCAAAGTCCAGTATTCAGGGTCAAACTCAGGAACTGCTATTAACAGGCTGAAAAGTACGACCCCAATTCCAATGAAGTTGGGACGTTGTATGAAATGTAAATAAAAACAGAATATAGTGATTTGCAAATCCTCTTCAACGTATATATTCAGTTGAATACACCACAAAGACAAGTTATTTAATGTTCAAAGTGACTGTTAAACTTTGTTGTTTTTGTGCAAATATTTGCTCATTTTGAAATGGATGTCTGCAACACGTTTCAAAAAAGCTGGGACAGTGGTATGTTTACCACTTTCCTTCTAACAACACTCAATAAGCGTTTGGGAACTGAGGACACTAATTGTGAGTATCATGATTGGGTATAAAAGGAGCATCCCCAAAAGTCACAGCCGTTCACAAGCAAAGATGGGGCAAGGATCACCACTTTGTGAACAACTGCGTGAAAAAAGTAGTCCAACAGTTTAAGAACAATGTTTCTCAATGTTCAATTGCAGGGAATTTAGAGATTCCATCATCTACAGTCCATAATATAATCAGAAGATTTAGAGAATCTGGAGAACTTTCTACACGTAAGCGGCAAGGTCAAAAACTAACATTGAATGCCCGTGACCTTTGATCCCTCAGGGTGCACTGCATTAAAAACTGACATCATTGTGTAAAGGATCTGACTGTGTGTGCTCAGGAACACTTCAGAAAACCATTGTCACTTAACACAGTTCCTCGCTACATCTACAATTGCAAGTTAAAACTCTACCATACATCAACAACAACATCCAATATTTGAACATTAAATATCTTGTCTTTGTGGTGTATTTAACTGAATATAGGTTGAAGAGGATTTGCAAATCATTGTATTCTGTTTTTATTTACATTTTACACAATGTCCCAACTTCATTGGAATTGGGGCTGTAGACAAAAATGGTAATTAGGTCTTGCTTAGTCCATGACAGGCACTGACACAAAATTAGTAAAATCCACTTTTTCCCCAAAACTTTTCTCTTAATCAAATCGATGAACAGAGAGACCAGGGATGATTAGATAACCTGCATGGAGATGGTACCTGGTAGATTGCTGTGAGTGCACATGCTGTGGTAATGATGTCATACAATTATTATCTCTTTGACTCAAAAAGTAAGCATCTGATTTTTGTGACATCATAAAGATAATGCAAAAAGTACAAGATCAAAGGAAACACTGTCTTGCAGTGGTAAATCAGAAACAGATGAAAGAGAAAATGTAGACACAGAATTGGGTCACCAAGATAATTTGGTTCTCGTCCTTGGCCCAGTGGCCCATCACTCCACACAGTACTTAAAACACACAGTATGAAGAAAAACAGAAAGGGGCAGTCACATATCGACCCTCCTCTGCTGGTTGGTGTCAGTAAGCAGTTTAGCTTTATTTTAGAGTTGTTTAAAAGGTTTAAAAGAAGCCAGTTGCCTGCTTTAAAACCAATTTAAAGATGTGTCAAGCCACTCCAAAGAAGTGGCTTTGGTGCAACACATACAAAGGTTGTTCCAAAAGAAAAGAAAAATACATTAATTTCAATGAAAAAAGCAAACAAGAAAAAGATGACAAATTAATAAGTGAAACAAATTTGGTATGTTGCCATGTTGGTTGTTAAAGGACATGTCAGCAAAACAACATCAAAGCATTCATGACTGTAAGTCTCTCTGTGCACATACACTCATAATTAGTGTTTTTTTATTGCTCTCACTGAGTGAGTTAACAGGTGCATGTTTGGAAAACATCTCATTTGACAATTCTCTGAGTGTGACATACATATTAGCAAAACAGAAACATTCAAATGGCTGACAGACAGTGACAAATGCGGTTATGTCTGATAATGAAGCTTCAGTGCTTTTATTTGAAAGTCATGGCATGGATTTACAGAGACGACACACTTCAACACGAAACTTGTAAGTTTTTCAGAGTGTTAGATTTTGGAACCTGAAGTGTCGTGACGCTGCTGTTTGTGTTACAGGATGCTTTTTTTTTTTTACTGAAAATGATCTCTGGCTGTTGATCTGAGTGAGTGAAAAAATAAACAGCTGACATGCGGGTTAAAATGGCTGCTGTGCTGTTTTAACCTGCATGTCAGCTGTTTTATTGCCTTTGTACATGGATGCAGAATGTCACACACGCATATATATATATATATATATATATATATATATATATATATATATATATATATATATATATATATATACACAATACAATCCAATCCACTTTATTTATATAGCACATTTAAACAACAGAACAGTTTCCAAAGTGCTGCACATAAAAATGATTATACAACTATACAAAACAATAAACCAACTCAGATACTAATAAATAAATTACATAAAAAACAATAAAACAATAAATAAATAAAACACTGGGCCAAAGACAACAGAGGACCATACAACTCATGCAGAGCTAAAAGCCAGAGAATAAAAGTGGGTCTTCAGACGAGACTTAAAACACTCCACTGTGGGGGCTGTTCGAACGTGGAGAGGCAGAGCGTTCCAGAGTCTGGGCCCAGCCACAGAGAAGGCCCTGTCCCCCCTGGTCTTAAGTCTCGTCCTAAGCACCACAAGCTGAGCTGGCCCTCAGACCTCAGAGCACGCGCTGGGGAGTAAGTTTGGAGGAGGTCTACAATATACTGCGGGGCCAGTCCATTTAAAGCTTTAAAAACAAATAATAAAATTTTAAAATCAATTCTAAAATTAACAGAGAGCCAGTGCAAAGACGCAAGAATAGGTGTAATATGTTCATGTTTTTTGCTCCCAGTTAAGAGGCGTGCAGCAGCGTTCTGGACTAACTGCAATCTGTGAAGTGTATTTTGATTAATTCCAAACAAAAGTGAATTTCAGTAGTCCAGGCATGAAGATATATATATATATATATATATATATATATATATATATATATATATATATATATATATATATATATTTTTTTTTTTTTTTTTTTTCACAGTTACATACAACACTTAGTGCGAAGTTTGGCCAATGTGTGCACGAAGCAGGAATTTCACGCAAAACATGTGGAATTGTACCTGTCACTAACACCTCATACTTGCTTCAGTGCGCTGTGCGAACCCATCGCATCCTCATGCAGCATGTGCCGGCTAAATTCTAGGTGACTCGCATCAACATCTAACACCGCTCACATGGCACTTACAACCTCAATTCCAATGAAGTTGGGACATTGTGTAAAATGTAAATAAAAACAGAATACAATGATTTGCAAATCCTCTTCAACCTATATTCAATTGAATACACCACAAAGACAAGATATTTAATGTTCAAACTGATAAACTTTATTGTTTTGTTCAAATATTTGCTCATTTTGAAATGGATGCCTGTAACACGTTTCAAAAAAGCTGGGACAGTGGTGTGTTTATCATTGTGTTACATCACCTTTCCTTCGAACAACACTCAATGAGCATTTGGGAACTGAGGACACTAAATGTTGAAGCTTTGTAGGTGGAATTCTTTCCCATTCTTGCTTGATGTACGACTTTGTTCAACAGTCCCGGGTCTCCGTTGTCACATTTTGCACTTCAGAATGCACCACAAATTTTCAATGGGCGACAGGTCTGGACTGCAGGCAGGCCAGTCTAGTACCCGCACTCTTTTACTACGAAGCCACACTGTTGTAACACGTGCAGAATGTGGCTTGGCGTTGTCTTGCTGAAATAAGCAGGGATGTCACCGAAAAAGACGTTGCTTGGATGGCAGCATGTGTTGCTCCAAAACCTGGATGTACCTTTCAGCATTGATGGTGCCATCACAGATGTGCAAGTTGCCCATGCCACGGGGCACTAACACACCCCCATGCCATTACAGATGCTGGCTTTTGAACTTTGCACTGCTAACAATCTGGATGGTCTTCTTCCTCTTTTGTCCAGAGGACATGACGTCCATGATTTCCAAAAACAATTTGAAAGTGGTCTCATCAGACCACAGCACACTTTTCCACTTTGCGTCTGTCCATTTCAAATGAGCTCGGGCCCAGAAGGCGATGACGTTTATGGATGCTGTTGAAGTATGGCTTTCGCTTTGCATGGTAGAGTTTTAACTTGCACTTGTAGATGTAGCGACAAACTGTGTTAACTGACAATGGTAAGATCCTTTACACAATGATGTCAGTTTTTAATGCAGTGCCACCTGAGGGATCAAAGGTCACGGGCATTCAATGTTGGTTTTCAGCCTTGCTGCTTACATGTAGAAAGTTCTCCAAATTCTCTGAATCTTCTGATTATATTATGGACTGTACATGATGGAATCCCTAAATTCCTGCAATTGAACACTGAGAAACATTGCTCTTAAACTGTTGCACTATTTTTTCATGCAGTTGTTCACAAAGTAGTGATCCTCCATCTTTGCTTGTGGACAGCTGACTTTTGGGGATGCTCCTTTTCTACCCAATCATGACACTCACAGTTAGTGTCTTCAGTGTCCCAAATGCTTATTGAGTGTTGTTATGAGGAAAGGTGATGTAACACAGTGGTAAACATACCACTGTCCCAGCTTTTTTGAAACGTGTTGCAGGCATCCATTTCAAAATGAGCAAATATTTGCACAAAAACAATACAGTTTTGTCAGTTTGAACATTAATATATTGTCTTTGTGGTGTATTCAATTGCATATAGGTTGAAGAGGATTTGCAAATCATTGTATTCTGTTTTTATTTGTACTGCTGTGAAATTTGTCTAAGTTCGTTTTATTGTCAGTCAGCCATGAGATGTTTCTGCTTTTACTAAAATGTGCATCACATGCTGAGAAATGCTGACAAATGCAGAGTAAAATGCAGAGTAATAAGACGTTTTCGAGAAATGCACCTGCTGACTCTGGGAGGAAAGCTGGACTTTTTGTTTTTCTATTTTTATTTTATTTTTTGACAATATAGAGGGGTGTAAAATCTGAATCACAAGGACAAGGTGAGATTTTCACACTCTGAAGTGAATGCTCCAAGCCTGGTGATATTGTGACTTGGGAATTCAAACTTTTCAAATTGAAAATTAAGCAGTGGACATGTGTAAAAAAAAAGTCTGGAATCTCCCACATTTTAAATGGTCTTTCTCTACATTCTTTTTTCTTTCAAATAAGTTTATTGCACATTCATAACATACAGTTTGTCAATAAAACACAAACATTTTAGATAAATTTAACTAATCAACAATTCAGCACAGAATCAGACCAGAAACAGTACTAAAAGATTTTAATTTTTGTCTTTGGGCTTCAGGACACAAGGTCAGACAGGAAGCATTGCATGCAGTTTTAGTTCCCAACAGCACCGCTATACTAAAAATTTCTAATCAGAACATCAAACAATTTATCAAAACAATGCTATTTACTGCTTTTTATATAGGAATAAAATTATTATTGTGCCGATTTGAGTTTAGCCTTTTGGCCTGGCCCTCCATAATATTTTCTATTTCTCATTTGGCCCTTTGCAAAAAATAATTGCCCACCCCATAGTGTCAAATGCTTTCTGTTAGTCGAAAAAAACTCCTGCGGTGTATTGTTTGTTACCTCCGCCAAGGAGGTTATGTTTTCGGTCACGTTCGTTTGTTTGATGGTTGGCTGGTTGGTTGGTTTGTTAGCAGGATTACTCAAAAAATCCTCAACGGATTTCAATGAAATTTTTTCCAGGGGTGTATCTTGGCCTAAAAAGTCATTAAATTTTTGGTAATGATCCAGAACATGATCCAGATCCAGTAATTTTTTTTAAGGATTCTTTATCATTGCAGGATAGGGCCAGTTTCAGCATTTTTGCATCTAACTTCATGAAGACAGGTCTTTGATTTGATTTGATGTATTTGGCAATAAAATACAAGTACAAGTACATAAAATACATACATACAAGATATAAAGTTGCAGAGGATAACACAAAAAAGCATAAACACTTATTTCCATTGTGGTCCTCAAGAAAAAAAAAAAAAAAAAAAAAACAATCAAATAACAATAAAGTGACTAAAGAGAATTAGAAAAAAATAACTAGAAGAAAATATATAATAAAAAATAGTAGTAAACAAAATCCTGATGACTATCAACTAAAAGTTTAGACATAAAAAATTCCTTTACACTTTTCTTAAAAACATCTTTAGTCCTTAACAATTTAACAGAAACAGGGAAATCATTCCATAATTTAACACCAATATGACTAAAAGAATTCTTACTGAAACTGCCAACATGATTAACAATGAAAGATGCCTGAATATTTCTGGTATGATTGATAGAAGATAACTGAAAATTAGCTTTCATATAATCAGGAGCGTTGTTATTATAGATGTTATACACGTGACTTAACTTTAGCTGACTTACTCGATACTCAGTCGGTAACATACCAGCATGTTTAAATTCTTCAGCCCCTATGTGACTACATGGGGGAAGATTTAGCATAAACCTAATAACCTTATTCTGAGCCACTTGCAGTCTGAATTTAAATTTCTTAGACAAACCACTGTACCAAGCAGAACGAGAATAGTCAAAGTGGCATTGAATCAGAGCAGAAACTAAGAGTTTCTTAGTTTTCAAATCAAATTTTTGAGCATTTCTGTATAAAAGTTTCACTTTGTTTGAATATTTTGAAACAACTTTATCACCTGAGAGAGATTGGTCCAAAATTATGTCTAAATAAGTTACTTGTTGCTTTGATTCAATGTCAACTCCGCCGGACTTGACTTGTAAACTCCATCCATCCATCCATTTTCTTCTGCTTCATCCGAGGTTGGGTCGCGGGGGCAGCAGCTCAAGCAAAGCCGCCCAGACCTCCCGATCCACACACCTCCTCCAGCTCCTCCGGGGGAACCCCGAGCCATTCTCAAGCCATCTGCAAGACGTAGTCCCTCCAGCATGTCCTGGGTCTTCCCCGGTGCCTCCTCCTGATGGGACGTGCCCGGAACACCTCTCCAGCGAGGCGTCCAGGGGGCATCCTGCTCAGCTCTCTCTTCACTATGACGGTCCGATACAGTGACTGCATCACTGCAGATGCTGCACCGATCTTTTTAGCCTGCGCTTTGATGTAAACAGTATTGATTCAGTTTTACCTAGGTGCAATGATAACTTGTTATATCTCAACCATTCTTGGACTGCGGCAAGCTCGGTACTTAGGGTCACCTCTATCTCCAACACGCCCTTGCCAGAAACATGCAGTGCTGAGTCGTTTGCATAAAGCAGCAACTTACACTTAACAGCGCCAGGCATGACATTGATGTAGATCAGAAACAGAAGTGGCTCCAGTATCGATCCCTGTGGAACACCACAACTGATAGAACTTTCCCTGGATATAGTACCGTTTACATCAACAACTTATTTTCTACCAGATAAATAAGACCTGAACCATCTAACCGAGTCTTCATTCATACCAAGGGCTGATAATTTTTGCAACAATATGCTGTGACTAACTGTATTGAATGCTTTCTGCAGGTCTAACAGTACCATGCCAGTTGAAAAACCCTGTCACACTGCTGCCTAATGTAATCATTAAGATATATATTTATGTTCTTTCAGACATAAAGACATGGATGACCTCTAATTTCCTGCTTTTAAATTCAGATACAACTGAAGTTATTGTACTTGGCCCCACAAATCTTAGAAACATGGTGTCTAACCAGATCCTTACTCTGGATGGCATTACCCTGACCTCCAGTAATACTGTGAGAAATCTTGGAGCCATTTTTGATCAGGATATGTCCTTCAATGCGCATATTAAGCAAATATGTAGGACTGCTTTTCTGCATTTGCACAATATCTCTAAAATTAGAAAGGTCTTGTCTCAGAGTGATGATGAAAAGCTAATTCATGAATTTATTTCTTCTAGGCTGGACTACTGTAATTCATTATCATCAATCAGTCAATCAATTTTATTTATATAGCGCCAAATCACAACAAACAGTTGCCCCAAGGCACTTTATATTGTAAGGCAAGGCCATACAATAATTACGTAAAAACCCCAATGGTCAAAACGACCCCCTGTGAGCAAGCACTTGGCGACAGTGGGAAGGAAAAACTCCCTTTAACAGGGAAGAAACCTCCAGCAGAACCAGGCTCAGGGAGGGGGCAGTCTTCTGCTGGGACTGGTTGGGGCTGAGGAGAGAAACCAGGAAAAGACATGCTGTGAGGTGAGCAGAGATCAATCACTAATGATTAAATGCAGAGTGTTGCATACAGAGCAAAAAGAGAAAGAACACTCAGTCATTATGGGAACCCCCCAGCAGTCTAAGTCTATAGCAGCATAACTAAGGGATGGTTCAGGGTCACTGATCCAGCCCTAACTATAAGCTTTAGCAAAAAAGAAAGTTTAAGCCAATCTTAAAAGTAGAGAGGGTGTCTGTCCTCCCTGATCCGAATTGGGAGCTGGTTCCACAGGAGAGGAGCCTGAAAGCTGAAGGCTCTGCCTCCCATTCTACTCTTACAAACCCTAGAACTACAAGTAAGCCTGCAGTCTGAGATGAAGCGCTCTATTGGGGGTGATATGGTACTATGAGGTCCCTAAGATAAGAAGGGACCTGACTATTCAAACCTTATACGTAAGAAGAAGAATTTTAAATTCTATTCTAGAATTAACAGGAAGCCAATGAAGAGAGGCCAATATGGGTGAGATATGCTCTCTGCTCCTAGTCCCTGTCAGTACTCTAGCTGCAGCATTTTGAATTAACTGAAGGCTTTTCAGGGAACCTTTAGGACAACCTGATAATAATGAATTACAATAGTCCAGCCTAGAGGAAATAAATGCATGAATTAGTTTTTCAGCATCACTCTGAGACAAGACCTTCTAATTTTAGAGATATTGCGTAAATGCAAAAAAGCAGTCCTACATATTTGTTTAATATGCGTTTTGAATGACATATCCTGATCAAAAATGACTCCAAGATTTCTCACAGTATTACTAGAGGTCAGGGTAATGCCATCCACAGTAAGGATCTGGTTAGACACCATGTTTCTAAGATTTGTGGGGACAAGTACAATAACTTCAGTTTTATCTGAGTTTAAAAGCAGGAAATTAGAGGTCATCCATGTCCTTATGTCTGTAAGACAATCCTGCAGTTTAGCTAATGTGTGTGTCCTCTGGCTTCATGGATAGATAAGCTGGGTATCATCTGCGTAACAATGAAAATTTAAGCAATGCCGTCTAATAATACTGCCTAAGGGAAGCATGTATAAAGTGAATAAAATTGGTCCTAGCACAGAAACCTTGTGGAACTCCATAATTAACCTTAGTCTGTGAAGAAGATTCCCATTTACATGAACAAATTGTAATCTATTAGATAAATATGATTCAAACCACCGCAGCGCAGTGCCTTTAATACCTATGGCATGCTCTAATCTCTGTAATAAAATTTTATGGTCAACAGTATCAAAAGCAGCACTGAGGTCTAACAGAACAAGCACAGAGATGAGTCCACTGTCTGAGGCCATAAGAAGATCATTTGTAACCTTCACTAATGCTGTTTCTGTACTATGATGAATTCTAAAACCTTACTGAAACTCTTCAAATAGACCATTCCTCTGCAGATGATCAGTTAGCTGTTTAACAACTACCCTTTCAAGAATTTTGAGAGAAAGGAAGGTTGGAGATTGGCCTATAATTAGCTAAGATAGCTGGGTCAAGTGATGGCTTTTAAGTAATGGTTTAATTACTGCCACCTTAAACGCATGTGGTACATAGCCAACTAATAAAGATAGATTGATCATATTTAAGATCAAAGCATTAAATAATGGTAGGGCTTCCTTGAGCAGCCTGGTAGGAATGGGGTCTAATAGACATGTTGATGGTTTGGATGAAGTAACTAATGAAAATAACTCAGACAGAACAATCTGAGAGAAAGAGTCTAACCAAATACCGGCATCACTGAAAGCAGCCAAAGATAACGATACGTCTTTGGGATGGTTATGAGTAATTATTTCTCTAATAGTTAAAATTTTATTAGCAAAGAAAGTCATGAAGTCATTACTAGTTAAAGTTAAAGGAATACTCGGCTCAATAGAGCTCTGACTCTTTGTCAGCCTGGCTACAGTGCTGAAAAGAAACCTGGGTTGTTCTTATTTTCTTCAATTAGTGAAGAGTAGTAAGATGTCCTAGCTTTACGGAGGGCTTTTTTATAGAGCAACAGACTCTTTTTTCCAGGCTAAGTGAAGATCTTCTAATTAGTGAGACGCCATTTCCTCTCCAACTTACGGGTTATCTGCTCTAAGCGCGAGTTTGAGAGTTATACCACGGAGTCAGGCACTTCTGATTTAAAGCTCTCTTTTTCAGAGGAGCTACAGCATCCAAAGTTGTCTTTAATGAGGATTTAAAACTATTGACGAGATACTCTATCTCACTTACAGAGTTTAGGTAGCTACTCTGCACTGTGTTGGTATATGGCATTAGGGAACATAAAGAAGGAAACATATCCTTAAACCTAGTTACAGCGCTTTCTGAAAGACTTCTAGTGTAATGAAACTTATTCCCCACTGCTGGGTAGTCCATCAGAGTAAATGTAAATGTTATTAAGAAATGATCAGACAGAAGGGAGTTTTCAGGGAATACTGTTAAGTCTTCAATTTCCATACCATAAGTCAGAACAAGATCTAAGATATTATCAGGTTGTCCTAAAAGTTCCCTGAAAAGCCTTCAGTTAATTCAAAATGCTGCAGCTAGAGTGCTGACAGGGACTAGAAGGAGACAGCATATTTCACCCATATTGGCCTCTCTTTATTGGCTCTCTGTTAATTCTAGAATAGAATTTAAAATTATTTTTCTTACTTATAAGCTTTTGAATAATCAGGTCCCATCTTATCTTAGGGACCTCATAGTACCATATCACTCCAATAGAGCGCTTCGCTCTCAGACTGCAGGCTTACTTGTAGTTCCTAGGGTTTGTAAGAGTAGAATGGGAGGCAGAGCCTTCAGCTTTCAGGCTCCTCTCCTGTGGAACCAGCTCCCAATTCGGATTAGGGAGACAGACACCCTCTCTACTTTTAAGATTAAGCTTAAAACTTTCCTTTCTGAAAAAGCTTATAGTTAGAGCTGGATCGGGTGACCCTGAACCATCCCTTAGTTATGCTGCTATAGACTTAGACTGCTGAGGGGTTTCCCATGATGCACCCAGTGTTTCTTTTTATTCACCTCTTTTTGCTCTATGCACCACTCTGCTTTTAGTCATTGGTAATTGATCTCTGCTCTCTTCCACTGCATGTCCTTTTTCCTGATTCACTCCCCTCAGCCCCAACCAGTCCCAGCAGAAGACTGCCCCTCCCTGAGCCTGGTTCTGCTGGAGGTTCCTTCCTGTTAAAAGGGAGTTTTTCCTTCCCACGTGAGCAATGTGAGTGTCCAATCGGAATTGGTTCACTGTCACATGGTTTTCCAAAATCCAATCGTAGGGCAGATTCACCTCACATGACACACCAAAGATTGTTTTTAGGAGTGATGTGTTACTAGTTTATTATAGTTTGCTGTGTGTTTTGAATAAATGTGTGTGGAAAATTATTTTCCACTTTACTTTTCCTTTCTTATTTGTGATTGTAAACCTTTATTACACTTATAAAACACAACTATAGCATATATATTTTGAAAGTACAGGCTGTCCTGAGAAAAAGAGACATAAAGCCTGATTGTGGGATGCAGGGAGAGCTGTTAACAGCAATAATAAAACATTTATGCCAGGCGAGTGAACTGTCCAAAAAATGCCCTCTGACCCCAGAGGATAACCACTGAATCTGAAACATGATGGTAGATGCGTGAAACGACGTAGAATAAGTCTCTTTGCCAAAGGGTATTCCATGGGACTTCAGTGACACTATGGCCTTGACGGAGGTTTGCTCTCTTCGAGTGCTTCTAGTTTTCAAATACATTTGTGATATGTTCCACAAAATGAATTACCATCAGTGAAGTAGTACAACATATTGTCAGTCTGTTACCAATTAAAGGTAATGCAAAAAAAAAAGTCTAAAAGTTTAAAACTTGAAGGGCACACCTCCAACTCCCTTCTGTCTGATCATTTCTTAATAACATTTACATTTACTCTGATGGACTACCCAGCAGTGGGGGATAAGTTTCATTACACTAGAAGTCTTTCAGAAAGCGCTGTAACTAGGTTTAAGGATATGATTCCTTCTTTATGTTCTCTAATGCCATATACCAACACAGTGCAGAGTAGCTACCTAAACTCTGTAAGGGAGATAGAGTATCTCATCAATAGTTTTACATCCTCATTGAAGACAGCTTTGGATGCTGGAGCTCCTCTGAAAAAGAGAGCTTTAAATCAGAAGTGCCTGACTCCGTGGTATAACTCACAAACTCGCAGCTTAAAGCAGATAACCTGTTGTGTGTTGGGGGGTGTGGCTGGATGTTTTGGTGTTCTTTTCTTTTCTTTGCTCCTCAGGTGGCATGGAAACTGATTTGTCTGTGGAGAAGGTGCTGGCTGAAGAATCCTCACCCTCATCAACATCATGTGAAGCACCTGTGACTGGTGCTCACATGCAACCTTAAAGACTTTCAGCTGAAGCAGATAATTGGATGGCGTTCTGCTTTTAAGGCATGTGTGATTCAAGCAGAACTGCCGGGAACTCTACCTTGTGATGTTCATTTGTGAGACGCTGAGGACCGCACCTGGGTTTGACACATCGAGCCGTGAAGCAAGGAAGGGTGAGGACACATGCTGTCAGCACACATTAAAGGTAATTAAGTATTTGACTAATTGTTGATAGTAACTTGGTGTTTTGTTACACAGTATACTTGAATTGTGATGAGAATTGTGCAGCTTGCTTCTCACTGCTGTGGCGTGCAGGATAAGTGATCCTCCACTTGTTGAGAGAAGCTGCTCATTTGCATAAAGATAAAAAGTACAGACCTGAATGTGTTGCTGATAGCGTGTGTCTTTTGAAAGACATTGTTGTAACTGCTGACTTACCTCACATCTTCTTTGCTTCACAGAGAGTCAGTTTGTCGTGTCCACCTGGGGGGTGTTTGTCTGGTGGTAGTGGGTCCAGGAGCGCTGGACTTCTCTCCTTGCGGGCGCTGGAGAGCGTGCCAGCAGTCACTCCTCCAGAAGGACGTTGGTTTTGGTTTTGTACATTTTATTTAGGCACAGGTGAAAAATAAATTGTTTTTGTTGTTGGAACCGCTTTCTGGTTATTTTTAGCGCTGGGTTCTGTCTGACGCAGGTCCGCTCCTCAATCCGCATCGACACATAACATAACCCATAAGTTGGAGAGGAAATGGCGTCTCACTAATTTAGAAGATCTTCACTTAGCCTGGAAAAAGAGTCTGTTGCTCTATAAAAAAGCCCTCCGTAAAGCTAGGACATCTTAATACTCATCACTAATTGAAGAAAATAAGAACAACCCCAGGTTTCTTTTCAGCACTGTAGCCAGGCTGACAAAGAGTCAGAGCTCTATTGAGCCGAGTATTCCTTTTACTTTAACTAGTAATGACTTCATGACTTTCTTTGCTAATAAAATTTTAACTATTAGAGAAAAAATTACTCATAACCATCCCAAAGACGTATCGTTATCTTTGGCTGCTTTCAGTGATGCCGGTATTTGGTTAGACTCTTTCTCCCAGATTGTTCTGAGTTATTTTCATTAGTTACTTAATCCAAACCAGGGGTAGGCAACCTGTTCCAGAAAGAGCCATGAGGGTGCAGGTTTTCTTTGCAGCCACTGACTCCACCAGGTGATTTCACTGATTAACTGATTCCATCTGCTCAAAGTGATGTTAATCAGTAAAATCACCTGGAGGAGTCAGTGGCTGCAAAGAAACCCTCCACCCTCATGGCTCTTTCTGGAACAGGTTGCCTACCCCTGATCCAAACCATCAACATGTCTATTAGACCCCATTCCTACCAGGCTGCTCAAGGAAGCCCTACCATTATTTAATGCTTCGATCTTAAATATGATCAATCTATCTTTATTAGTTGGCTATGTACCACAGGCTTTAAGGTGGCAGTAATTAAACCATTACTTAAAAAGCCATCACTTGACCCAGCTATCTTAGCTAATTATAGGCCAATCTCCAACCTTCCTTTTCTCTCAAAAATTCTTGAAAGGGTAGTTGTAAAACAGCTAACTGATCATCTGCAGAGGAATGGTCTATTTGAAGAGTTTCAGTCAGGTTTTAGAATTCATCATAGTACAGAAACAGCATTAGTGAAGGTTACAAATGATCTTCTTATGGCCTCAGACAGTGGACTCATCTCTGTGTTTGTTCTGTTAGACCTCAGTGCTGCTTTTGATACTGTTGACCATAAAATTTTATTACAGAGATTAGAGCATGCCATAGGTATTAAAGGCACTGCGCTGCGGTGGTTTGAATCATATTTATCTAATAGATTATAATTTGTTCATGTAAATGGGGAATCTTCTTCACAGACTAAGGTTAATTATGGAGTTCCACACGGCATTGCTTAAATTTCCATTGTTACGCAGATGATACCCAGCTGTTGGGTATTTTCGCCTCCAAACATTCTTAAAACCTTTAACAAGACAAACAGAGTCAAGAACCACCAGTGAGACAGAAAGTCAAATTTAGCTCGCGAGGAGTGCAAGTCAGGCTGTACACCAAAGCTACACTAAAGTCTGGCCTGCGCTCCTGCTCTTTTATTTAGGACTTCCCTACATACATGGGCGGTACAGCTCCTAAGGGGAGGAGTGATAGCGCGTGAGCTGTTGCCGCAGAACCGCTGATTGCACAATACATTCAGGACTTTCAGAACCTTTTTAATCTTGGGCTCGATTAAGATGTGTTTAAGACATCTAACGATTAATCACACTTCTTCTGACACAAGGACTAATGTATCATAATCACACTGTGGTTGGAACATTCAATTCTCTATTCTTTATCTCACTGCTCCGCTTATGGCTGCATTCTGCCTGGGTCATCTTCACATGTCCTGAAAAAGAGCTTAGCGTGCACACAGCGATACCACAACTTGCAGAAGCACATCATGTCACATATCTTAAGTAACCTTCACCCATCACATCAGTACAGTACACTTTATCAGAGCAGAGAGAACTACATTCTACCAGAGCAGAGAACACAAAACATGCATGATAAAATAAAACAGTGTATCTACAGAATAACTCCAACACCAGCTTTATCTATCCATGAAGCCAGAGGACACACACCAATTAGCTAAACTGCAGGATTGTCTTACAGACATAAAGACATGGATGACCTCTAATTTCCTGCTTTTAAACTCAGATAAAACTGAAGTTATTGTACTTGGCCCCACAAATCTTAGAAACATGGTGTCTAACCAGATCCTTACTCTGGATGGCATTACCCTGACCTCTAGTAATACTGTGAGAAATCTTGGAGTCATTTTTGATCAGGATATGTCATTCAAAGCCCATATTAAACAAATATGTAGGACTGCTTTTTTGCATTACGCAATATCTCTAAAATTAGAAAGGTCTTGTCTCAGAGTGATGCTGAAAAACTAATTCATGCATTTATTTCCTCTAGGCTGGACTATTGTAATTCATTATTATCAGGTTGTCCTAAAAGTTCCCTGAAAAGCCTTCAGTTAATTCAAAATGCTGCAGCTAGAGTACTAACGGGGACTAGAAGGAGAGAGCATATCTCACCCATATTGGCCTCTCTTCATTGGCTTCCTGTTAATTCTAGAATAGAATTTAAAATTCTTCTTCTTACTTATAAGGTTTTGAATAATCAGGTCCCATCTTATCTTAGGGACCTCATAGTACCATATCACCCCAATAGAGCGCTTCACTCTCAGACTGCAGGCTTACTTGTAGTTCCTAGGGTTTGTAAGAGTAGAATGGGAGGCAGAGCCTTCAGCTTTCAGGCTCCTCTCCTGTGGAACCAGCTCCCAATTCGGATCAGGGAGACAGACACCCTCTCTACTTTTAAGATTAGGCTTAAAACTTTCCTTTTGCTAAAGCTTATAGTTAGGGCTGGATCAGGTGACCCTGAACCATCCCTTAGTTATGCTGCTATAGACTTAGACTGCTGGGGGGTTCCCATGATGCACTGAGTGTTTCTTTCTCTTTTTGCTCTGTATGCACCACTCTGCATTTAATCATTAGTGGTTGATCTCTGCTCCCCTCCACAGCATGTCTTTTTCTTGGTTCGCTCCCTCAGCCCCAACCAGTCCCAGCAGAAGACTGCCCCTCCCTGAGCCTGGTTCTGCTGGAGGTTTCTTCCTGTTAAAAGGGAGTTCTTTCTTCCCACTGTCACCAAGTGCTTGCTCACAGGGGGTCGTTTTGACCGTTGGGGTTTTTACGTAATTATTGTATGGCCTTGCCTTACAATATAAAGTGCCTTGCGGCAACTGTTTGTTGTGATTTGGCGCTATATAAATAAAATTAATTGATTGATGATTGATGAATAATAATGGCTATAGCCTGCCTCCCCATTGTTTCTCCACATACACAGTGAGTCAAAAATTGACTGGCGGGGTGGGGGAGCATCACTTATGAATTAAGGGAGAGTTAAGAGATTTTTCTCCGTGATCTGAAAGTTTTTTCTCTTTAATACCTATATTTCTTTACCTATGCCAGACACTGCAGTATGTTTTGCTTTTATCCATTTCTTTAACATTCTTAAAGGTACCTTCACACATAACACAAAGTTGTGCGATTCAGGCCGAATAAGGCCGAATGGGTGAAACCCGTAAAATTCCAGCCACATTCGGGAGGGACAGACGGTCAAACAGCCGTGTACGACACACTCGGACACCAGTCAAGCTGCTCGGGGGTGGACATACCACACTGATTGCCCTTTGAGCTTTTGCCATCTCGACCGCATCTTGTCAGTGGTGTTCTGGGCACTCCATTTGTGCTGACCACGCAAATGGTGTGACTGCTGTTAAAAGATCGTGGGTGGCACCTCGACTCTGGCCGAGTGTGGGTCGAGTGGCCATTTGGGCACAATTCACCCTCATTTGCTCGCTGGTGTGAAGGCTGCCTCGATCGTGACATTCGGCCAGGGTTTCACGTGGCTGATCATTTCGTGCAGCACCCGAACAGTGGCCCGAATGGTCTGACGTGCGTACTACGTCAGAATGTTGCGACCACAGTCAGATAGCTGTACGACCTCATCTTGACCGCCGTTCGATTGGGTTTCCAACCCGAGCGCGAGGTGAATGTGGAGTGCATATGCTGTGGATGAACGGTTGTGCCGACTGCTGTACGAGGTGTTTGAGTGCGGCTCAAATTTTTCACAAGTGCCATTCGGTCTCCTTCATGTTGTATGTGAAGGCACCTTAAATTGTGCCATTAGAAAGATCTGATGAAGAATAAAGTCCAAACTTTGACTGTGGGTCATGGGTCAGTATGCAGAAGTATGCACACACTTGATGTTGTTGGCAGTTTCCTCGCTTGCGAGGATAGTGGGAAGGCCTTTTTTTTTTTTTTAGTTTATTTTCTACAAGCCCTCTGGTGGCTGAAAAGTCCAATGCGGGATGGACAAGACCTGTTACACTTGGGGCAAATGAACACTTGAGTAGGCTGGGCTTGTGCTGCTGCCCACTCTTTCTGTCTTTGACGCTTCTGGCGTGAGGCCTCACTTCTTTCTGCCTCAAACTTCAGGCTGGCGGATTTGATGCTGGAATGCCAGCTGAGTCTATCTGTAGCTAGATGCTGCCATGACTGATGCTGAATGCCTGCAAGGGAGAGCTGTTTCTTCAGCTGGTCCTTACAGCGCTTTTTGGGGGCCCCTTGGTTTCATCTCCCTTCCTTGAGCTTGCCAAAGAGAATTAATTTCGGCATGCATGTATCATCCATCCTGGCTACGTGACCTGCCCAACGAAGCTGTTGTTTGAGTATAATAGACTCCATGCTGGGCAATTTGGCTCTGGTAAGGATGTCCTTATTTGAGACGTAGTCCTGCCACTTGATCCCGAAGATGTTTCGGAGACAACGCTGATGAAAGCGTTCCAGTAATCTGATCTGCTGGCGATACAGAACCCAGGTTTCAGCTCCATACAGGAGGGTAGGGACCACAATGGCTCTGTAGACCTGCACTTTTGTGGAAAGGCGCAGTGCATGATTCTGCCAGACTTTCTTTGAGAGTCGACCAAAAGAACTGCTGGCCTTGGCAAGGCGACTGTCTAGGTCCTTAGCAACAGATGCGTCGTTTGAGATAACACTACCGAGATACGTGAAGTGCTCTACTGCATTCAGGCTGGTACCCTTGATGTTGATTTGGGGTGGGGTATATGCTGTATGGGGGACCGGTTGATATAGCACTTCTGTCTTTCTCAGGCTGATGGTGAGGCCGAAGGCTCTTGCTGCTTCAGCAAAACAGTTGACAATGTGCTGCAAGGCTTGCTCCGTATGGGCGACGAAGAGCAGCTCCATGATTAGCTGTTCTGTGATCTTAGTGTGGGACAGAAGGCGCCGCAAGTTAAACAGACTTCCGTCGGTTCTGAAGCGGATGTAGATGCCATCTGTCAAGTCTTCTTTGGCCTCACGAAGCATCATGCTGAAGAAGATGGAGAACAGAGTGGGCGTGAGGATGCAACCTTGTTTGACCCCATTTGAGATGGGGAAGCTGCCGGACAGAGTCCCGTTGTACTTCACTTGTCCCATCTGGCCTTCATGCAGCTGGCGGATGATGGTGAGGAGCTTTGGAGGGCAGCCAAGGCGTGCAAGAATCTTCCACAAACCCTCACGACTGACCGTGTCAAAAGCCTTGGTTAGGTTTATAAAGGCTGCATAAAGGGCCATGTTCTGTTCTCTGCACTTCTCCTGGATCTGTCTCAGGATGAAGATCATGTTGGTGGTTCCCCTGTTGGCCCGAAATCCGCACTGACTCTCGGGAGTATTTTCATGCGCTATGGTAGGGGTAAGCCTGTTGAGCAGCACTCGAGCCAAAATCTTACCTGCTATTGAGAGGAGAGTTATGCCCTGGAAATTAGAACAGTCGGACTTGTCGCCCTTGTTCTTGTACAGGGAGACAATGACCACATCCCGAAGGTCATGTGGAACCATTTCCTTTTCCCAGCAACTGGAGAAGAGAATCTGAAGCTTGTCGAGGACTGTCTCACCTCCATTTTGGTACACCTCTGCTGGGATGCCATCTATGCCAGGAGACTTCCCTGGATTCAGCTGCGTGGTGGCCTTTCAGATCTCTTCAAGTGTTGGGGGGTCATCAAGTTCCCATTTCACCTCCACCTGGGGAATCTTCTCGATTGATGACTCTTGCACAAGAGGTTTTCAAAGTGTTCTGACAAACGCTGCATAATGGTTTCCTTGTCCGTCAGAAGGGTGGAGCCGTCTGAGGAGCGCAGGGGTGCTTGCACTTGATGTGCTGGCCCATGGATGGTCTTAAGGGCTTCATAAAAGGAGCGCATGTCTCCGGCATCGGCATGTTGTTGTGTCTTCTCTGCAAAAGCTAGCCACCAGTCGTTCTGCAGTATGCGGAGCTTGCTTTGCAGTGTGGAGCAGGCATTTCTGTAAGCTGTCTTGGCAGAGTGGTCATCAGGTTTAGCTAAAAGAGTCTTGTGGTATGCATGTTTCTTTTCTAGTAGTTCCTGGATCTGTGCATCAGACTCATCAAACCAGTCTTTATTTTTCCTGGCTGAGAAGCCCACTACTTCTGCTGCCGTCTCCTGCAGGATAGTCTTTAATCTCATCCAATGTTGTTCAGGGTCGTCAGGCAGGACGTCTTCTCCACCCGCTCTCTCCTCTAGTTTGGCCTGGAACTCCATTTTTGTGTATATGTCTTGCAGCTTGTGAACTTGTAGCTTCTTAAACTGTGGGCCTTTCTTCTTAGGAGGGGGCTTGAAAGTGAAAGCAATCTTGGAACGGACCAAGTGATGATCGATATGGCAATCCGTGCTAGGCATCACCCTGGTATGTAGTACGTCTCTTCTATCACGCTGTCGCGTGCGAACGTAGTCCAGAAGGTGCCAGTGTTTGGAGCGTGGGTGGCTCCAGGTTGCTTTGAATCTCTCTTTCTGTTGGAACAGGCTGTTGGTGATCGTCAAGTCATGTGCAGAGCAGAACTCCAGCAGCAGGCGGCCATTGTCGTTAGTTGCCTATGCCATGTTTCCCTAGCACGTCCTTCCATACATCAGAGTCGCGGCCCACTCAGGTGTTGAAATCTCCCATGATGAGGAGCTTGTCCTGGGTGTCGACGCGCTGTAGAAGGTTGTGCAGATCGCTATAGAAAGCCTCCTTAACTCCGATGTCGGCCTGCATGGTTGGGGCATACACACTAACAATAGTGGCAAAATCCTTGTTGTTGATGGGGAGCCAGAGTGACATGAGTCGGTCAGAATGTCCAACTGGCAGACTGTGTAACCTATGTGCTATGGCGCTCTTAATCATGAACCCGACCCCTGAGAGTTGACGATCTTCTTTAGCCTTCCCTGACCAGAACAGTGTGTAGCCTATGCCTTCCTCGGTGAGTGACCCTTGGTCTGCAAAGCGCACCTCGCTGAGTGCAGCAATGTCTATGTCAAGCCTTGCTAGCTCTTTGGCGACTAAGCCTGAGCGTCTTCGAGGACGACTGCTATTGTCTGAGTCCATCATTGTGCATACATTCCAGCACGTGATTTTCAGGTTTGTTTTTCTTTTCGCACCGCGTGTAGTGATGCCCGTTGGCAGCGGTGAGCCAACCGGGTCTAGTGAGACAAGCCATGTTTAGACCACCTTTTCTATGTCTGTCTCCATGTGGAGCAAGCAGGGCTATCCCTAAACAGGGCTGCTTGGTCACCCAGGGCCCTGCCGGATGATGCTGTTGTCTCGGGTCAGCAATCAAACGACCATAGCTCCTGAGCCACCTGCATGCAGGATCGAGACTGCAGCTCCTAGGGCCATCATGCACCTGCTGTTTTAGCCTCTTCCCATCGCTGCAGGGCTTTCCTTCCCGCCTGCGCTCGTTGCTTAAAGTGGGGATCAGCTCGCGCACACCAATTCCACTCTTTAGGCAAGGTGGCACTCCACAGTGGCACAGACAAGCTGAGACAGCTGTGGCGACGACCAGGCTGTAGGTTTTACATCAGAGTGACCTTCTCCTAGCCTCTGGCTAAAGAACCTTCCTCGGAGGCACGGGGGCAGTAACCCAGGCTGGGGGTTTAACATCAGGGTTTTCCTTCCCCTAGGTGGACTGCCTTAACAGGGCTAATGAGTCCCATCTACCCACTGCTATAACCCAGTCAGCTGGGAGGCTCGTGATGGCGGGAGCGCCTAGATCCCATATAGGTCATGGACCTACCACTGCCATACTTGAATAAACAATATCTGTGTTGTAAAACAACAACAATAAAAACACAAAGCCAACCTAATCAAAACCAAAGTGAGTGCAGCTCCAGGAAAACCTACCTGAAACAATCTAAAACGGACTGAAAATAAATCTGACTCAATCTAAACTAAAAACAATTCATCTAGCGCAACGTAACTATAGCTTGTAAGCTAACAAACGGAATATCAAATCAAATCAAATTTATTTATTTATTTATATAGCGCCAAGTCACAACAAACAGTTGCCCCAAGGTGCTTTATATTGTAAGGCAAGAGCCATACAACAATTACAGAAAAACACACTCAGTACACTTCTGATAAACATCGGCAGTATGCTTTGTATGCCCCCCTCCCCTTTCCAACCACTCAGAGACAAAAAAGAGTTAAAAGGAAACTCTATTGCAAGGTTATTGACTTAAAAAGTCTTCAAAGGGAAACTCTTGAGGCAGATCCAAATTTTAAGAAACTCTTGGCTGATTCATATATAATTTCTTGTTGAATTGATTGTTGAAACCACCCTGTGAGACCTAAGTGTTGATGAACATTGGAGAACATGTAACATACGCTCCCATCTTTCAGTTGCTGGAAATAATCAGTCAAAAACAATTTATAAAAGGAAAGTCACACAATCTACGAACTTTACATGCCCAGTCAGTCAAAATAATTCTTTTTTTTTTTTTTGAAAAAAAGGTCAAATACCAACACTTTTATGAGAAAACTGGAGTATTTTTAAGCTATTTCAACTCAAGAGTAAATTTATGTTAATTTGTTTCAAATGAAGAAACTGAAACTGTTGCAGGCGTACATGACAATAAAGAACTTATTATGTCTGACGTAATGTGTTAAAACGGTGGTGTAATTATAAAACCATGCATTTGCTCAGGGTTATAAATCAGCATTGCTCAGAAGGGAGTGAAATACATCCCACACCACACTTTGTCTCAAACCTTTCTTCCAAAACACTGATACCAGTGATCGTAACTGCTTAGGCATAAGCAGCGGAGCGGCACTAACGAGTCAAACGCCGGGTTTGGTTACAGAGGAAGGCCTTAAGCAACATCCTCCGGAGAAAATTTGATTTGCAATCTTCGCCTGCCATTCTGAAGCAAGAGTTTATCAGAGTGTTTTCAGAGTGTGATCCTTTACTCCTCCCCCATCTCTCATTAGCTGCAAACACACATCTGTTGGGTTACATCTCCAGGGCTCCCATTAAGGGCCGCCACTCAAGCTTACAGTGTCCCTGAACCAATCATATTACAGCTTTTGCCCACGCACCACCACGGCTACGCCGCTCCTCACCAGTCGCACTAATAACATTTAAACATTTGCACAGGTGGCCCGTAAGACGATTGAGAGCGGTGTGAAAATGAGACAGACAATTAGAATCACAGAAGGTAGCATTTATTAAAACAACAGATACAAAAGTGATTTGAGTCAAAGCTGCCAAATTTGAGTACCTTTAGTTATTTCCTTGTCATTCATATTGACTTTTAAAGCACGAGTCATACTTCAAAGCTCAGATTTAAGGTTTAAGGTTGTGATTCCAGATGATTACTCTTAAATTGGGTTTGCTGCCACTGCAGGAGAAGGTTACTTTTTTGCAAATTGATATGGGAAGAACAGAACTTTATAAAACTTAGTGGAAATCCTGCATTTGCTAAGAGGAAGAGCATATCCAAATTTGGCAATTTCTCAGATGCAGAAGTTACTTATCACATTACAATTTGGAGAAGAGGTATTTTGGAAGTTTTGTAAAAAAAAAAAAATGTGGATATCATACATGTTCTATGACTACATATCCAAAAATACAATTTGGTGTCAATCTTGAAAGTGATCCATATCATTTTGGCAGATTGTACAATCAACAAAACCAGATAATTAAAAACATCTACACAAATGAACACAAATGAATATTTTGTATTTCACATATGCAAAGGTTAGATGTAATTTCTATATACAGTGCTCTCCAAAAGTATTGGGCCACTTGATACTTCATATATTTTAATTTGTTTATGCCCTTTATGTAAAATACAAAAAGTAAATAAATAAGGCTTCTCAATGTAAGAATTTCAAAAACGATCTTCCTTAAGCTCAAACTCAAAGCAAATCTGTACAACTTGACATAAATGAATTAAAAATATAAAAGCCAAGATGATGGGTTACATGTAGTGGGCCACTTTGGTATAATACCTGTAAATAGTTTTATTGCTAGCTTTCTTCAGACAAGAACACATGAACATTTCCAATTGAATATGTATTGAACTTTATTTACATCAATGGGGCAGCTCAGTCTTGTTTGAACCCCTTTATGATCTTGCAGGGCTTGACCATTTCTTGGGACAGCCTGCCATTGTACAACACAATGACAGCATCACTTCACATGGAAAAACCTTTTATTTGCTATTCATATACCAAAACTATAGCTGGAAAACTTTTCAATTTCAACTAAAGAACTAAAGCATGAAAAATTTCGACTTTGTATTAGGAACTACAATCCTTAGCTGCGACTGCCACTCGTCAGATTTCAAATACAAACCAGCAGGACATGTAATTACCGGTAACTTTGGAATAATTGAGAACAGGAAGCTTAGAAAATTGCTTGGTGAAGGGCCATTGTTTAGAGAACAAAATAATAGTAACCTGGAAATTAACATCAAAATAGTTAAAAATGCCAATAGGGATTACAAAAAATGTTGGGCTTAAAAAGAAAAAGTAGACAGAATATTGGACCAATGGGAAGGTAGAGTATTACAGTTTAAATTAGGATAGACAGACTTAGGAAGAAAGGAAAAAACCCTATGAAAAAACATGTACTGTGAGACAAGGTTTGCCTAGAATACCTAAATAACTTTCAAAAATGTCTTGTTTTAGTACCAGCAGATAAAGCCAGCAACAATATCCTAGCAGTTTGCAAAAAAACATTACTTAGATGTAGTTTTAAAAGAGCTTGGCACTAGTTATGGAACTAGCCCACAAACATATATGTTTTGTAATAGTCACGTGGATGATATTGTAACAAAACACCAAGAATTTATGATTAAATACAACATTAAAATTCTTACTGATATGAAACACTTACCATCCTTTTGCTGGCTTCCAAAAAATGCACAAAAATCCGATAGGTAGTAGATTTATAGCAGTCTGTAGTGCATGTACAACTAAACCATTAACGCAACTGTTAACCTCTAGCCTGAAATTACTAAAACAAAAGTACTGTAGCTACACATTTTGATAGTTTACTAGATAGCGCTCCGACTGGGGACTCCATTGTACTATCCTGTATACGAACATCCGATATAACCAACTTATAGATAGTATCAGTGAGCCAGTCAGGGAAGCTTTTAGGATTAGAGGCTCTAAATACATCATTATTAGAAGTAATGGCACAACATACTGGTCTAACACATCATTGACACATGATCATAATGTAACTGAGGAAAACCTGATTGAGCATATAGAATTCCTTGTAGACAATATCTATATAGAGATCGGTAACAGAATTTTCACACAAACAATAGGGCCCCTTCACACACAGTGCAAAGTCTGGTCTACGTCTGGTCGATTACGGTGAAACAGCACGAAACAGTTTGAAATTAGCACACCACGAAACATCACGCCGACGGGCAGGCGTGCACAAACCAGGTGCGAGAGGTGTCTTTCAAGCAGGAACAGTGTGAGGCACAGCACATGGCACCGCTTATGTGAAATAAATAAAAAAATAAAAACCAGCCAGTACCTGTGGGACAACTTTGCACCACTTATGTGGAATAATAATAATAATAATAATAAAAATAAAAAAAAACACCACCCACGGGACGCGAACTCACGCCTTTCAAAAGCTCTGACTGCCAGTCAGCAACTTTACCACTGAGCTACAGAGCTGATCTTTGAAAGCTGCAGGAATCTGCCTCATATCAGGAAGGACATGGAAGTATTATAAAAACATTTAAATCACACACCATATAAAAACTCAGCATTTATCAAGCAAGCAATACAAATACGATCTGTTCAGTTCCTCTGTAGATGACCCATGGTCACAGACATACAGTCATGAAATGACATGAATGAGAAGCAGTGTGCTCTGATGTGCACAACTAGTGGTCTGGTGCATCCAGTTCTGTCTGACATGCATGTCTTGTGGATGGCACGCCGCAGCACAGACACCACATCATGTGGAACAGAGCTCACATGGGTGACATGACGGTAAGATTGCCCTCTGCGTGTTCTGATCTGATGGTTCGTTTCAACCTGGCAGGCTGTCGATGTCTGCTCCGTGCGCGCACTCCCTGGCTGCAGTTTGCACTGCGATATATGTTTTTATTTATGTCCATGTAAATACAGCAATCAGACACATGCACCTCACAGTGGACAGTTGGTAGTCCATGTCTGTCCAAACACAGTAGGTCTTGTCCAGCTGGAATGTCCAGAATGACAGATCACCACAGTCGCTCATGTCATGGCCACACCTCCTGTCAGTTCTCAGCGCACAGATCAAAGCCACACTTGTGTGGTACTTAGACAAATTTCTCTGCCAGTACGACAGTGGTTGTCTGCAGTCTGTTATCATGCCAAGAGTGTGACTGGCCACACATTTTCTAAGTGCCATGCGAGCGGTGTTAGATGTTCATGCGTGTCACCTGGAATTTGGCTGACACCTGCCATGAGAGGATGTGATGGGTTTGCACAGCACACATTTTGTCTTTCAGGCACTTGTGTGCACAGATAGTTGTAGCAACAGGTGTACGAGGCGTTGGAGGCAGGGAGGACATTACGTGGTTTGCACACGATCCCTGCATCATGCGCACTAAGTGTGCACTTTGTTCAAACTTCGCACTATGTGTGAAGGGGCCAATAGGGATACCTATGGGAACAGACTGTGCTCCACTTTTAGTAAATCTTTTTCTTTTTATTATGAATACAAATTTATGAAAGATAAACTGAAAACATACAGCCAGTCAGCAAAAACCTTTAGCAATACCTTCAGTTACATTGATGATCTACATATTTTAAATAACTGTAATTTTGAGAATGATATTAAAAACATTTACCCATCAGAATTAGAGCTTAAAAAGACTACAGAAAACAATAGCAAACTTTCATAGTTAGATATAGAGTTGAGCATTATAAACAGACAGTTTCAAACAGTAGTTTTTGATAAATGGGATGATTTTGGCTTTTATATTGTAAACTTTCCTTATAGGAGTAGTAACATACCTAGTAAACCAACATACGGTGTTTACACCTCCCAGCTAGTCAGAATTGGTTGAATCTGTGATAATTACCAAGGTTTTTCCACTAGACACCACAAACTTACTAGTAGATTGGTTAAACAAGGGTTTCTATATGACAAATTGGTTCTTCAGTTCAAAGGGTTCTTTAATATATATCCAGAGATAGTATCTAAGTTTGGGGTTTCCATTAGAAAGCATGTAGAGGATGGAATTTGTCTGCCTGTAGTAGCAATCCATAACCTAGCTAGCAGGGTGAGCTTTAGATAGATAATGAAAACATATGACATCATAGCTTCTGTTTCTATAGTAACATAGCCAGATTTCTAGCTTAGCCAGCTAGCTGTAATTTAGTTTTATAGCAAGTCCACAGACTAGGAAAATGTAGACTACAACCTTCTCCTGTATGAATACCTAGGATTTGTGGTTGACTTCCCTGATTGTGTACAATGTAACTTGTGTATGCATGCTGTCCATATCCATGATCTGCTTAGGTGGGTAGGGAGAGTCCCCATCCACTGTTTTCAGGTTTCAAATCCCACAAACTTCAGAGAGGTTGCCACGCTGCGAGATCTCATTAACATTGAGAACTGCATTGAGACGCTCTGTTCGGGCTGCACTTTAACCGCTGCACACGGACAACACCATTAACATCGCAACATAAAACTATTTTTATATTGTGCCTAAAACTCTCATGAATATATTCTCTGGGTTTATAGATGTTGTTATTGTGTTTGTTTTATGTAAACATGCGAGAATCACAGGCTGTCTCTCCGTTATTTTCAATGGGAGCTGCTTTGAGGTATATTCACTTCCTGATCATGTCGTTCTGGGAAAAAGTGAAGTTTGCTCTTTAACGTCTTGATTATTGTCCTTTACAACACTGTTTGTCCTCTTTGTTCCAGACTAATATATAGTCAACTGGGCAGAGCGCGGGACTGGAAGCTGCTAGCAGACTTGGACAAGAAACTGTGCTTCCCAGCAGAAATCACAACCACCAACCTGCAACCAGACCTTGTTCTGTGGTCATCCTCATTCAAGCTAATTTACATCATTGAGCTCACTGTGCCCTGGGAGGAAGCCTATGAGCGGAAAAGGTTGAGGTACGCTGAACTCGCAGCCGATGCGCAACAAGGCTGGAATGTGAAGGTACGACCAGTGGAAGTAGGTTGCAGAGGATTTGTAGCCACCTCAACATCCAGGCTGCTCAGGGAGATGGGAATGCGAGGGAAGACCCATCGGCAGGCAGTCAAAGACCTCTCCGCCACTGCTGAAAAGGGAAGCCAGTGGCTGTGGATGAAGAGGAAAGACTCTGTCTGGGCCTTCAAGTGAGGTGATGGTATGTGTGTGTGTGTGTGTGTGTGTGTGTGTGTGCGTGTGTGTATGTCTTAGAAGAATTAGCACCATCAATTAGCTCATTCAAATACTCTGTCAGCAAAACAAACTCTGTATGTTTAGCTAAACTCCGCCCCCACTAGTGCGTGGGGTTTGTAGTGTGCAATGGTACAAAACGTATGGAATGAAATGCATGCTAAATGGAACCAGATTGCATGCTAAATGCAATGCAACACAAATGGGAAGAACAATTTATGTCCATGGGCGCAATTTGCTGGGGGATAGGGGGGACATGTCCCCCCCACCTTTTCAACCAGGGGCGACAGAATATGGTATGTCCCCCCCACCTTCTGACATATATGTGTGTACTTGAAACATGCTATGCCAGTCTTATGTGCAAAACCATGTCAGAATAGTATCTTTTTCTGCAAGTTTGTATTTTTAGCAGCATTGACTTGTTTACAACACCCATTTCGTGTTTGTCACATTTAGAATTTTCTGGGACTGCATTTGCCCAGATTTGAAACCAAAAATAGTTGCCTCTAGGGACTAGTGTCTACACATAAGTATCAATGGACCATATGCTAATTTACTAAATTCTGAAAGTTAGAAAAGGAAATCAGAAAAGCTATCTGGGACCTCAGAAAGCCCATCTGCAATTATTGCTTGATCTCCAAAATCAGTCTATGCAAGTGAAATTATGTTCAGTATGAGTGCTGTCATTAGTGCCCCTTTTGACTATTAAATTCATGATAAGTAATTTATCCTAAACTTATGATCTGTTGTTTTTTCAAACTTATGCAAAAACAAATCTTGAGAAAAAAATACAGTATGCGATAGTTAATAATTATTAAGAGCCTGTTCTTTCATATTTATGAATACATTTTACCACATTGCAGTTGTTTTTTTAATGAGAACTAAATCTATCATTCTTTTTGAGTTCTACACATGTGGTGATACCTTATTTACACCAGGATGTTAATAAAATCAATGCTGGCTATTCTCAGAATATAGTACTTATATCCACAGTTTCAAATAGCATAAGTCAAATAATGTCCACTTTATGGTCTTCTCAAAACATTAAAATTACTGTTCTGGATGCTCAGAATACATCTGAGCTTATCTAGAAACTGTTGGCTTCTGGGGGCCTAAAGCGCTCCCCAGACCCCTGCGGGCCTCGCACTTTGTCCCCCCCAATTTCTACTTCTAAATTGTGCCCTTGTTCATGTCACGTGACAGACAAAGCACCAATCAAATGACAAGGATCCACTCAGTCCTTATATAAATCTTTATGGAGTGGACAGTTCTCATAAACTGAGTGACTGTGCAAGAAAGAGAATAGTAAGGGAAGAAACCAAGACACCCAGAAGTTATCAGCTTCTGTGGCTGTGACTGGAGAAATCATGCATAGTGCATGTCTTGCATTTTGTATCACCGGTTATACAACTTCATGATGAAATGGTAT
Organism: Thalassophryne amazonica; assembly: GCF_902500255.1. Classification (NCBI taxonomy): domain Eukaryota; kingdom Metazoa; phylum Chordata; class Actinopteri; order Batrachoidiformes; family Batrachoididae; genus Thalassophryne; species Thalassophryne amazonica. The sequence goes on from NC_047111.1 coordinate 95,700,616, forward strand.
ACAGGAAGATTTCCTTAAAGAAGAAGAGCTGAACTTTCAGCTACAATTTGCCAGAAGGTACATCTGAGATGCAAGCCTAGATACGGCAGCATGGTGGCATAGTGGTTAGCACTATTGCCTCACAGCAAAAAGGTCATGAGATCGATTCCCACCCGTGGCCTTTCTGTGTGGATTTTGCATGTTCTCCCTGTGTTTGCGTGGGTTTCTTCCAGGTACTCCGGTTTCCTCCCACATTTAAAAACATGCAGGTGAATTGGAAACTTTATAATTACCCAGGTCTCCCTTGCAAAAGAGATCTTGATCTCAATGGGACTAACCTTTGAGAGGTGATGTCTAGTAGTTAAACTTTGGTCTTGAGACAAGATGATTCTTGGTTCAAATCCCAGCCTGACTGGATAATCACTAAGGACCCTTGGACAAGGTCTTTAATCCTCTATTGCTCCCAGTGTGTAGTGAGCTCCTTGTATGGCAGCACCCTGACATTGGGGTGAATGTCAGGCATTATTTGTAAAGAGCTTTGAGCATCTGATGCAGATGGAAAAGTAAATGCAGTCCATTTACCATTTATTGAACCTGCTTAAATAAAGGTTAAATTAAAATAAATCTGATGTTTTAGTTAAAGAAAACCAACCTCTGTGAATGTCCTTGATTGGCCCAGCCAGAACCTAGACCTGAATCCAATTAAACATCTCTGGAGAGATCTGAAAATGTCTGTGTACCGACACTCCCCATCCATCCTGATCAAGCTTGACAGGTGCTGCTCAGAGGAATGGGCAAAACCTCAACAAAGATAAGTGCACCAAGCTTGTGGCATCATGTTCAAGAATACTTGAGGCTGAAATTGCATACATCAAAATTGTATTGAGCAATGGCTGTAAATACTTATGTACATATGGTTTCTTAGTTTTCATTTTTAATACATTTGCAAAAATTAAAAAAAAAATATTTTTTCATATTGTCATTATGGGGTGTTGTGAGTAGAATTTTGAGTGGAAAAAATTATTCACTCCATTTTGGAATAAGCTGTACCATAAGAAAATGCAGAAAAAATCAAGCGCTGTGGAATACTTTCTGGATGCACCGTATGTCAGGGAAACATTGCAGTTCTCAAGAAAATTTCAATTTAGGACTTTTAAATACATCTTTTGATTCAGCACAGAATAATACAGCACATCAAAATCTGAGTAAAAGTGAAGCAGAGTGAGGGCACTAACTGACTTCAACCATTTAAATTTCATTAGCTCAAGTAATTCAGCTTATTGTCACAAAAAAATTGTAGTGAAATGTACTAAAAAACTGATGCACAGAAATTCATAGACATTTGAATGGGTTTTCTATTTTCTGGTTTAGCACAGTCCAGCATTAGGGCGTCTCCAACTGGTTCAAAATGCTGCTGCCAGAATTTTGAGAGGAAGCAGAAAGTTTGGCCACATTACACCGATTTTGGCGTCTCTTCACTGGCTTATTTAGCTGACCTAATTAAACCCTATGTACTGGTCCAGGCTTTGCATTCTCAGGGTGCAGAACTATTTTGTGTCCCTAGGGTGAGTAAAAAAGTCTGCGGGTCAAGGAGCCTTCTCTCCCTATTTTGTGGAATGATCTCCCTGTAGAGAGAAAACAGTCAGATTCTGATCTGAATTGAAATAAATGAAACAAATTGAAATTCTGTAGAGAGATTCAAGTCTGACACATCTGTTCTCCCTCTTGTATGGCTAGCATACTGGCAGAGTATGGTACTATGCTTGTTATCCCAATGAATTATTTTTATTAGTAACGGAACAGGTCTCGACATCATTTCATCTCAATTCTGGCTGTGTTAGTGAAGCTTAGGGCTAGTGGCTGGTGATTACCTTAGTATTCTCTCTGCTTCTCTGTCAATTTACTGTTGGTGAACTATACCTTCGGTGTAGTTTTTCCAGTTGACTGATTCTGTTCTTTTTTTCTCTGTCCGAGGTACTGATGACGTTGCAGAAAGCTGACAGCTGTACACTACAGGGCGCTAGCCTAACCATGAGATGCCAAAGCTAAAGCTGATGCAGCACACTGCAATCTGCTTTTGGAATGAAGTTTGCCGCAGTGACAGGTCCACTGATGGCATGATGAATGAATCCTGGCCCTGCACCTCAGAGTGGTGGATGACCCCCTGCCTGCAACATAAATGCTTGCGTGGTTATCTCAACATTTGCACCTTGTTTTTGATGTTGCTTTTGTAGCAAGGTGAAGTCCGGATTGAAAAGATGTTCCCGCTAGCTTGGCTAACGGGAACATCTTTGATCCCCCTGCTGTCCCAGCCACAAAGGTCCTCCGGTCACAATTGCCATTGACGGCAGGATGTGGGTAGTCACTGAACATGCTTAAATGCACCTGTGACTTTGGGACAAAGTCAAAAATGGTGGAGAAATATGTAGCAAGGTGAAGTCCGGATTGAAAAGATATTCCCGCTAGCTTGGCTAACGGGGCATTCCCCTTTGGCTGACCTAGTAGAGTTCTGGTCTTTAGTTCGAGCAGTCCAGGGTTCAATCAAATCACCATCCTGGCCATAAAGGTCCTCTGGTCACACTTTGATTTCCTGTTTTCTGTTTCTTAAGCTTTTTAAAACTTTGTAAATATCTTGTAACTGTTAGAATGGCCTAAACAGTGGGTCACCCAATTGAATCTGGTCTGCTTGAGGTTTCTTCCTCAAGATCATGAGAGGAAGTTTTTCCTTACCACTGTTGCCTGTTTGCTTGCTCTAGGGGTTGGTAATGTTCAGCCTTACTTGTGTTAATCGCCTTGAGACAGCTTTGTTGTGATATGGTGCTACAAAAATGAAATACGTTGAATTGTTTTAACTCTAACTGTAACCCTGATCTTAAAAGCATGTTTCTGAACATTAAATGTACATTGCACATGCCTGTGGACATGCGCACAAAATGTCGTGCTTAACTTTTTGGATATCATATGAGAGGAGTAATGAGAATATCTACTGCTACAAGGAACAGGTTGGTCATTGTCATGTTCCAAGGTTCTTGAAATGGAGCAATATCTACACTTGGTAGACATTTGCTTTGCATTTGCTAAGAGCTCTTAGTTTTGAATAATTCTGAAGTTAAACACATTTTAATTCAGCCCAATATAATTTGTTGAATTGTGGAAATTAAATATGTTCTTTTGTCAAAGTTAATAGTTTGAAGCATTATTTTTGTTCATTAATTGAAAAAAAAAAATCAGCTAATTTCAAATATTTTGTGGGATCACATTTCAAAGAAACAAACATACTTGTCTTGATACGTTTTCATATGAATAAGGTTAAAAAAAAGTATCTCTTATCCCGTAATCTTCATTGTTGTGGCAATCTCTTAGTGGCAAAGAAGATTGTGTCTTGGTCCTTGTGCTTTTGGAAGTCCTTGTAGGGTTTCTTCTGTCATCTTATTAACTATTTTCCTTCACTCAGCTGGGAATAAAAGATGTGCTTGGGAGGTCAGCTTTCATCCATCCTAACGATGTGACCCACCCATCGAAGCTGGTTCTTCACGATGACACACTCTATGCTGTGGAGCTTGGCTTCAGCCAAGTCACTGATGCTGGGACGGCAGTCTTCCCACCTGATGCAAAGGATATGCCTCAGGCTTGTGGATTGCTTGTGGGTCTTCAGGTGGCGGGGGTGTGCAGTCCAGGTCTCAGATAGGTATGGCTGGGTTGGCATGATGATGGCTTTGTAGACAACGTGACATGAACTGTTTTCAGTTCTGTCTGGTCAAATGTACCGCGTACATTATGAAGCAAGTTCACCAAGTAACTTTAAATATCATACAAACTGAAATAGAGGCAAGTTAAAGAAAAGAGAGCAACATGAGCTAGAGTCAAGCTAAGCACAGGGAAATCAGTCCCTGTCTGTCTGTGTGCAAGAGTGGGGCACAGGTCTGGCTGCAGAGATGTGTCTGTGTAGGGAGGGGCAGGCACTGTGTGTGACTGGCCAGTCACAGAACATGAAGGCAGTCAGTTACCCAATGAGGATTTTCCTTCAGCATGAGCACAGATATTGAGGAGTTTTGATGAGTACGAACATGATATGAGTAATATCATGCTCGTACTCATCAAAAATGCTTTATCCATATCGGATACTCGTCTGAAACGAGTATCCGACTCAACCCTAGTGCAAAGCTAGCTAACGGTACTTCCTACACAATTGAGTTGATGTTGGGTCTCATCATTGATTTCAGTATTTAATGACACATGGGTGCCCAGGTATGGAAAATGAGTCACATTCTCCATGACCAGTCTGGTCAGTTTCACAGCAGGAAGCTTTGGATTGGTCATGTTAGGTGGAGCCTGATACAGTATCTCTGTCTTCTTCGGATTGATAACCCAAGCAAGCACTCCTAGGGTCCAAGTGAATCCCAGGGCTATATTTTTTATTGTATTTTCTAAACTGTTATACTTATTCAGCTGAAATTGTATGTAATTTTCAACTTTACAGTTGTGTTCAATTTAATTTGTTTTGATTAAATACTGTGTATAATATTTTTTCTTATGGGGTCCACTTGGACACCAGTTTGAGCTTAGTGTCCATTTTCCATAACTGCTGAACTGTTTATTCAGGTTATTAGAGCAACTGCAAGGTGCAGGAGTAGGAATTGATTTTTTTTTTTTTGCACTGAGAAGTCGCATTGAAAAAAGAAAAAAATAAATAATGAAAGTGATTTTTCATATGATTTTTCAAAGGAAATATGGTTAATTAGCCAGATATTCAAACGTCTTTTATGAAATGAGAACCAATGTAATTATATTACAGATCCCTGCAAGAATGGCAAAAACTAAAATCATGTTGGAGGTTTCTTCCTGTTAAAAGGGAGTTTTTCCTTCCCACTGTCGCCAAGTGCTTGCTCACAGGGGGTCGTTTTGACCATTGGAGTTTTTACGTAATTATTGTATGGCCTTGCCTTACAATATAAAGCGCCTTGGGGCAACTGTTTGTTGTGATTTGGCGCTATATAAATAAAATTGATTGATTGATTGATGTTAATAGTATTAAAAAACAAGAGGTTCTGGGGTGGCAGCATGGTGGCTTAGTGGTTAGTGTTGTTGCCTTACAGCGAGAAAGTCATGGGTTCGATTCCCACCTGTAGCCTTTCTGTGTGGAGTTTGTGTGTTCTCTCCATGTTTGCGTGGGTTCTCTCCAGGTGCTCCGACTTCCTCCCACATCAAAAAACATGCGGGTTAGGTGGATTGGGAACTTTAAATTGTCAGTAGGTGTGCGTGCGGGTGTGAAGGTGTTTGTTTGTCTATATGTGGCCCTGCGACACACTGGCGTTCTGTCCAGGGTGTTGTGTGGGCCGCTGAAGAGGAGGTACTGCTGGCCCACCACCACAAGATGGCGCCCTGCTTGAAGTGCGGGCTTCAAGCACGAGAGGGCGTCGGAGCGACCAGGAGTGACAGCTGTCACTCATCATCCATACCAGCTGTCACTCATCCACTACTCATCACCACCACCATAAAGACCGGACTGCAACTCCACCTCCCCGCCGAGAAATCAACTACCATTCAGGTAACCTTCTCTGCTGTAATTATTGTTGTCCAAAACATTGTTCTGTGTGCAGCCGTGTTCCTGTGGGCTCTGTCGGAGGCTGGATTGGCGGACAGTGAGAGGACGACGTTCTTCGCCTCTCACTCCATCCAGGAAAGAGACCAACAGGAGCTGCACGGGTGAAATTATTGCTGGAGGTTCTCCCTCCTAATTGTATACAGACTGTGGGATTACTGAGTGTGCGAACTCACACTCATCAGGACTGTCTCTGTTCTCTGCCAGCAGTACCGGGTCTGACTGCTGAAGACAGCGGCCACCTGGGGCGCAGGGCTTGGCAGCTCCGGTGTTCTTCAGCTCCGTTGGTGGTGGAAGCTGTGTGGGATCCGGCTCTTCTCTCGCCAGGCGTCTTCTATCGTCGAGCCTGCCCACACGTCACCTGGTGTATGATTGACAGTCACCATATTGTTATTGTCTGTACGTCGTTGTGCGATTCACAACATTAAATTGTTACTTTTGGCTTATCCATTGTCCATTCATTAACGCCCCCTGTTGTGGGTCCGTGTCACGACACTTTTACAACAGGATTTCTCGGCCAGCGTCATGGATCCCGAGGGGCGTCAACCATCGCTTGAACAGCCAATGGAAGAGCGAGGTGCACAGGCGCCAGCAGGAGGCGTGTTAGGTGAGCTGCAGCACATCTTAACCGCCTTTACCGCTCGGTTGGACTTAGTTACCGAGCAGAGCAGTGTTCTCAATCATAGGATGGAGGCTCTCACCGCCCAGGTGGAAGCGCATGCTCAGGGCGCTGCTGCAGCACCTCCTCCTGCTGACCGTGTGCCAGAAACAGACATTCCGCTGGTCGTTCAACGAACCCCCCCACCTTCCCCTGAAGCATACATAAGCCCTCCGGAGCTGTACGGAGGCTGTGTGGAGACGTGCGCGGACTTCTTGATGCAGTGCTCGCTCGTCTTTTCACAGCGTCCCGTCATGTACGCGTCGGACGCTAGCCGGGTGGCTTACGTTATAAATTTGCTTCGAGGAGAGGCACGCGCCTGGGCTACGGCGCTCTGGGAGCAGAATTCACGGCTCCTAACGGTTTATACTGAGTTTGTGAGGGAGTTCCGACAGGTGTTCGACCACCCTCATAGAGGCGAGACCGCTTCAAGTGTGCTGCTGTCGATACGGCAGGGGCGTCGGAGCGCAGCGAAGTATGCAGTCGACTTCCGCATCGCGATAGCGCGAGCCGGCTGGAATGCTGTTGCGCTCCGCGCCGCCTTTGTAAACGGACTGTCTCTGGTCCTTAAGGAGCACCTGGTGGCGAAGGACGAGCCGCGGGATTTAGATGGGCTTATCGACCTGGTTATACAGTTAGACAACCGATTAACAGAACACCGACGGGCGCGAGACGAAGGGCGTGGTCAGACACAAGCCGTCCCTCGTCCTCCCGGGTCCGAAAGGGAGCCGACTTCCCCACGCTCCACAGCCAGGGCTCTCCACGTGACGACAGCTCCCCCTGCTGACGTTGCTAGGGAAATGAGCAGGGCCAAAAAGCGATCAGATCAGAGACAAAGGAGGCTGATCTGTGGAGAGTGTTTTCTCTGCAGCTCTACCGAGCATACACAGAGAGAATGCCCCAAACGGTCAAAACAACAGCACTCGTCCTTAGAGACTGGGCTAAGGGTGGGTCACAACACCCACGTGGGGAGACCCCGACGATCTGCACAAATCCCAGTCACGATCCTGAGTGGGGATCTAACCCTTCACGCCCCAGCACTGGTGGACACGGGGTTGGAGGGGAATCTGCTGGATAGCAGATGGGCAAAGGAGGTTGGGCTCCCTCTAGTGGCCTTACCGTCACCATTGTCGGTGCGGGCGCTAGATGGCACCCTTCTTCCACTAATCACACACCAGACACAGCCAGTGACATTGGTGGTGTCTGGGAATCACAGGGAGGAGATTGTGTTTTATGCAACACCTTCTACCTCCCGAGTGATTTTGGGTTTTCCATGGGTGTTAAAACACAATCCCCAGATTGATTGGCCGTCTGGGGTTGTGGTTCAGTGGAGCAAAACCTGCCACCGGGAGTGTTTAGGATCCTCGGTTCCACCCGGTGTGACAGCTAAGGAGGAGGTTTTAGTCCCCCCCAATCTGGCGGCGGTGCCAGCCGAGTACCACGACCTTGCTGACGTCTTCAGCAAGGATCTGGCAGTCAAGCTGCCCCCGCACCGTCCGTATGATTGTGCCATTGATTTGATACCGGGCGCTGAGTACCCATCCAGCCGGCTGTACAACCTCTCACGTCCGGAACGCGAATCAATGGAGACCTACATCCGGGACTCGTTAGGTGCCGGGTTGATCCGGAACTCCACCTCCCCGATGGGTGCTGGTTTCTTTTTTGTGGGCAAGAAGGACGGCGGACTCCGTCCATGCATTGATTACAGAGGGCTGAACGAGATCACGGTTCGCAACCGATACCCGTTACCTCTGTTGGATTCAGTGTTCACGCCCCTGCATGGAGCCCAAATTTTCACAAAATTGGATCTTAGGAATGCTTATCACCTGGTTCGGATCCGGGAGGGAGACGAGTGGAAGACGGCATTTAACACCCGTTAGGTCACTTTGAGTACCTGGTCATGCCGTTCGGCCTCACCAATGCGCCCGCGACGTTCCAAGCATTGGTTAATGATGTCTTGCGGGACTTCCTGCATCGGTTTGTCTTCGTATATCTAGACGATATACTCATCTTTTCTCCGGATCCTGAGACCCATGTCAAGCATGTACGTCAGGTCCTACAGCGGTTGTTGGAGAACCGGCTGTTTGTGAAGGGCGAGAAGTGTGAGTTCCACCGCACTTCTTTTTCTTTCCTGGGGTTCATGATCTCCTCCAACTCCGTCGCCCCTGATCCGGCCAAGGTTGTGGCGGTGAGAGATTGGCCTCAACCAACGAACTGTAGGAAACTACAACAGTTCCTCGGTTTTGCAAATTTCTACCGGAGGGTCATCAAGGGCTACAGTCATGTAGTTAGCCCCCTGACAGCCCTGACCTCCACAAAAGTCCCCTTCACCTGGTCGGATCGGTGCGAAGCCGCGTTTAGGGAGTTGAAACGCCGGTTCTCGACTGCACCGGTTCTGGTGCCGCCCGATCCCAAGCGCCAGTTCGTAGTTGAAGTGGACGCCTCTGACTCAGGGATAGGAGCCGTGCTATCCCAGAGCGGGGAGTCCGACAAGGTTCTCCATCCATGTGCCTACCTTTCCCGCAGGTTGACCCCAGCTGAACGGAACTATGACGTCGGCAATCGGGAACTTCTTGCGGTGAAGGAGGCTCTTGAGGAGTGGAGACATCTGTTGGAGGGAGCATCGGTACCATTTACGGTTTTCACGGACCATCGGAACCTGGAGTACATCCGGACCGCGAAGCGTCTGAACACCAGGCAAGCCCGCTGGTCACTGTTCTTCGGGCGTTTTGACTTCCGGATCACCTACCGCCCCGGGACAAAAAACCAACGATCTGACGCCCTGTCCCGGGTGCATGAAGAGGAGGTCAAGACCGAGCCGTCAGACCCTCCTGACACCATCATCCCCGAGTCCACTGTCGTGGCCACCCTTACCTGGGACGTGGAGAAGACCGTCCGGGAGGCCCTGACACGGAGCCCGGACCCGGGGACAGGTCCGAAGGACATGTTGTACGTCCCACCAGAGGCCAGGGCTGCGGTCCTTTACTTCTGTCACGGTTCCAAGCTCTCCTGTCATCCAGGGGTGCGAAGGACCGTGGCAGTGGTCCGGCAGCGCTTCTGGTGGGCGTCTATGGAAGCTGACGTCCGGGAGTATGTCCAGGCCTGCACCACCTGTGCCAGGGGCAAAGCCGACCACCACAAGGCCCAAGGCCTCCTCCAGCCTCTGCCCGTGCCTCGTCGCCCCTGGTCTCATATTGGCCTGGACTTTGTCACGGGCCTCCCACCGTCCCAGGGCAACACCACCATCTTAACGATAGTGGACCGGTTCTCCAAGGCGGCCCACTTCGTGGCCCTCCCGAAGCTCCCGACGGCCCAGGAGACTGCAGACCTCCTGGTCCACCACGTCGTGCGTCTGCATGGGATTCCATCAGACATTGTCTCGGATCGTGGTCCTCAGTTCTCCTCCCAGGTCTGGAGGAGTTTCTGCAGGGAACTGGGGGCCACCGTCAGTCTCTCGTCTGGGTACCACCCCCAGACAAACGGGCAGGCAGAGCGGACGAACCAGGAACTGGAGCAGGCCCTCCGCTGCGTGACCTCCACGCACCCGACGGCCTGGAGTGACCATCTGGCCTTGATCGAGTACGCTCATAATAGCCAAGTCTCATCTGCCACCGGCCTCTCCCCATTTGAGGTGTGTTTGGGGTACCAGCCCCCATTGTTTCCACTGGTGGAGGGAGAGGTCGGGGTGCCCTCGGTCCAGGCCCATCTGAGGAAGTGCCGTCGGGTGTGGCGTACCGCCCGCTCTGCCCTGCTCAGAACCCGGACGAGGGCTAAGGCCCATGCAGACCGCCGGCGTTCCCCGGCCCCTGCATACCAGCCCGGGCAGGAGGTCTGGCTTTCCACTAAGGACATCCCCCTGCAGGTGGAATCCCACAAACTCAAGGACAGGTACATCGGACCTTTTCCCATCCTCAAAGTCTTTAGTCCGGCCGCAGTGAAGCTGGCAGCTTCAGCTTCACTGCGGATACACCCCGTGTTTCATGTGTCCAGACTCAAGCCCTGCCATACCTCACCACTGTGTGCCCCGGGACCAGCGCCGCCTCCTGGCCGGATCATTGACGGGGAGCCCGCATGGACGCTACGCCGGCTCCTGGACGTCTGTCGAAAGGGCCGGGGGTTCCAGTATCTGGTGGACTGGGAGGGTTATGGTCCCGAAGAGCGCTCCTGGGTGAAGAGGAGCTTCATCCTGGACCCGGCCCTCCTGGCCGACTTCTACACCCGTCACCCGGACAAGCCTGCTGGCGCCCGTTGAGGGGGGGGTCCTGTTGTGTGGGCCGCTGAAGAGGAGGTACTGCTGGCCCACCACCACAAGATGGCGCCCTGCTTGAAGTGCGGGCTTCAAGCACGAGAGGGCGTCGGAGCGACCAGGAGTGACAGCTGTCACTCATCATCTGTACCAGCTGTCACTCATCCACTACTCATCACCACCACCATAAAGGCCAGACTGCAACTCCACCTCCCCGCCGAGAAATCAACTACCATTCAGGTAACCTTCTCTGCTGTAATTATTGTTGTCCAAAACATTGTTCTGTGTGCAGCCGTGTTCCTGTGGGCTCTGTCGGAGGCTGGATTGGCGGACAGTGAGAGGACGACGTTCTTCGCCTCTCACTCCATCCAGGAAAGAGACCAACAGGAGCTGCACAGGTGAAATTGTTGCTGGAGGTGGAGGTTCTCCCTCCTAATTGTATACAGACTGTGGGATTACTGAGTGTGCGAACTCACACTCATCAGGACTGTCTCTGTTCTCTGCCAGCAGTACCGGGTCTGACTGCTGAAGACAGCGGCCACCTGGGGCGCAGGGCTTGGCGGCTCCGGTGTTCTTCAGCTCCGTTGGTGGTGGAAGCTGTGTGGGATCCGGCTCTTCTCTCGCCAGGCGTCTTCTATCGTCGAGCCTGCCCACACATCACCTGGTGTATGATTGACAGTCACCATATTGTTATTGTCTGTACGTCATTGTGCGATTCACAACATTAAATTGTTACTTTTGGCTTATCCATTGTCCGTTCATTAACGCCCCCTGTTGTGGGTCCGTGTCACTACACTTTCACAACACAGGGTGTACCCCGCTTCGCACTCCATGACTGCTGGGATAGGCTCCAGCCCCTGTAACCCTTAATTGGACTAAGCGGTTGAAGATGAGTGAATGAGAAAAATATTCTCAGTTAGGTAAATACAAGTTGGATAAACTTGTGTACAAGTTACATAAAGGTCAGACAATTATTTGAGGATCCACACAGCTCATTAATACATGCATTTTTTTAAAACCAGAGCAGCAGAGGCAAGGCTGTGATTTAACACTGTTTTTTGTCTGTTTCATGTAAAACATGAATGCTGTTTCCACTGATGCTTTTATTAGTCATCTTAAAGACCACAGGTGTGTTTGATTCCTGCTCACCTTTTATTCCTGGAGGCGATACTTGAATAAGAGAGAGACAAAAGAGGTCAAAGCAAGGTTAATCTGTGCATCAGAACAAAGGTGCCAAATGCCTCCCACGCTCCCAAATTCCCCAACACATCTGCCCTGCACACTGTCTGCAGCCAGTCCCGACTTTCACAGCTATATCTGACTTTTCTCAGAACCGTCTGATGAAAATTCTCAATTATTCTATTAGCTGTGTTAATTTTCCAACACTCTCTCTCCAGCATCCTCCACCCACCCAACACACACACACACACACACACACACACACACACACACACACACACACACACACACACACACACACACACACACACACACACACACACACACACACACACACACACACACACATATCTCATTTATGTCAGTAAATGATGAAAACTTTGAAGCCTAAAATCCCGGTGGTACTGTGAAGGCAACCGGAATATTATAATTCTAAGCTCATGGTTTTCAGCGCACACATAAAAAGTGCAAATATGATCTGGATGCATGTACATTAATTCTGTTATCACAGAGCACACCTGCAGCAGTGCTGTCTTCCAAACACAGAGAGATATTCTGTGGTGTACTCAGAGAACACAGACACATGGTCAAATGTGTGAAAGAGGAAGCAAAAATATGGATGAAATTGGCATGAAAAAATGCCTTTCTTTGTCATGATTTGATGTATTTCCAATAAATAAATAAATAAAATAAAAATGCTCAGGACTTTGTGTTGGAATCATTTTGATTTTGAATGCGGACAATGTGGTTCTGTTGGCTTCGTCAAATCAGGACCTTCAGCGTGCACTGGGGCGGTTTGCAGCCAAGTGTGAAGCATCCAGGATGAAAATCATCACCTCCAAATCCGAGGCCATGGTTCTCGACCGGAAAAAGGTGCTTTGCCCTCTTCAGGTCGGTGGAGTGTCCTTGCCTCAAGTGGACTCGGGGTCTTGTTCACGAGTGAGGGACGGATGGAGCGTGAGATCGATAGACGGATCGGTGCAGCATCTGCAGTGATGCGGTCACTGTATCGGACCGTCATGTGAAGAGAGAGCTGAGTAGGGGGGCAAAGCTCTCGATTTACCGATCGATCTATGTTCCGATCCTCACCTATGGTCACGAGATTTGGCTCATGACTGAAAGAACGAGATCGCGGGTACAAGCGGCCGAGATGAGTTTCCTCCGCAGGGTGGCTGGGTGCTCCCTTAGAGATAGGGTGAGGAGCTCGGTCACTCGGGAGGAGCTCGGAGTCGAGCCGCTGCTCCTCCACGTCGAAAGGAGTCAGTTGAGGTGGCTCGGGCATCTTTTCCGGATACCCCCTGGACGCCTCTCTGGAGAGGTGTTCTGGGCACGTCCCATTGGGAGGAGGCCCTGGGGAAGACCCAGGACACGCTGGAGGGACTACATCTCTCGGCTGGCTTGGGAAAGCCTTGGGATTCCCACGGAGGAGCTGGGGGAGGTGTGTGTGGATCGGGAGGTCTGGGCGGCTTTGCTTGAGCTGCTGCCCCTGCGACCCGACTCCGGATAAAGCGGAAGAAAATGGATGGATGGATGGATGTTTGTTGGATGTCCGTGGGTGGCACCTGGACTCCGGCCGACTCCTGCCGAGAGTGGGTCGAATGGGCACTCGCACGCCATTTGCCATCATTCAGCCACTGGTGTAAAGGCTGCCTCAATCCCACCATTTGGCCAGGGATAGACATGCTCGATGATTTTGTTCCGCACCTCCGCTGCGGCACAATATGTCTGACTTGCATTTGACATACCATGTGAATGTTGCAAGCACGATCAGATGGCAGTGCGACCTCATCTTGCCCGCTGTTCAAATGGATTTCCAGAGCGGGTGGCACATGAATGTAGAGTGCACACGCTGTGCCCGAATGGATGTGGTGACTGCTGTATGAGGCGTTCGAGTGCGGGTCTGATTTTTCACGAGTGTCATTCGAATCATCCTTCACGTGCCATTCTGCCTCATTTGTGTTATGATTGAAGGGGCCCTAAAATTCTTCTCTATTACCTGAGAATAGAACGGGTAACTCAGCTAGTGGATTATAAATGTATATTTCAAGAGGAAATTTAAAGTGGTCAGTGAGTTTTTGAATGGAATACCCTGCACACACATTGCCTAACCACTGCATTTGGTGCCCATTCTGATCATTTTCACTTCACTGCAATGAAATCACCCACTGCCCTTTTCAGAATGAACATAATCTGCATTGTATTTTAATGTTAGTTTACACTCTAGCCTGGCAACAAATGAGCAGCAAAATCCACATTCAAGCAAAACTGTGGCAGTGTCAACATAATAACAAAGCCATCTGTAAAAATAAAGTTCATGCAGTCCGGTACCAGTCAGTGTGCAACAATGGAATAAGTCAGATTGATAGATATGGTGATGGTTCAGTTTATTATAATATGCTACCTCATGACCACTCCAGCCACAATCTTAGCTTCACATTGTCTGCCATCAGTGGTCAAGCTCCATGCATAATACAATACGATACGATGCAATATGATATGATACGATACTATACGATACGAAACCATATGATACAATCTGATACAATATGATACGATACACTTTATTGTCCCTTCTGGGAAATTTGTCTTGGACTCCAAGAGCTGTACAGATAAAGCTGCCAAGGCATAATTACATAACTCTTTCATATTGCACATAATTTAATACACACACCAATATTGCACATACCCCTATTACATGGCAGTCTCACACAAATGGTTCATACATATTGTACATATCCCTAATACACATATCCATATTGCACGTACCACTTTTGCACAACAATCTCACACATATGGTTAATGCATATTGCAAATATTCCTAATACACATACCCATATTGCACATACCCCTATTACATAGCAGTCTCACACAGATAGTTCATACATATTGTACATATCCCTAATACATATACCCATATTGCACATACTCCTATTGCACAGCAGTGTCACACATATGGTTAAAAGGAAAATGCTGACAATACAGTAAATAACAATGAATTAATAACATGGAATAGCAATGACACCATGACATCAATGCACAATCCTGCTACGTACATATCCCAGGAACCATTGTTTAAAAATGAGTTTATAAAGTGATTCAGTCTACATTTCCGTCTACATTGAAGGAGTCTGTATCACATACCAGACGGTAGGAGTTGATACTCAAAGTAGAGGATGTGGGAAGGATCTGACAAAGCTCACTGTGATTGTCTGAGAACAGAATGTTCATACATGGACTGCAGGGAAGAGTTTTCAGTCTTCCCTACAACTATTGCTCACATGTGCTGATTTTTGAAAATATTCCCCCATATCTGCACAGGTATATCAGACTACTCATTATTTTGGATCATGATGTGAACCCACACCACTAATTATTTGAACATGTTTAAAACTACCCCATTTGTGTTTGGGGGTTTTGCACCACAAACATATCTTAACATTTTCCCTGCCTTTGATTCTAGTCCACTGGTAGTATAAAAGTTTGCCTTTTGGGCTATTTTGTAGTACTGATATAAGGTGAATGCCAGAAAATTGTCCATCCTGTGCACGATCAACGACTTCTTTTTCTGAGCACAAAGGGGCACCTTACTTATTGTTGAACTGGCTCTAATGCAGCATCAAAATGAGAGTGTGGTACATCAATATAAATGTATTCAGCTGCTGGAAAGTGACATTCAGTTGACTGCCATCAAAATATCCACATCTGACTCATGACTCATCTCTGAGAGCTAAAACAACTGACAGGGTAACAGAGAAGTTTGTTTTTTCAGCTTATGTTAGTAAGGCATTCCTAACCACCTAAGTTCCATATCAACAATATTAGAACAAAATATTTTACTGTTTAATATTTGAGAACAGAAAGCAATTTTGAAATATAAGGTAAATAGTAAATAAAGTCATTTAAATACGGCTGCATGCACCTATAGACTGTATGATTAAAACATGAATGCAAGATAAGAATTTGAGCAAAAGTATTTTTATTTCAGTCAGTCAGTGAGAGTAAAACCACTCAACATCACATTGCACCACTGCCTCTACAGGTTCAAATGTTCAATGTTGCATTTCTGGTCACATCCCAGGCAGTGAGGTCCCAGCAGGTGCTATGCCTTTGACAGCTGATGGAAAACACCCACTGTGACAGACATTAAACAAAGTTTAAATCCACAGACTGGGCTTCAGTGCAGTGCTTTTCTGCTGCACTGTATGTGAATTTAAATGCCATTTCCTTTATTATTATCAGGCATGCACATAACTGGTACTCATGGTGGTTGTGCATGCTAATACTAAATTATATGCAGCAGAAAACACAATGGAATCACTTCATAAGAGGAAAGCAATGACAGATTGTAGGAAAAGTGTTTTTTTTTTTTTTGCACATACAAGTGTGCAAATAAAGTACCAGTTATGTGCACCCCTGATTATTATTATTATATTGAAAGGATTGTAAATTGATCTAAAAAAATCAAGGGATGATGTTCTGCACCATTTCAACTGGCGGGTTACGAGGTGTTTAAAAAAACTGATATGAGAAAGAATGACACTCACATAGTGCATGGCACACTCAAGGTTCAAATGTACACCATTTACTACATGTCTTAAAGACATTTCCTTTTATCTTCCTTTATTTTGTATCTTTTCCCTGTGATGTGAAGTCAAGAAATCATTGAAAGCCTGTATCATAGTCCTGATCTGGGCAATGCACGAATAGAGACACACATCATTTCTCGCTCAGCTTCTCAAGTCCTTCAATCATCCACTGATTCCACAAAAATCACAACAACTTTTGCAAAGTCAATAAACATTTTCTTACCAAGAAAGGTAGCCAAGGCACTGGACTCCCTGACCTTATCCAACACCTTCTCCATGCAAGCATTGAACAGAGCAGGATTGTGGAAGTATTACTGACCAATACCAGAAGTCACCAGTAAGAAGTCAAAAAATGTGTCTCCACTTCTTACAGCACTGCTGTAAGAAGCTGTACCAAGAAATTACAGACAAAAAGTTATTTTAAGTTCACACTTCTCACACAAATGCCAAAAAAAGAAGAAAAAAAAGATTTCTGATCACACCAGCAGTACAGCATTTCTGTCTGCCTTTAGACGTTCAGCACAATATTACAGATCCTTGCATCTTCACCTGCCTTTAGATGTTTCACCATGTTTTCACTTTCATTCAGATTTGGCAGTTCACAGCTGACTGGCACATTGCTAGCAACACACATGTCCAGCTTCCTGGCAGGAGGATCAGTTATATAGAGTCGCTCAAACTACCTTGCCCAATAGTACTGTAGAGACTTCTGCCATACCTGAGCTGTCACTTGCCATGACAATGGTGGAAGAAGGTATAATTTTGCATAGTTTTGAATGTAGTACTTCCTCTGTCAATGGGCACAGGGTCATGACACCACAGATGATATGTCATGTGGTCAAAGTTTCTTCAAACAAATGCCTCCTTGTCCATTCTTAGTGCTAATACACACTTCTTTCTCAGCTCCAGTATTCAGTGTTTAACCCTCTGGAGTCTGAGGGCATTTTTGGACAGTTCACTCGCCTGGCATAAATGTTTTTTTTATTGCTGTTAACAGCTCTCCCTGCATCCCACAATGAAGATTTATGTCTCTTTTTTTCAGGACAATCTGTTCTTTCATAATATATATGCTTTTGTTGTGTTTTATAAGTGTAATAAAGGTTTACAATCAGAAATAACAAAGGAAAAAGTAAAGTGGAAAATAATTTTCCACACACATTTATTCAAAACACACAGCAAACTATAATAAACAACTGTTTTGACACTTTATAAAGGTAATTTGAGGTCTTCTGTGAAAGACTGTACAACAAAAAAGTTCAAACAATAAACACAAATGCACAGCTTGAACAACATATACAAAATGGTCTATGCATTTTTGTTTGTCTTCATCTCAAAGCAATTTCTGTTTGCTATTACACAAAGGTTCCATCACAAATTTCTATTTCTACTGTGTTTTGGAGTGTTCTGTCTGACTCTGCAAGCAGCTTTCATTTCACACTTTGGCTCCTGCAGTCTGAGGAGCGGCTCCCCTCCCTCACCCCACTGATATGGTAAACAATGCTTTACGCCAGAGGGAGAGAGCCACAGTGTGATCCAATAACATTCAAATGCAAAGTTTCTGTGTAGGCTCTCAGTTGTCCAGGTGGTTTCCATAGTAGAGAAGCTTGAATCTTTGACTGGACTGGGTTGCTTGATGTGAGGACGTTTCACTTCAAATCACAGAAGCTTCCTCAGCTAAAATTCTTGCTCTGGTAGTCTGACTTCTGTCTTGACTCTTGTAGAGAAGAATAAACCAGAAGCCAACAAAAGCTGGAGTTTTTAACCTAACCAGACCCCCCCTACCGAGAGGCCGACTGCTATAGGCTAGTGACTAAACAATAGCTCTAATTAGCACCTATTGTGCTCTAGTTAGCACTCTCCTAATGATGGGATGGAAGCCTCCCCTGATGGCTCCCTTGACGACTCTCCTGATGACGTGAATGACTCATTACCATGAACAAAAGCCTGAAACTGCTTTGACCTGAGCCATGTCTGAGACCCGCCCCCCGGTTAAGGCTGAGTTTCAGCTGTTTTACAAAGAATGCCTCTTTGACACCTCTCTCAAACCATTTCTTCTCTCTGGCTAAGATTTTAACTTCCTTGTCCTCAAACGTGTGGTTAGTGTCTTTCAGGTGGAGATGAACTGCAGACTGAGGTCCACTGGCGACCTCGCTGCGGTGCTGGTATAGCCTCTTGTTTAAAGGTTTAAAGGTTGCTAATCTAGCAACCTTTAAACGGCTCTCACCACTGTAATATACATATTATTACTTGATCACCATCTAACTCTGTAGGAGATATGACATGGAACTTTTTCACCAGCCCATGACAACATTATTAAAAATGAATCTCACGGCCCCAGGAGCATTTCACAGTGCAAGGAGGACAGGAGCCAGGGACCACAGCCTGTGGTGAAAACCCTATCACCCGGCTGCTGTGTGCTGGTAACAACCACGGCATAAATAAATCCCATGTGACATGCCATCCACCAATAATCCAACTGGACATCATGATGTGCAGAGTTGCATTGTGCTGTTTCTACTGAAGTAGACAATTAATGCACATGCACACGCAGTCTCCTGTTGTGAGGTCAGTGAGCGCCGGGAAAGAGAGGACGAGTGAAGATGCAATTGCATGGGAGTGAGTGACTGACAGCACCAATGCCGGCTTGACACAAATGATGTGAGTCCGATCCATACATTGGTTGTACACCGATGTCCAGTACTGGCTGGGCCTGTGCAAAGGCAGGACACAGCAGTAGCTCCCACTTAGTTCCTGTCTTTGCTATCCAGACGTTTCTGCAACACTTTTTATGGCCGTCTGGCAGCAATCTGTGTTGTTTAAGTGTTGACTAAGTACATTTTGGATGCAATCGTGCAGGTGTGGATGAGGCAGTCTGGACGTGATCCGCCCACAGTCTACACATCTCTTTCTATCCCGACTGCATCCAGATTGTGGCCATTTTTGCCGTGTTGGCGTTTTTCCTGTGCATTCTTGGGGGTCTAAGTCTGGAACACTGACCAGGGTGCAGTTTGAGGGACAATTAGGGAAGCTGTGCAGGCAATTCTTTTGACCCTGCAGTTCTGCAGGAGTCTCCAGCATCTTCTTTTTCCAACTTGAATCATCTCGTTAACTGCAGCAGTGAAGCTCTGGATGTTAAAAGCATAATTTAGGAAGCTGCACCCATTGAGATTTTGCAAAATCAAAAAGAATTTAAACATTATTTCATCATGTTTCCCAGTGCTATGGGGACTGATGCAGTCCTCATAACTAAAACTTGCCAGTGCTAGTGGTCACCCTGAAATAACCTACGAACAGAGTGTCATCTCTGGGGCAGTCATTAATCACTGACTAATAAAAAGTCACCCTCACTGAAATATCACCCACCGCACATCATACACTGAGACAAGACCCTCGTTATATGTTCATTGACAGGGATGATATCTGACATTACTGGAAGAAGACAGTATTCCATAACTGCCACTCCCTCTGTATGTACAACATACTCAGAATGCAGTTTCTCTGCACCACAGAGTTTACCAAGCTATATTAGCAGCAGTAGATGTTGGTCTATCTTTATAATAACCCATTTGTCCACCCATGTGAGCCCCCTAAAGTTTGGACCTGGGTTTTCTGATACAATGGATGAAGCCTCAGCAGAAGTTGCCGGACAACAGAGAAAAGACTCTTAGTGCTCTCCGGTGGTTTCTTCTTTTCTTGAGATGACGTTCCGTATGACTACAATTCCTCTATAATGCATGCAATCCTCCGACTAAAGCCAGGAGAGTTACTCCCACAGTGCAGAAATGAGAGATTTTCTTTTCCAGTGTCAAGGTTTGAAAGACATTTTATGGTGGCTGGAGTACCAGTCTCATCACCAAGACAGTAACCAGAGAAACCTGCAGGCTGTTGCATCACCTACATTCTGGAAGCACATTAACATTGTGCCCAGTGTGCCATGCACAGCATCACCTCATTAAAATGCTTTCATTTGTGAAGAAGTAGTTGTTACAGATGAGTTGACTCCAGGATGAGAGCTTCATGATGTGAAGAACCAGACTGAAACCCCTTTTAGATATGCAAACTGTTAACTTTGCAGGTGTAATCCCACCATTACAATGCAATATGACTTTCCTGAATGGATAAGTTCATTTGTTGCTCTGTTCAGACAGGAAGAACATTAACAATCATGTGTGAGTATACAGTGCTAGCCATCAACTCAGCAATAGTTGTCAGTGTAAGAAGTAGTACTTGCATGGATCAAGCATAACCTGTCTCATAAGGCCCATTCAGCTTTGTTAATTTATCCTCAGCCGTGATGAAGAACAAGAGCAGCACAAAACATGTTACTGCTAAAAGTAGCTCCTAATTGACCGATTTAGATGAAACTCCTAAGAATAGAGGGTATATCTGTCTTAATCATGCTAATGACTCCAATCTTTGGTGAGTTTGATAGTCAAAGCAGCTCCTACACTTACTTGTGTGACATTAGTGGTTGTCTGGAAGACTGGAAATAAGACTACACATTCAAATTAATGACTGAGTTGCCAAGATTCCATCTTTGTTATTTAGTGTGAAGAAGAAGTCACATTTTTTTTTCAGTTAAGTCAAAGTCAGTGATACTCAGAAAATACTGCAGTTCAAAATACAATTTAGAGAAAGAGGAGAGTTTCTTAAACAGTAGATTGAACACATTATTTCATGATTGTCATCTGAATTGTATTTCCCTCATGTACTTTAAACAGTTTATGCTATTATGTAATGATTAACATGGTTTTTCATCAATTTTTATTTGTTTGTTGCCTAAATAACATTTCTTGTTATTGTTCATAATCAAGCAGATGGTGACAGAAAACACCACTCCATTGTGCAACATTATAAAATGTTATTGCATTCTTTTGTTTGTAGTAAATCACCTGTAGATATTTATGACCCAAATTACAGAAATCCTGGATTGACATACTCAGACATGCAATGCACTCTGTTTCTCTGTGCACTGATGTGCACCTAATTGTTGTGCATTCACTTAAGTTGTATGTTCTCTTGGCATGTTGCACAAAATGGATGTACTGTACAGATTTCATTCACTGACCAAAAACAACTTTTTCAGTATATATATATATATATATACTGAAAAAGTTTTCTTTTTTTGTCAATGACTGAAATCTGTACAGTACATCCAGAAAATGTTGACGGTGCTTCACTTTTTCCACATTTTCTCAAATTCCAGTCTTATTCCATAATAAAGTCATTTTTTCAGTCAAACTTGCAATGACCCATAATGACAACATGTAAAAAGTTTTTTTTTCAAATTTATTAAAAAAAAAAAAATATATATATATATATATAAATCATACGTACATAAGTATTCACACCGCTCAATACTTTTTGTGATACACCTTTGGCAGCAATTATAACCTCAACTCTTCTTGAATATGATGCCACAACCTTGGTGCACTTATCTTTGGGCAGTTTTGCCCATTCCTCTTTGCAGCAGCTCTCAAGCTCCATCAGGTTGGATGGGGAGCGTCGGAACACAGACATTTTCAGATCTCTCCAAAGATGTTCAATCGGTTTCAGGTCTGGGCTCTGGCTGGACCACTCAAGGACATTCACAAACTTGTCCTTGAAGCCATTCCTTTGATATCTTGGCTGTGTGCTTAGGGTCATTGTCCTGCTGAAAGATGAACCGTAACCCCAGTCTGAGATCAAGAGTGCTCTGGAGCAGGTTTTATCGAGGGTGTCTCTGTATTTGCTGCATTCATCTTTCTCTCAATCCTGACTAGTCTCCCAGTTCCTGTCACTATAAAACATCCCCACAGCATGATGCTGCCACCACCATGCTTCACTGTAGGGATGGTGCCTGGTTTCTTCCAAACATGAAGCATGACATTCATGCCGAATTGTTCAATCTTTGTCTCATCAGACCAGAGAATTTTGTTTCTCATGGTCTGAGAGTCCTTCAGGTGCCTTTTGGCAAACTCCAGGTGGGCTGCCATGTGCCTTTTACTAACAAGTGGCTTCCATATGGCCACTCTACCATACAGGCCTGATTGTTATATTGCTGCAGAGATGGTTGTCCTTCTGGAAGGTTCTCTTTTCTACACAGAGGAACGCTGGAGCTCTGACAGAGTGACCATTGGGTTATTTTTCACCTCCCCGACTAAGGCCCTTCTACCCCAATCACTCAGTTTAGACAGGCGGCCAGTTCTAGGCAGAGTCCTGGCAGATCCAATCTTCTTCCATTTATGGATGATGGAGGCCACTGTGCTCATTGGAACTTTGAAAGCAGCAGAAATGTTTCTGTACCCTTCCCCAAATTTGTGCCTCGAGACAATCCTCACTTGGAGGTCTACAGACAATTCCTTTTACTTCATGCTTGCTTTGTACTCTGACATGCACTGCCAGCGGTGGGACCTTATGTAGACAGATATGTGCCTTTCCAAATGATACCCAATCAACTGAATTTACCGCAGGTGGACTCCAATTAAGATAGAGAAACATCTCAAGGATGATCAGTGGAAACAGGATGCACCTGAGTTCAATTTTGAGGTTCATGGCAAAGGCTGTGAATACTTATGGGCATGTGATTTCTATTTTTATTTTTAATAAATTTCCAAAATTCTCAAAAATACTTTTTTTTACATTGTCATTATGGCCTATTGTGTGTTGACATTTGAGGAATCTGAATTTCATCCATTTTGGAATAAGGCTATAAATAAAATGTGTAAAAAGTGCAGTATGGTGAATACTTTCTATAGGTGCACTGCATATATTCGAGAGTTATTAATAAATATAAATGAAATATTTTAAGGTTTTCTGAGTTTGATTATTACGCTTCACAGCTCCAACAAAATATAAAATGCATATCTCAAAGTAGAATATTTCACAAGATTATTTCATTAAAAGTATTTATAATGCAGACATGTCAACCTTCTGAACAGTATGTTCATTAATGCATCACCCTTTTCACAAATCACTCTATCACTGTGGAGTGGTATGGGAAAGTTCAGCCTGTGGCACTGTTGAGGTGTTATGGAAGCCCACGGTACTTTGATAGTGGCTTTCATGTCATTTTATTGTTTGGACTTGTGAATCTCATTATCCTCTTGACAATACTCAACCCAGTTTCACGGCAAGTCGTGATTCAGCAACACAAAATATACAGTAATCTATTGGTTCATGATATTGTGATGAAAAGCGTCTCATTTTCATCACGGCAGCACAAATTCATTTTAATTAATTCTGTGATGGCTGCACGAAATTAAAAGTGAAGCAAGGGGTTGGGGTGGTTTTGGTTAGGGTAGGGGGAAAGTGTAAGATTAGGTTATGGTTAAGGTTAGGGTTGGGGGTAGGGGTAGGGTTAGTAATAGTGAGTTAAAAAAAAACCTGTCACGAAAATTTGACGCATTTCGTCATGGGAGCACGAAAAAAAAAGTGAGACTGGGCTGCAATGCTACATAAAAAAATCTGTGAGGCATCATCTCCAGGGAATCAAGTGCAGTCATACCATGGTCAGAAAAGCAATTATGATTGGTTTTGGTGCAGTAGGCAGTAGGGATGAGCGAGTACACCACTATCTGTATCTGTATCTGTTCTACCACCTAAAGTATCTGTATCCGTACCTGTAATCACAGTGTTCTGGGACTAAACCTGAAATGGGCGTGGTTTAACCCAAAATGGCTGGGGCTTAAATCAGTACATTATTTTAAGTCTGAAATTGATATAGATTGATCAGAAGTTGGTATATTTATTGTTTGTTTGAAAACTATTTAAAGAACAGCTTGAAAATTTAGATTCAAATCAATGTATTTCATCACAAAAGTAAGAGAATTATTGCAGAACAAGTTTTTTTTTTTTATGAACTCAGAAAGTGAATATTCTTCTTAAGGGTATGAATGAGTAAAAGAACAGCCTTAGAATTGACATTCAGTGTAGTAGGAAATTATGAACTACTAAGTATGGATGAACAAGAGTTGTCATACTCAACACAACTTTCTTTTTTTTTAATTTTATGATCAAACTGTGATTTTTTTCAATTATTTATTTATCTTTGCTACCTAACATTCTTGGCATTTTTTCCACACAAAGGTAAACAATATTGATTAAGGTGTGTGTGTGTCTGTGTGTGCATGACTGTCTGTGTTTGCATGTGTATGTGAGTGTGTGAGAGGGAGAGAGAGAGGCTGTTCGACTGACATTTATTTTATGAACTGCATTGAGAAAGTGTCAGATACTGCATGCAGCCATATTCAATAAAAATATTAATATAGGCTACTTTCTGTGTTCAGCTATATGTGTGTAAGTTATGTGTTATTTTTTAATGATCTGTGTGAACCTGGTGATTCATGCAAACATCCAGTGATGGCAAACAGGGAAATAATATGTCCGCCTTGTTCACTGTATTCTTCTCAAAAGCACCACGTTCAGTAGGAGCAAAGTTTTCCAACTGCCTTTGAGATATATTTTATTGATCTCACAGTGGAGAAATTATGTTTACACTCCAGTTACCTCAGACAGCAATTAGTCCACAATTATTACTTGTTTACCGTAATAATGGCACACATCAGAATTAAAGACAGCACATACACATTTGACATTGTTTATGTGCACAAGATTTGAAGAAGTCCGTTCTCCGAATTGAGGCAAGTGGGTGAAGGTCACGCAGCAACCCTGAGTTGCGCCACCGTCAGCTTGGGGGAGGGGGGACAAGGACCAGCTGCAGCTAAAACCGCGCTGCCCCTGCAGAAGGTTAGGACATGAGCAAAAGCTGGAGTAGGGGTGGTGTGTGATGCGGGGCAGGATGGGGGGTGGGGAGAGGGAATGGAGCATGCTTCAGTCCTGTGAACAGTTTGTTGCCTTTGTGAGTTGAGATAAGAAAACAGCCGAATGTTCCCAAGGCCAAAGACATTCCTCTGGAGGAAAACAGTAGGGCAATTTGTCCTTCAAGCCTGATAAGCCTGCCATGTTGTGGTTTGAGCAGTGAAAAACACTTTTTTCAGCTTCACTTGAACAACCAAATCCGAATTATGAATTAAGAATATTCCCAGTTATGAATTACGAATATTTCCCGGCCTCCGAAACCTTCATCTTCATCTGTAAGGCACGCACCTGCTCCAAGATGTCACCCAATTTGCGTTTGAGTTCAAAACTCATCGCAGTCTGAGAATGCACAGCCTTTCCCACCTACTTAATCATGATGGACAAGTGAGGGGCCGTGGTTTTTGATGCCGCCGTCTTGCCAATTTTCTGGTAGATCAGGGCAGCACATAAGGCAGAAAGTACCAGCCCTGCTACCATAAGACCAAATATGAATAAATCCTCGACATCCTCAACAGAGAACGGCGCAAAGCATGCCACACGCCATGACCCCGAGGAGTTGAGAACATAGTCCGCAGGATACGTTCCATCTGGACAGGTAGGATCCCCCAGTCCTGACCTTCTTGTAGAAAAGATGGTGTCAATAGTGTTCAGAGACCAGCTGATCAATTCCATAGTTAATCCAATAGTAGTTGTCCAATAGATCCAGTATCCAATATAATTTTAGGAATTCACAGCCTGGTGAAGTAGGGACTTGAAGGTTAAAGCAGAGAGCAGAGATAAGGGAGAGTGGAGGAGATGCGCCCGCCCTCATCGGAGTTCCAAGCTGCCGGTGGAGGCGAGCGCACCTGCAGACAGCAGGAATTGAAGGGGGAGAGACAGCCGTGACGGACTTAACCACAAGGTCCCATAACCCAGACTCACAGTAGAGAGCCCTGGACCCACAGCGCGTGTCCGACCCCACGTACTCAACCATGAAGGAATCCCCCACAGACCAGACCTCTGTCCCGGAATGCGCAGCGTTTAACGTAGCACCTGCCCAAACTGAGTCGCACACAAGCATCCCGCCACCTGGAAACCACTCCAGGTGGTGTGTGTATGATGTGTTTATATCACCAACAAAACAAAGACCAAACGGTTAAAAAATTAATAAATAAATAACCCGAAAAGAGTGGAGGCAGTGATCGACACAACAGGAGCTGTTTTCAGCACTGTCTTGTCAAAAGCACCGCGTTTGATATGAAACAAGTTCACCAAATAACTTTAAATATCAGACAAAACGAAAAAGAGGCGAGCTGAAGAAAACTTAAGGTGGGCAAGAGTACTGAAAGCAATGTGAGGCAGAATCCAGCCAAGCACAGAGAGAGATCCTGTGTGTGTGTGTGTGTGTGTGTGTGTGTGTGTGTGTGTGTGTGTGTGTGTGTGTGTGTGTGTGGAGGCTACAATCGAGACATGTCTGTGTCTGTGCAGGCGCTATGTGTGACTGACCAATCACAGAGCGTGAAGACAGTCAGTTAGCTAATGAAAATTTTCCTTCAGCATGAGCACAGATACTGATGAGTTTTATTCGGATCATACTCGTGCTCGTCAAAAATGTTTTATCCGTAGTGGATACTCGTCTGAAACGAGTATCCGGCTCAACCCTAGTAGGCCGGTACGGTCACAAGTCCTGCTGGAAAAGTAAATTAGTATCTCTACAAAACTTGTCAACAGATGGAAGTGTGAAATCCTCTAAAACCTCTTTGTAGACTGTTGTGTTGTCTCTGGTCTTGATAAAACACAGTGGACCAACACCAGCAGATGACATTTTGCCAAATCATCACTGACTGTAGAAACTTCACACTGGACTTCAAGTAACTTGGATTCTGTGCCTCTCCGCTCTTACACCAGACTCTGGGACCTTGATTTCTAAATGAAGTGTAAGGTTTACTTTAACCTGAAAAGAGGACTTTGGACAGTTGAGCAATCATCCAGTTCTTTTTCTCCTTAACCCAGGTAAGATGCTGCTAACATTGTCTCTGGTTCAGGAGTGGCTTTACACTATCAATGTGACACTTGTAGCCCACTTGCTGAACATGTCTGTGTGGTAGGTCACGATGCACTGTCTCCAGCCTTAGTCCACTTCTTTTGAGGCTCCCCAAAATTTTGGCTCATTTTTATTTGACAGTGTTTGCAAGGCTGCAGTCACCCTGCTGCTTGTGCATCTTTTCCTACCACATTTACCCTTCCAGTAAAGTTTCCATTAATACACCTTGGTACCGCCCTCTGTGAACAGCCAGCCCTTTCACCAATGACCTTCTGTGGCTTGACCTATTTGAGGAGAGTGTTACTGAGTGTCTTCTGGAAAACTGTCAAGTCAACAGTTTTCCCCACAATCTGGTTTTGTGTACTGAACCAGACTGAGAGATTCATGGTGTTTATACTGAATAAATAGTGACTTGAAATGAAATATTCTCATGTGTTGATATATGCATGTTCCATTTTTTTGGAGCTGTAGACCATAATGATAAGTAAGGCCTAAACCTTACCAACCCCTAGAGCAAGCACACAGGCGGCAGTGGTAAGGAAAAACTCCCTCTGATGATACTGAGGAAGAAACCTCAAGCAGACCAGACTCAAATGGGTGACCCACTGCAAATGGAACCTATGCATGTTCCATTTTTTTTGGATCATAGGCCATTCTAAAAGTTACAAGGTTTTTGCAAAGTTTTACAAAGCTGAAGAAACAGAAAACAGGAAATGAAACAACACAACTTCACAAAAGAAAAAAATAATAATAATTTGATGATCCACACAGGTGTTTGCATCACAGGCAGGGGTCACCCAGGCTTCCTCATGAAATCATGGGCCCGTTCCTGCAACAACATCCATAACAAATGCAGACTGCACAGCTACAATATGCCCTATAAGGAATTGTATTTTGTCTTAAACATTACAGATATGAGACTTAATTGTCATGTGTGTCAATTGTTTTTGAGCCACATTTCAACTACAAAGTGACATAAAACTCCATAAAGTAAATTTGAGTCCATTAAAAAATAGATCTGAAGATGACAACAAACAACATCAACAACAAAAAAAACTTCTCTGAAAGCTGGCATGATCTGAC
Organism: Thalassophryne amazonica; assembly: GCF_902500255.1. Classification (NCBI taxonomy): domain Eukaryota; kingdom Metazoa; phylum Chordata; class Actinopteri; order Batrachoidiformes; family Batrachoididae; genus Thalassophryne; species Thalassophryne amazonica. Next base: position 95,728,771 of record NC_047111.1, read on the forward strand.
AACTGTAACGTGTTAATGGACAAATGATTTCCTAATGGAATAGTGGAACGCAAAGAGGTTTCTGAAGAGATTTGTTTATAATGTTGTCAACATCACATGACGAACGCAGCATCATTCCTGTCAAGAATTACCTCAGAGTGTATCTATGTGTGTGTGATTCTGATTGGCACTTACAAAGGCTGAACAATTTACCCACTTAAATTTCCACCAGGAGCTGTCAATTTGGTTATCACTTCACCCCATGCACACTTGTTTATTGATTCCAAACAAATCACAAAAAAGGCAGGAGGAAAAGAGTAAGACAGGAACTGATGGGCTTTTTTTGTTTGTTTGTTATTAAAGAAGAAAGACTTGAAGAGGAGAGACAAATGTGAAAAAGATTGACCATACAAGCACTTTTTGTCTTTTCATAAGAGGTCAGACCTGAAACATGTCTTTTTATTCCACCTTTATATCCAGTTTTATGCATTACTTTTACTTAGACATTACTACTTGTTATTATTTGCATGAAGCGAAAGCACTGAATTTAAATCGGAACAGCGGGGAGCATTTGGACTTGTGTTTGGCCCCATGCGGTTTAGTTAATTAACAGAATGGGCTCACTAGCGAGTGGAGCATTAGGTGGATCCACATTCTCCAGCCTGAGAACAGAAAAGATGGCATATGCATACAGAGAATCAAATGTGTTCTTCAAACAGCTGCTTCTGCCTTGCAAAGGTGAACTTTGAATAAACACCATCAAATATTAAAGGGGTCAGATTGTGCAAATGGTATTATCCATCTTTTACATGAAATACAGTTGGAGTTTCTTGTTATAGATTCTCAAAGACTAAATGTGGGAACTACTGTTTTAAAAAAATCTAGGCCTGAAACTGTTACAGAATGTTGCGTTATATAGTCTTATTTGGTTTACGAGCAAAATTGCTTTCTGTTGCCTCACTACAGTAATTCTCCAAACCTAAACCTGACCAAACCCCATTGACGAAACCCACGGAAATTCTACAGCTATGGAATTACAATCATTTATAGTAAATTTATAATGGTAAGCTAAAATATAACGCAATGCTAAAATACCCTCAGCCGTATGAGCATTGTGTTCTTAGAATTTGCAGTTGCATGACTTTGATCCATGCACTTGCACGCACATCATCATGATGATCCCACCCGCTGTGTTCCCGGCTGGACACCACACTTTGTTCTACTGGCTGCCATGCACTCTGCGCTGGACGCTGCGTATATAAAATAATTATTTCATAGCAGATTAATCATTTTCTCTGTGAGTTGGCTGTTGAAAATGGCTCAGATCACTTCCTGAATCACAGAGGACCGTTCCAACCACAGCTGGTCTTGTGCACACGCTGAACGAGCTGGAGAAAGCATTTGGAGCCTTCTAAAAAGCGAATTATTTGTCATGTTTACATTGTCATTGCTTGGTAAAACAGTTGCTTGTTCTTTCCTTCTTGTTGGACATTTCAAAGTGACTGAATGTGTCTTGAACTTCATTTACATCAATCATTAAAAAATACAAGCAGTGTGGTTCTGTATGGACACCACGCTAGGACATAAGCGAGGGAAGCCATCAAGATACTACAGCCCCAATTCCAATGAAGTTGGGACAAAATGTAAATTAAAACAGAATACAATGATTTGCAAATCCTCTTCAACCTATATTCAACTGAATACACCACAAAGACAAGATATTTAAAGTTCAAACTGATCAACTTTGTTGTTTTTGTGCAAATATTTGCTCATTTTGGAATGGATGCCTGCAATACATTTCAAAATAGTTGAGACCGGGCAACAAAAGACTGGGAAAGTTGATGAATGCTCAAAGAACAGCTAATTGGAAACAGATGAGTGTAATGATTGGGTATAAAACGAGCTTCCCCAAAAGGCTCAGCCATTCACAAGCAAAAATGGGGTGAGGATCACCACTTTGTGAAAAACTGCATGAAAAAATACTCTAACATCTTCAGAACAATGTTTCTCAATGTTCAATTGCAAGGAATTTGGGGTTTCCATAATCTACAGTCCATAATATAATCAGAAGAATCTGGAGAACTTTCTACTCATAAGCGGCAAGGCCGAAAACCAACATTGAATGCCCGTGACATTCAGTCCCTCAGGCGGCACTGCATTAAAAACCAACATCATTGTGTAAAGGATCTTACCGCGTGGGCTCAGGAACACTTCAGAAAACCACTGCCAGTTAACACAGTTCGTCGCTACATCTACAAGTGTAAATTAAAACTCTGCCATACAAAGCGAAAGACATACATCAACAACATCCAGAAATGCCGCCGCCTTCTCTGGCCCCAAACTCATTTGAAATGGACAAACACAAAGTGGAAAAGTGTGCTGTGGTCTGATGAGTCCATGTTTCAAATTGTTTTTGGAAATCATGGACGTTGTGTCCTCTGGACAAAAGAGGAAAATGACAATTCAGATTGTTACCAGCGCAAAGTTCAAAAGCCAGCATCTGTGATGGTATGGGGGTGTGCCCACGGCATGAGCAACTTACACATCTGTGATGGCACCATCAATTCTGAAAGGTACATCCAGGTTTTGGAGCAACACATGCTGCCATCCAAGCAACGTCTTTTTCAGGGACGACCCTGCTTCTTTCAACAAGACAATGCCAAGCCACATTCTGCACATGTTACAACAGCATGGCTTGTAGTAAAAGAGTACAGGTACTAGATTGGCCTGCCTGCAGTCCAGACCTGTCACCCAGGGGCGGTCCTGGAGGCGGGCCGACTGGGCAGCCGCCCGGGGCAGCATCGCGGGGGGGGGGGGGGCACGACCGTGCAGAAAAAAAAAAACGGTCCAAAAAAAAAAATGGGTGGGGGGTTGTCCTGACGGGGGGGTTCGTGGTTACGTTACGTTACGGCAGAGCGGCACCCCCACCTTCCCGTCCCATGGCGGCTTTCCTCTCACTCATTCCCGCAGCTTCACAGTGCTATAAACAGTAGCGAAGCAAAGACTGCAGCGAAACGAGATGAGTCATTGGATAAATACTGGGCTTTGTCCTGCCCATCGGACGCTCAGCGTGTCTGGGGGTCTATGGGGGCAGTGGGCTGGCCTCGACGCTCAACTTCTGCATGATGATTGGATGATCTGTCTGAGGCTGAATCCCTTTTTGATTGACAGCGAAATGAGCGAATCAGCGATCTTTTGGTGTAAACATTCGTGGGAGCATTTTCATTCTTTTCTGAGTTGAACCAGAGACTTTCCTAATCCTCTTAGCAGCATTTTCTTTGTTAAAAATGACTAGCGACAAATCGAGCTTCTATTTCTGGTATTTTTTTTTTTTTTTTGTAGCTGCTTGTGTTTGGAGACTGACTTCTATCACTCTTTCTGACTTCTATCGCAGTTTCTGTCCCTACCGAGCAGCGGGTGCTGCTGAGCTCCTTCACCGTCACAAAGCACTCACAGGCGGACAAACTTCACTCTAGCCTCGCGCCAGTCCCAGCTAGCAAGCTAGCTAGGTAGCAAGCTGCACATAATGGCAGACAATTTGAATGTTGTGGATCGGATTTTGGCGAAGCCATTTGATAGTCTTCCTTACGAAGAAGCCATGGCTGCTGTCATGGCTTCAGCTCTCAATGGTTTGCAGGCCAAAGTTAAATCAATAGCCCCCAGTGCAATGTTTGTGCACTGCTATGCACACAGACTGAATCTGGTTCTGTCTCAGGGGGCTAAATGCTTATCTGAGTGCAGAATATTTTTTGCATCACTCTCTGGGTTTGCCACATTTTTCTCACAATCCACAAAGAGGATGTCTTTTCTTGAGTCTGCAGGCTGCTCAAGGTTGCCCAGAAATGCTCCTACTCGATGTAATTTCACATCACAGATCGTGAGCACTGTGGCAAACAATTATGATGCCCTCCTGCAAACTTTTGAGATGATCATTGCAGATAAGTCCATGGATGATGACACATTAGACTGTGCCAATTTCTTTGTGTTTGTTATTGCAGTAGTCATTAAAACTGGAAATTTGTTCTTGAAAATAGCTGTTGTGAGTTAATTTGTGGGATTGTGGGTGTTCTGGACGAAGTTAGTGTTTTCATGGGTGGTAGGGCGGAGGAGGTGGCCACATTAGTGTGCGTGCGGGGGGAGGGGGGGCGCACACAGGGGGTTTCGTCCGGGGAGTAAATCACTCTAGGACCGCCACTGCTGTCGCCCATTGAAAATGTGTGGCGCGTTATGAAGCACAAAATACAACAACGGAGCCCCCAGAATGTTAAACAACTGAAGTCGTACATCAAGCAAGAATGGGAAAGAATTCCACCTACAAAGCTTCAACAATTAGTGTCCTCAGTTGCCAAATGCTTATTGAGTGTTGTTAGGAGGAAAGGTGATGTAACACAGTGATAAACATACCGCTGTCCCAGCTTTTTTAACATGTTGCAGGCATCCATTTCAAAATGAGCAAATAAAAACCAATGTTTGTTGCAAAACAATAACGTGTGAACTTTGAACAGCTTGTCTTTGTGGTGTGTTCAATTGAATATAGGTTGAAGGGGATTTGCAAATCACTGAATTCTGTTTTTATTTACATTTTACATTTAACATCACAACTTCACTGGAATTGGGGTTGTATGACAATTCAGAAGGAGTTATTCTACAAATAATGAATGTTTATGAGTTCTGTTCCATTCCAAAAAAAACATTATTATTTGAAACATTATTTGTTTTATACAACAACTAAAATAGACTGTGCACAGTTTGTATGCAGACATGTACAGACAAAATTACATCACTGTCTCATCACTTGTGGAACTGACTGTTAACCCACTGTGCAAGCCAATCCTGTGTGTGTGTGTGTGTGGGGGGGGTGGCAATCAGCAGCTCTTTCCCGTCAGGCTATGTCAAAAGAAACCAGTTGTTATTGGCAGATGTGAAAATGCAGTGACTTTAGCATACATCAGTTCAATTTCAGGGTGATTTTTTTTGTATTTACTTATTTATTTGTAGCTCTAAACTTTCATGTCGGTTTTGAACGTACCTTTTGACTTTTAACAGCTTTCTAAAGCACTTAGATACATAACCCCTTTAAAATAAATCTTCCAACACCTGAGTGAATATGACGAGGCTGCTGCACTACTGATGGCTTAAATAACCCTGTGTTATTGTCATGTCAACGTGTTTGTACAATCCTCATGCTTCACTGCATTCCTCCCAGCTCCTCGGCTGCAGGATGTCAGTCATGCTCTTGCCAAGGCCGGAGGGTGGGTGGGTGTTGCCATTGCTTTATCTGAGCTGGGAGCTACAGACGTATACATTTATCTTGCTCCCCCACCCCTGCCTTTTTTTTTTTTTTAATTGTTTATGTTTGCCGCTGGGATGGGATTATATCCACATGATGATGACAGTTATACATGCAAAGCACCAACAATAGCATTTCTAATAGCAAAAACCATGGGATTTAAACACTCCTGGAGTCATCTTTTGCACAGTACATCTTCTAAGCCCACATCATCTTAAGAAACACAGAGAGATAGAGGGAAACACACACACACATACATACATACACAGCATTTTGGCTTTTCATTTTAAACAGATCAAATTGTGTTCAAACTCATAAATACATTCTATAGATTTAAATGGAACTGCTGTACTAGAGTCCAGCCCCCCCCCCCCCCCCACCATGGTTGAAGATGAGTGAGTGAGAGACATTTGAATGGATTAACAAAAGGTGACATCCCTTTTGCGTTGCTGTCCAATTTCAGAACTAAATTAATTGCATTATGAATAAAAACATTTTGGCTTTATTTTCCAAACTTATTTTAAAAATTCCAAGTGTATGTTTGTGTCAAATCCCACACACCTTTTTGCCAATACAAATCCATCCAGCCGAACTCTTAAAACATTTAAACAAATGCCTTGATGGTGTATGCACAGCACAGATTTCAAATCCCAGACCCAGGAGCCAGATTGTGCCACAGAAAACATTTAACATGTAGTCCAGCCTGCAGACTCAATCATGAGTAATTTATGAGGTCTGTGATAATTTGCTTGCATTTTTATTCATTGTGGTATTCAATGTCAATGCAGGGGACACTGTGCAGTACAAAATCAAATTGTTTTTTTTTTTTGTTTGTTTTTTGCTGTGGGTGATTGATGTGGCCCTCCCAAGTTAAAGCACCACCGTGTTGCCCATGAGGATCCACGGGCTCATGATTGGGTACTGTTTAAAAAAATACATAGCTGACATTTTTCAAGGGTGGTAATAAACAAAGAAAAGCTTGTATAATGAGTTGGAATAGTGTGTGAGTCCAAAATGTTTTTAGAACATTAGACCTCAACAATTTTTAGACAAGGAATTCAGCCCTTTTTTCCTAATTTTGTCATGTTAATTTACTGTCTTAAATGTATAAATTATTTCGTTTTTTGTTATCACATACACACTATTATTATGATTATGATGATGATAATGATTATTTTATTTTTACTTTTATTATGTCATTTGATTTTTAAATGGACCACAATGGAGCATACAGTAGTGCTCAGAATAATAGTAGTACTATGTGACTAAAAAGATTAATCCGGGTTTTGAGTATATTTCTTATTGTTACATGGGAAACAAGGTACCAGTAGATTCAGTAGATTCTCACAAATCCAACAAGACCAAACATTCATGATATGCACACTCTTAAGGCTATGAAACTGGGCTATTAGTAAAAAAAAAAAAAGTAGAAAAGGGGGTGTTCACAATAATAGTAGCATCTGCTGTTGATGCTACAAACTCAAAACTATTATGTTCAAACTGCTTTTTTAGCAATCCTGTGAATCACTAAACTAGTATTTAGTTGTATAACCACAGTTTTTCATGATTTCTTCACATCTGCGTGGCATTAATTTTGTTGGTTTGGAACCAAGATTTTGCTCATTTACAAGTGTGCTTGGGGTCATTGTCTTGTTGAAACACCCATTTCAAGGGCATGTCATCTTCAGCATAAGGCAACATGACCTTTTCAAGTATTTTGACATATCCAAACTGATCTATGATACCTGGTATATGATATATAGGCCCAACATCATAGTAGGAGAAACATGCCCATATCACCACCATGCTTCACTGTCTTCACTGTGAACTGTGGCTTGAAATCAGAGTTTGCGGGTCATCTCACAAACTGTCTGTGGCCCTTGGACCCAAAAAGAACAGTTTTACTCTCATCAGTCCACAAAATATTCCTCCATTTCTCTTTAGGCCAGCTGATGTGTTCTTTGACAAATTGTAACCTCTTCTGCACATGTCTTTTATTTAACAGAGGGACTTTGCGGGGGATTCTTGGAAATAAATTAGCTTCACACAGGCGTCTTCTAACTGTCACAGCACTTACAGGTAACTCCAGACTGTCTTTGATCATCCTGGAGCTGATCAATGGGTGAGCCTTTGCCATTCTGGTTATTCTTCTATCCATTTTGATGGTTGTTTTCCATTTTCTTCCATGCGTCTCTGGTTTTTTTGTCCATTTCAAAGCATTGGTGATCATTGTAGATGAACAGCCTAGAATTTTTTGCATCTGCGTATAAGTTTTCCCCTCTCCAATCAACTTTTTAATCAAACTACGCTGTTCTTCTGAACAATGTCTTGCACGTCCCATTTTCCTCAGGCTTTCAAAGAGAAAAGCATGTTCAACAGGTGCCGGCTTCATCCTTAAATAGGGGACACCTGATTCACACCTGTTTGTTCCACAAAACTGACAAACTCACTGACTGAATGCCACACTACTATTATTGTGAACACCCCCTTTTCTACTTTTTTTTTTTACTAATAGCCCAATTTCATAGCCTTAAGAGTGTGCATATCATGAATGCTTGGTCTTGTTGGATTTGTGCGAATCTACTGAATCTACTGTTACCTTGTTTCCCATGGAACAACAAGAAATATACTCAAAACCTGGATTAATCTTTTTAGTCACATAGCACTACTATTATTCTGAACACTACTGTAAGTGTTTTCACTTTCTTGTGTCATCCATGTATTTTGAACATATTTACAGTTATATTATGTACTTACATTGAACTTAGTAAATACGATCACAGACCCACACACTCACACTTTTAATATAAAGATGACTTGTCGCCTCCTGCTGGAATGGTGTGTGAGTCCAGAATGTGGTTTGCAACATTAGCTAATATCCATAGCTTCTCCAAAAATATTAGTCCCATCAACTTTCCATTTTCACAACATTCATCCTTGACCCAAAATACATAAGCATACCAAACGACAAGTGTCACTCTTCACGGTTTCTGCGTGGTCAAAGCCATACACGCACGCACACACACAGGCACACAAAGGCCACTTGGCTATTATAATATAGATATGAGATCCATAAAGTAATAAACCACCAAATAACTGAAAAAAAGTGCAGTACAAAATTCTGCATTTCATTTTTGCAAATTTATTAATGATAAAAATAACTAAGAATTGTCGTGTACATAACTATTCACAGCCTTTGCCATTAAGCTCATAATTGAGCTCAGGTGCAACCTGTTTCCACTGATCATCTTTGAGATGTTTCTACAGCTTAACTGGAGTCCACCTGGGGTAAATTCAGTTGATTGGAAAGACACACAATAGAATTGTCAATAGACCTCTGAGACAGGATCATCTTGAGGCACAAATGTGGGGAATGGTACAGAAACATTTCTGCTGCTTTGAAGGACTCAATGAGCACAGTGTCCTCCATCATCCATAAGTGGAAAATGTTCAGGCACACCAAGACTCTTCCTAGAGCTGGCCACCTGTCTGAACTGAGCAATCGCGGGAGAAGGGCCTTAGGGCTAATGCTTAGCCTAGGCTCATGTGTCATACATCACACTGACAAAATGAGGAACCTTGGTGTTATTGTCCTTTGACCTCCACATTAGAGATATTATGAGGATTGCTTTCTTCCACCTGTGAAATACAGTGAAGATTTGTCCCATCCTGTCTATGGCTGATGCTGAGACCCTGATTCATGCATTTGTTTCTTCTATGTTGGACTACTGCAGTGTTCTATTTTGTGGTTTACCACAGTCCAGCATTAGGGGTCTCCAATTGGTTCAAAATGCTGCTGCCAGACTTTTGACAGGAAGCAGAAGGTTTGACCACATTACCCCATTTTGGCATCTCTTCACTGTCTTTCTGTCCCTATGAGATCATAGTTTAAGCTTCTGTTACTAACCAATAAAATTATTCATGGACTAGCCCCTCCCTACTTAGCTGACCTACTTAAACCCTTTGTACCGGCCAGGGCTCTGCATTGTTAGGGTGCAGGACTGTTTTGTGTCTCTAGGGTGAATAAACAGTCTGCGGGTCATAGAGCTTTCTCTTATTGTGCACCTGCTTTGTGAAATGATCTCCCTGCATCAATAAAACAGTCAGATTCTGTAGAGACTTTCAAGTCCAGACTTAAGAAGCACTTATTTTCCCTTTCGTGTGGCTAGTATACTGGCATAGTATGGTGCTATACTTTTTAACCCTTTTAAATTAATTTTATTTGTAAAGAGAGCATGCCGCAGCCTCAACTTCATCTAAAGTCTGGGTCTTTTAGTGAAGCTTAGGGCTAGTGGCTGGTGATCACCTTAGTGTTTCTTCTGTTTTTTTTTTTGTTGTTGTTGTTCCTTAATGCTGACAAATTATACTGTATTTGTTGTTGTTTGGATGCCTGATTCTGCATGGCCCAAACAGAGGGTCACCCCTTTGAGTCTGCTCTGCTTGAGGTTTCTTCCTCAAATCATCAGAGGGAGTTTTTCCTTACTACTATCACCAGTGTGCTTGTTCTGGGGTTGATAAGGTTAGACCTTGTATGAAGCACCTTGAGGCAACTTCGCTGTGATTTTACACTATATAAATGAAATTAAATTGTAATAAATAAATTGATGTAGTCAGGGAAGTGTCCAAGAACCCGATGATCACTCTGTCATGCCTCCAGCATTCATCTGTGGAGAGAGGAGAATCTTCCAGCAGGACAACCACCTCTGCAGCAATCTACCAATAAGGCCTGTATGGTAGATTGGCCAGACGGAAGCCACTCCTGAGTAAAAGGCACATGGCAGCATGCCCGGAGTTTGTCAAAAGGCACCTGAAGGACTCTCAGGCCACGAGAAACAAAATTATCTGGTCTGATGAGACAAAGATTGAACTCTTTGGCATAAATGCCAGGCATCATGTTTGGAGGAAACCAGGCACCATCCCTACAGTGAAGCTGGGTGGTGGCAGCATCATTGCTGTGGAGATGTTTTTCAATGGCAGGAACTGGAAGACTAGTTAGGATTGAGAGAAAGATACATGCAGCAATGTACAGAGACATCCTGGATGAAAACCTGCTTCAGAGCACTCTTGACCTCAGACTGGAGCAACGGTTCATCTTTCAGCAGGACAATGAACCTAATCACACAGCCAAGATATCAAAGGAGTGGCTTCATGACAACTCTTTCAATGTCCTTGAGTGGCCCAGCCAGAGCCTAGACCTGAATCTGATTGAACATCTCTGGAGAGATCTGACATTGGCTGTGCACCGACACACCCCATCCAACCTGAGAGGTGCTGCAAAGAGGAATGGGCAAAACTGCCCAAAGATAGGTGCACCAAGCTTGTGGCATCATAAGAATTGAGGCTATAATTGCTGCCAAAGTTGCATCAACAAAGTATTGAATAAAGGGTGTAAATACTTATATACATGTGATTTCTTATTATTTTACAAGTATTTTAAATAAATATTCAAAAAAAAAATCATGTTATTGTGGGGTGATGTCAGTAGGATTTTGAGAGAAAAAAAAATAATAATGTACTCCATGTTGGAAAAAGTCTGTAACAAAATGCTGAAAAAGTGAAGGCCTCCTAATACTTTCCAGATACACTGTATACTGAGTGTTTTTTTTTTGTTTGTTTGTTTGTTTTGTTTTGTTTTTGTTTTTCTGCATTGCTGCACCACTCAAAGTCAAAGTGTAATAGTGAAATAATGAGTCTGGTTGGGATCCTTGAGATACTCTTTTAGATTTGTATTTGATTTTGCACAGTAGCTGAAACAATCTACACTGGCCCCAACTTTGTTTAGTGTGCAAGCTCAGTTCACAAGTTCTATTGGCTTAGAAAAATGTTAGAAAATTGCTGAAACGTTGACAAAAAAAGAGCATGATGGTATATTGTTGTAATTACACAAAAATATGAAGTATTTTGATTTGCGTTTCAAGTTCAATTTAAACTATATTTTGCTTGTGCAGGCTTGTAGTTACTGCAGAACAATTTATGTCAGAATTAATAATCCTATTATTTTTCCTTGATGAGTAAAATTACCACTTTGGCCTTTGTGGTCTGATGGAATGACTTCTGCTACCTCCATTTTTTTGTTTAAGAAATTGAAGTAATATTTGGGTAAATAGCTTTTGCAGTTTTTATCATTGCAGATACTTCTTTGAGCACAAACTACAAAAGGGAACATTTTGAAAATAGAAGGGCACACTGAGATTGCAGACATATAAAGCCAAAAGTTATCTCATCGATAATATGCATAAAACATATTTTGTTCCACCAAATCTGAACATTTATTTAAAGCCAGACTCAGTCCTTTCAGAGAAATTCAGAGAAATAATCCATATAAATAAGGCTCAAATCTCATAATGATCCATTCATATATTACTTGAAAAACTGATGAATATTTCAAAAACGATCAAAAACTTTGTCTGGTGAGACAAAGAATGAACTCTTTGGGGTGAATGCCAGGCATCAAGTTTGGAGGAAACCAGACATCATCCCGACAGTGAAGCATGGTGGTGGCAGTATCATGCTGTGGAGATGTTTTTCAGTGGCAGGAACTGGGAGACTAGTCAGGGTTGAGGGAAAGATGAATGCAGCAATGTACAGAGACGTCCTGGATTAAAACCTGCTTCAGAGCGCTCTTGACCTCAGACTGGGGCAACAGTTTGTTAAATTCTCCGGTTCTTACTGTAATGCTGTCTCTCACAAAGTACAAACTCAAACTAGTCACAGTAGAAATCGGGCCTGGATTCTGAAGAACGTCTCTCATGCATGAGATCCGCCCATTCAGAACCCCAAACAATGGACACAAACAGTTAATATAAAAGACAAGATGGGCATAACAAAGGCGGACCTTATTTGACAAAATCTATCCCTTATTGGTCCCCTTGGACATTCAGGGTAGGACCCACCCCTGCCCATCACCCGCACAATAACGGGACATTTATGATTCATAATGCAACCTGAATCTCTTTGTTCTGAGTTTTAAAACCGGTTAAATCCAGTTCGACATGTACATCCCAACAAATAACACACGGAAAGTATATGAAACTAAGAATGCAATCCTTAAGTAAAATAACTACTTTAAGACCAAAACAAATCAACAAAACAAAATAACAAAACAATAGTTAAACTCACAAATATATCTAATAGGTTCATCTTTCAGCAGGACAATGACCCTAAGCACACAACCAAGATATCAAAGGAGTAGATTCAGGACAACTCTGTGAATGTCCGAGTGGCTCAACCAGAGCCAAGACATGAATACGATGGAACATCTCTGGATAGATCTGAAAATGGCTGTGCATCGATGCTCCCCATCCAACGTGATGGAGCTTGAGATGTGTTGCAAAGAGGAATGGGCAAAACTGCCTTTTTATATTGTGTGGTGAAATGCCTTACCATGGGGGAAATGCCAAATACAACCCTGCTTACTGGATGCATACTGTTTTTTGTCAAGATTCTATTTTTCAAAAGTACAATCTAATTTCCACAAGTCTAATAACGCTCAGATTCAAGCCTCCAAACAAAATTGGACAACAGCCACAGATGGAAATCACCTTTTTTCCTCATATCACATATATTCAACTCATTAAATGCCATTTTTAATACTTATGAGATAATATTACTCCCACTCAGATGTCTACCAACAGTCTTTCAGTGTGTGCTCTGCTTTCATTCAGCCTGCCACACAGACACTGTTTGTTCTAATATCTTGACAAATGTTGAGTGGTTGTATAAGCACTGCATTCACTAATTGCTTTCGTTAGGTGTAGTTACAGTAGTGCTCAGAATAAAAGTAGTGCTATGTAACTAAAAAGATTAATCCAGGTTTTGAGTATATTTCTTATTGTTCCATGGGAAACAAGGTACCAGTAGATTCAGGAGATTCTCACAAATCCAACAAGACCAAGCATTCATGATATGCACACTCTTATGGCTATGAAATTGGGCTATTAGTAAAAAAAAGTAGAAAAGGGGGTGTTCACAATAATAGTAGCATCTGCTGTTGACGCTACAAACTCAAAACTATTATGTTCAAACTTTTTTAGCAAGCCTGTGAATCACTAAACTAGTATTTAGTTGTATAACCACAGTTTTTCATGATTTCTTCACATCTGTGAGGCATTAATTTTGTTGGTTTGGAACCAAGATTTTGCTCATTTACTAATGTGCTTGGGGTCATTGTCTTGTTGAAACACCCATTTCAAGGGCATGTCCTCATCAGCATAAGGCAACATAACCTCTTCAAGTATTTTGACATATCCAAACTGATCCATGATACCTGGTATGCCATATATAGGCCCAACACCATAGTAGGAGAAACATGCCCATATCATGATGCTTGCACTACCATGCTTCACTGTCTTCACTGTGAACTGTGGCTTGAATTCAGAGTTTGGGGGTCATCTCACAAACTGTCTGCAGCCCTTGGACCCAAAAAGAACAGTTGTACTCTCATCAGTCCACAAAATATTCCTCCATTTCTTTTTAGGCCAGTTGATGTGTTCTTTGGCAAATTGTAACCTCTTCTGCACGTCTTTTATTTAACAGAGGGACTTTGCGGGGATTCTTGCAAATAAATTAGCTTCACACAGGCATCTTCTAACTGTCACAGCACTTACAGGTAACTCCAGACTGTCTTTGATCATCCTGGACCTGATCAATGGGTGAGCCTTTGCCATTCTGGTTATTCTTCTATCCATTTTGATGGTTGTTTTCCATTTTCTTCCACGCGTCTCTGTTTTTTTTTTGTCCATTTTAAAGCATTGGAGATCACTGTAGATGAACAGCCTATAGTTTTTTGCACCTGCGTATAAGTTTTCCCCTCTCCAATCAACTTTTTAATCAAACTACGCTGTTCTTCTGAACAATGTCTTGAAAGTCCTTAAATAGGGGACACCTGATTCACACCTGTTTGTTCCACAAAATTGACGAACTCACTGACTGAATGCCACACTACTATTATTGTGAACACCCCCTTTTCTACTTTTTTTACTAATAGCCCAATGTCATAGCCTTAAGAGTGTGCATATCATGAATGCTTGGTCTTGTTGGATTTGTGAGAATCTATTGAATCTACTGGTACCTTGTTTCCCATGTAACAATAAGAAATATACTCAAAACATGGATTAATCTTTATAGTCACATAGCACTACTATTATTCTGAACACTACCGTATCTACTGAGGCAATTAAAAAAATATCTTTACGAACACTGAAACTCACCCACACTCCTGTTTCCAGACAGCACTTGTCTTCTTTCTTCACAGAGATTACTTTAGCTTAGCATCTACACAGTACCTTCAAACACAAATCACATCTTCCGATAGCACACCACCATGTGTCTCTGAACTATTGTGTAACACTTTTCTGAACTTAATAGCTTGTCCTTGCTAATTCAGTTGTATTTTGTTACTTCTTTTCCAACTCTGTGCCTGTTCTCCTTCAGCTGCTGTCTAGACAGTACGGACGATTTCAGTAAACAGTCATTTGTCTGAATAGAGAAAGTTATATAAGAAGAAGGTCAAAAGGTGGTGGCGTACAGCTTTACATCTGCCATTATGAGGCTACTGAACAAAGTCTTTAAAGAATGTCAGGCTCATCTGATCCTCTTTATTAGCAGGGAACACTGGGGTCAACTCTGTGTAACAATGGTATTCAAACCCAGAAAACATTATTTTGATTTTCAAGTTTCATGTCACAGTAAGTTCTATGCTGTAGTCAGTGAAGGTTGTCAGTCATCCAGATTTGAGATATTTAGTTTACATCAACTGGAATTATTATAGTAGACCAAGATTCAGGTTTTCAATGACTTCCCTCCATCATAAATGTATCTGTATGTGAGTGTTGAACTTCTGGAGACATTCACTTATTTCTGCAGTGACCTTCATATCTCTGGGTCCTCACCATTTGAGCTCAAGAGACATCTGGAAAGAGCTTATGAAATTATGAGATCACTGGACAGAAGTGTTTGGTGATGCCAGTACCTTCGCAGGAGAACAAATGGCCAAGTCTTTAGGGTCCTGGAGTCTCATATACAAAGGCTTACATGGCTTTTCTACTGAAAAATGGTGTACGCTAAAACCCAGAAACTGGCGTAAACACAAAAATTTTCAGCTGTATCAAAGTGTGCGTATGCATGGATTCAAGCACATTCCTTTTGTACATCCCTTTGAACGTGGAACTGACCGCACATGCAGAAGTACCAAACTCCTCCCTGTCCACTCCCCTTTTGAAATATGCAAATGTATTTAAATAGGCCCTGGGACCTGTGGACTCACTGTAAGATGAAGTGCCGTAAATTATGTACTTGTAAATGATGTGGAAATATGCAGGGATATTTTATTTGGTACCCTGTCAACCGGAATAAATGTGAAACAGAAGCAGCACACACACTGAAGATATGTGCCTCGGCTGACAGTGTGTGACATAACAACTATACACATGCGCTTATTGACAAATACTGAACACAGGGAGACAATGGTGAACGCTCTACTTTCACCATCAAGAAACATTTATAATAATAGTAATAATCTTAAAAACATATTTCAATGACCACATGCCTAAATGTGCCTGTACTGGTTTCATTCGGAACAATTACGCAAATAAACTATTTACTTATTGTGCATGTGCCAGATGGGGCATGAAATGCGGGGTGTAATGGGCGGTTATGGTTAGGGTTAGGGGAAGGGAGACAGTTATGTTATGGTTATGGTTATGAGAAGGGGTTAGGGTTAGAAATACTAAAATAATAAAAACACATCATAGAAATGTCACTAATTTTGTGATTGGAGCATGGGGGTTTATGGTTAGGTGAAGGGAGACAGTTACGCTATGATTATGATTAGGGTTAGCAGAAGGGATTAGGGTTAGAAATAGTAAAATAAAATTTTAAAAAGTACATCATAGAAATGTCACTCATTTCGCGATGGGAGCATGAAAAAGCGTGATACTGGGCTGCCACAACCACGCTATTAGTCCGGATGAATGACTCGTGTTGAACCAGGCCACCTAGCCATGCTGATAGTTGGATGCATTTGCGCATCACATATGATTTTAAAATTGGTGGAATGAAAATATTTCCTATTAACAAAAACAAATTCATCATTTGATGGTGCCTTTATAGATTAGATTAGATAGAATGTTATTACTCCCTTGGGAAGACTCCCTCAGGGAATTATGAGGCAATTATTTAAAATATTTGTGATGACATTTAGAGCTTTGCACGGTCAAATGCATGCCAAAAGTGTGCCACTGATGTGCACATCACTCTGATGACTTCATGTTTTCACACTATCAACAGTGTCCCGGCATTACCTGTACATATCAGCAGTGGACCAACATCTGCAGAAACGTGTGTACGCCAGCCAAGATTTTTGCGTGATGCACCGCATATTTCCATGGTCATTTAACTTTTGATAAATCTGAACGTTAGCGTGGCAATGGATGTATGCCACATTTTTGTGCATATGCACACTTTGTACATGAGGCCTCTGGTGCTTCCCGCCTTACTGTACAGTTGTAAGACTTGAAGGATGACCCGTGACCTAAGAAGATGTCTGGATGTCTTTGGTGCTATGTCTCTTCAGAGGATCCTTGAATAGCACCAGAATAACTATGTGAGTGGTTGCTTAGGGAAGTACAGCTGAGGAGTATCACTTGTACTGTATTACAAGTGAACATCAGCTACACCATTTTGTCATGTCGTGCATTTCACTTGTCATGATCCAGCACAGAGGTGCCATAAAGTTGAGGACTCCACCAGCTGGACAAGGCCAAAGGGACACCCATGATACTTCTCTACTTTTGAGAGGCAGGAATGGTCTGGCTCCCTGCCTGGGTTGTTGCCATTCAGGACCCAACATGGTTGTGTTGCGTCCAGGTTGAGGTACTCAAAAAACTCGTCAGTGGCCGAGGGCAGATGAGAGTCGTTGTGAGATGCTGAAGTCTCTGGATGTTGGGCTGTCATAGTTGACATGCTTATACAACGTTGTATGGAAGTTGGGGACAGTGCCTCTGGTTTGGCAAACTGGGGTGGTGGCCCTCATCTTTAAAAAAGGGGGCCAAAGAGTGTGTTCCATTTATAGCAGAATCACATTTCTCAGCCTCACTGGGAAAGCCTATGTCAGGGTACTAGAGAGGAGACTTAGACCATTAATGTAACCTCAGATTCAGGAGGAGCAATGCGGGTTTCATCTTAGTCGTGGAATGGTGAACCAGCTCTTTACCCTTTTTTGGGTCTTCGGAGTATGAACAACTAGTCTACATGTGTTTTGTGGACTTTGAAAAGGTATGTAACCGGGCCCCTCATGATATTCTGTGCGTGTGTGTTGGTGGGAGATGGATAGGGTGCTGTGGGAGTGTGGGGTACCGGATTCACTGTGTGATTGGGTCTCTATATGACCAAAACAGGAGTTGCGTTCACATTCTCAGCATTCATTCATTCATTCAATCATTCATTTCATTTATTATACAGGAAAATGGTTAAAAGCACAATGGCACATTACCCCAGGCCTGACTCAGTTAAAACTGTTTTACAGCAGGTTCCTGTTTTACACATAAACCTACACACAAACAATCATTTCATTCAATCATGTGGACAATAAACCTAACATGTACAGCACACATTCATAAAATCATAAATACAGAAATAAAAAGATAAAAAGATCAGACAAGTGAGAAAGGTAGATCAGTGGTTACACAAATAACTATTCAATAAAAGCATTACATTGGACCAGTTACTGGTGGGTGTTGGACTCTGCCAGGGCTGCCCCTTGTCACCAGTCCTGTTTGTGACGCTCATGGACAGGATTTCAAGGTGCAACCAGGGACAGGAGGGTGTCTAGTTTGGTGACCTCAGACTTCCATCTCTGCTTTTTGTAGATGATGTGATTCCATTGTCTTCATTAGGCACTGGCCTTCAATGCACATTGAGCAGGTTTGAGAGTGAGTGTGAAGTGACTGGGATGAGAATCAGCACCTCCAAATCTGAGTTTATGGTCCCCTGTTGGAAGACAGTCCCGTCTGGGTTAGGGGAGAGTTAAGGCCCTTTTCCACTACACAAAAGTAGCACTACTTGACACTACTCTACTTGGAGTACCTGGTACCTGGTGCTTTTTTTTGTACCTGCTCAGGAGCGGTTTCAAGCGAGCTGAGCCGATACTAAAATGTGACATCAACAGGCTGCTGGCCACTGATTGGTCAGAGAATGTCATCACTGGAGTCATGAGCGCGCCATCCGGGACAAGAATCAAACTCGCTCCGTGGTCCGTGGATGAGTTGCGGACATTTCTGTGTTTGGTGGTGGAGGAGAGAATACAGAGAGCTGGATGAAGCAATCTGATATGAGAAAATCACCCACTCTTTAACCACTCACGGGTACCGGACATTAGAGCAACGCAGAGAACAGCTGAAAAAGCTTAAAAGTGATTACAGGACCACAATGCCTGGAGTAGGTCAGACCGTAAGGGCTGGAAACGGTTTGACCGCAGGAACAGTTTGCGGACACCGACTACGCAGCAACGGGAGGCAGGATGACCACAACTCGCCCACATCTTTGTTGGAAGTGACAGATGGTAAGTGTGCGTTTAATCAATCAATTTCAATCAATTTTATTTATATAGCGCCAAATCACAACAAACAGTTGCCCCAAGGCGCTTTATATTGTAAGGCAAAGCCATACAATAATTACAGAAAAACCCCAACGGTCAAAACGACCCCCTGTGAGCAAGCAATTGGCGACAGTGGGAAGGAAAAACTCCCTTTTAACAGGAAGAAACCTCCAGCAGAACCAGGCTCAGGGAGGGGCAGTCTTCTGCTGGGACTGGTTGGGGCTGAGGGAGAGAACCAGGAAAAAGACATGCTGTGGAGGGGAGCAGAGATCAATCACTAATGATTAAATGCAGAGTGGTGCATACAGAGCAAAAAGAGAAAGAAACACTCAGTGCATCATGGGAACCCCCCAGCAGTCTAAGTCTATAGCAGCATAACTAAGGGATGGTTCAGGGTCACCTGATCTAGCCCTAACTATAAGCTTTAGCAAAAAGGAAAGTTTTAAGCCTAATCTTAAAAGTAGAGAGGGTGTCTGTCTCCCTAATCTGAATTGGGAGCTGGTTTCACAGGAGAGGAGCCTGAAATCAGGCATTCCTCGGCATGCTGGGCTTGTGCATGCAATGCGTGACCTGGACGTCTGACCTGTTCCCCCACTCCAGGACTATAGACTCATGTAACTTTTGTATAGTATGTCCTGCACAGATTTTTTTTTTTTTTGTATTTGCTCTTCTGTTAGTTGCAGTAAACAGTTTGACTTAAATGTGATTGTATCATAATTTGTCATTTCAAGCTGAGTCAACAGTAAAAACATTTTGTCATTGATGTGTTGGTGCAATGATAGTTCATTTTTAAGCAATTTTAATTTGGGATTTGCCACTCCAGAAGACACTGTACACTACGCCTGGCTGAATCTTTACAAAGATGCTGGAATAATCATGTCTAAACTGAGATTTTACCAAATGGTATTTAACATAAGCAAAAAGGTTTAGACACTTCAGTGATAGCATGATTACATCAAGGAATTCTGGATATACGAGGGTTAGAATGTAATGAGTAACATTTTACCACAAACTATTGCACTGTGGTGTATAATTCTGCTGGATGACTTATACCAAACCATAATTTTGGTATAAGTATAATGGTATAATTTATACCATTATATATTTATAATGGTATAATTATATAATTTCTAATTTATAATGGTATAATTATATAATTTATATAATGGTATATATAATTCCTTCTGTTATTTATACCATTTGGTATAATTTACACGTATTCAGATATTTTGAACAACCAGTTTTACTGTCTACTTCAATTTACATTTATGACCCTATTAAATGTAAAACTTATTTTACTACTGGATTATGCTTAAACGGTTATTCAAACTGTTAGCACACTCACACACACACTCATCTTCAATTGCCTAGTCCAATCAAGGGTCGTGGGGGGCTGGAGCCTATCCCATCAGTCATAGAGCACGAGTCGGGGTACACCCAGGACAGGACACCAGTCTGTCGCAGGGCCACAAACAAACAAACACATTCACACCCACTCACATACCTATGGACAATTTAAAGATTCCAATCCACCTAACCCGCATGTCTTTGGATGTGGAAGAAAACCGGAGCACCCAGAGGAAACCCACGCAAACACGGGGAGAACATGCAAACTCCACACTGAAAGGCCACAGGTGGGAATTGAACCCATGACCTTCTCTCTGTGAGGCAACAGTGCTAACCACTAAGCCACCATGCTGTCCAAACTATTACCATTTAATTTAAATCAGTAAACCTTGATAACTTTTACAAATTCAATTGATGTTACACAAAAGTGGAGACATTTTAGCAAAAAGTACAAAAATGTATTCAAAAGTTACAGTGAAACATAACCGGTGTATAACATGTAGGCAAATGATGACAAAGGTATCCCATTCCATGGCACGAGCTTTTGCAGCGGTGACTCTGAGAAAACCATCTGAAACACACACAGCATACATATTTTAATTAGTGCTGTCAGGTTATTAAAAAAAATAATGTAATTAATTACAGGGTTTGTAATTAGTTAATCTAAATTAATCATTTAATTGTAGGTATATTTAAAAAAAACTCAGATCAGTGTGTTTGGGGCATTTAATAATCAGGTAAAAAAGGATCTGGGTTATTTCTGTTCCACATCAAGGAGGTATTAAACAAGCTGTAAATTGATCTTAAATTGGGAGAACTGTTTAACTGTAATTTGGATGAGTTAAATGTAGATAAATTTCATTGTATGTATGTGTACAATGACAATAAAAGGCTATATTATATAGAATGTCTATAAAAACAGAATTGTGGGAGTTTGGAGACTGATGCTTTCTGCACAATATGACTCCTTTAATAATTGTCTTGTTAGACTTCATATTAAAATCTGTCCATTGAACATCAACAACTGGATGAAAAACATAAACCAAACATTTTTTAATGTGTTTTAAGCCTGTTTGTGTTCAGTGACGATGTTAAAACCAATTCAACATTTTGTGCATGAACGTCAGTAAACGCACAAACTCCCACATTGGAGATTTAACAATAAGTTATCAAAGCAAGTTACTTTGGTATAAAAAGTACTGACATCTAACCCAGTTAATTGCTCTCAAAAACAAGTCTTTATTTACAGACCAAGTCACTGACGTCAAAACAAAATGGTCAAAATGTGACTGAGGTGCTGTAATTAATTAATCTAAAATAATGCTTTATTTTGACAGCCACAATTTTGATACTTAATAGCGACAGCCTGCAGTTATTACTTATTTAGGAGCTACTTAGGAAGCTGATGAGCTTACCATCATGCTTCATCTCTAGTAGCTTGTATCTTCTTGTCTTCACCTTCATATTGTTGTATGACTTCCCAAAGTCTTCTGTGCTTTTCAAGCATGTTTTGTCTTGCCGCCTGCAGCTTTCTCTTAAAAACTCACAGAGCCATAAACACGCAGAGTCCGCCATTGTTTATGTTTGTGTCGCGTATAAAACAACATCACTGCAGTTTGCTCTGTTGACCCCACCCACGTTGACAAGGTTCTGTTGTAGTGGAAAATGACGCGCCTGGAACCAATCCGAGTAGAGCTGAGTTGAGCAAGGCCGAGTAGTGCTAGTTCTGTGTGGTGGAAAAGGTCCTTTCTTGCCCCAAGTGGAGGAGTTTAAGTATCTCTGGGTCTTGTTCATGAGTGGGGGTAAGCTGAAGTGTGAGATCAATAGATGCACTGGGTCAGCATTTGATGTTTTATGAATGCAGTCATGGTGAGGAGGGAGCTGAGCCTGAAGGCAAGGCTCTCCATTTACCAGTTGATTTACACTCCTATCCTCACTGTTGGTCATGAACTCTGGGTAATGACTGAATGAATATCTGGGTTTACACTCCTGGACAGGGTGAGAAATTCCAGTTTCTAGAAGGGACTCAGAGTAGAATGACTGCTTCTTAGGGCCCTGTCCCACTGGCGTTTAAGAGGATTTGCGCATGAAATGACGAGACAAAAGCTGAGTGTCCGCAACAAAGGTGGGCGGAAATGACAAATGTCCCGGGGTGGATCAGTGAATACATAAGGAAGAAAAGCGGATATAACAGGGAACAGAAGCGAAGGTAACCGCAGAGGCGCCCCCATGAGGGGCACAGCGGCCGTGATGCACTCGCTCCATCCGTGCCCACTCTGTCTGCATGCGCAACATACCATTTGCGACCGTGATGTGGCCGTGCTGGGCACGCGTCATACCTGTTTTGCACGCTGTCCCGGTCCGCCGCCAAGCCGCGCCAACCCATCGGTTGCGGATATCAGTGGATGACATGGGATATGCGGCACGTTGGTTGTGTATGTCCTGCGTATGTCTTCAGTATGTGTTCAGGCCGCTCAAAAATTGTGGCTGCGGACATGCGTGCCTCTGCGGATGATCACGGACGTGTTCGGATGGCGGCCGACTCATACAGGAATGTTACACGGTTATTGTGGTTGTTTGGCGGATGTGGGCCACTTTTGTGTGCATTCCATCCGCAAATCCTCCTAAACACCAGTGGGACAGGGCCCTTAACATTGAAAGGAGCCAGCTGAGATGGTTCGGGCATCTGGTGAGGATGCCCCCTGCTCATCTCCCTTGAGATGTCTTCCAGGCACATCCAACTTGAAGAAGGATCCGGGGAAGACAGAGGACTTGCTGGATGGATAATATTTCCATGGTAGCATGGGAATGCCTTGAGATCCCTGGGAAGAGTTACAGGACTTGGCAGAGGATAGGAAAGTGTAGCATGACCTGCTTGGTTTGCTGCCACCTTGACCCAGACCCAGATATGTGGCAAATAATATATATGAATGAATAAATGAATGATCATTGTTCCAAATGATCACTGTATTACTTTCTGTTTTGGCACATAATCTGCTTTTGAGTTGACTTTTATTTGTCTCTTCTGTTAAGTAATGTTTTTACCTGAGTTATTTTGTCTATTTATCTTGATTTGATTTGTTAGCAGTTATTCTCAAAGGTGTGAACATTTTATGAAACATGTTGTGAACGATGTTTATTAACAGGAAGAATAGCCTATTGTTTATTCTGGTGATCCAGATCAGAATCCTTTAACTAATGATAACTTTCTGTAACAATGGAGTTTTTTTCTTTGTTGTTGGAAAACAACCAAAAAATACATGTTAATAGAAAAGGAAGATATACTGATTTGTGAAATGCTCATGATGAAATAATCTCAGCAGTTATTTTTCAATACATCAGAACTGTAGTATATTTTTAGCTATATATGTTTATCTTTATATATAGTAGTTTTACTCAAAGAAGCCCTGAAGATTAATCATCATGTGACATGCTCAGAATATAGGACAAAATCACTGCCCAAATGTATTTATTATAATGCAATCAGGTCAAGAGATTTGGAAGGACAGCTTATGGAGTCATGAGGTTGATGGACAGATGTGCTTGGGGATGAAGAAATCTTTGCAAGAGAGTGAAGGTTCAAATCTTCAGTTCCTGGTGTTACTATTCCTACTGCATTTTTATAAGGCTTGGACTCTATCCAGTGCCTTAAGGCAACAACTAGGCACATTTGGCAGTTGCCATATTTCCTTTTGTATCATGAAACTGACTTTGTGTCATATTCACTGCTTTAACATTTCCCATAATCTCCCTAGTGGCCTCCTGTGCTTCCAAGAATGCACTGTGGTGCGAGAAGAGTTCCGGCATATCAAAGCCATGTAAACAGTAGCTAGCAAGGAAGTGGATGGCACTGATTCAACGAGTTCACCAACGATTATGATGATGACTCGTTCTCCCAAGTTGAGAGGGTTACCGAGAAGAGGTGTAGCACCTGTGATGGACTTCTGCTGTGCCCCGATGTTGTTTTGTTGTCCATACTTCATAATTGTGCCCTAAACTGGAACTCTGCTGTAACCGACCTCTCGCGTGAGTCACAGACCATAAGATGGCGTAAGATGCACAACCACAAAACAGTGAATAAGCAGATACTTAGGTAGACTCAAATAAGGTAATCAACTAACATTCACAGGGAACATTGACTATGACACCAGAATGATGTGGTGCACTGTGCATTATCCAGCATGTTGTTGTTTCAATGCTGAGGGTAAGAACAACCCGAAAAGCCCAAGAGGCCACCAATGTATCATCCTGCTGCACTAGATAAATGGCTACTTTTGGGAGGTGGGGATGGATGAGTGGTCTACCTGAGTTATGCACTTGTTCATGCAGCGATGCACTGCAACATTGCCCTCAGTCCTTACCTGACCATGTAACGATAACTAATGTCACAATGTTTTGCAGTTAATGAAGGATTCTGTACTAACTGCTGAGATTCTAACCTCATGTTGGCAGTCCGATGTGCTTTCAACTGCTCTCCTAGTTGATAATATTGCAAAAAGAGCCCACACAAGTAGCAGTTATAGTCTACAACATCATGGTCTTAGAGAGCATTTTGGATGAAAACATTCACCAAATGACATCTATATAAGAATATCCACTGGCTGAAAATGAAAGCAAATTGTATTGCTTTATTGTGCATCCAAATAACTTCTTGAAAAACACAGAAGCTGGAGGCTGCCAAAAGAATACTTTGGGGAAATGAGAGAAAGCAAAACATCTGGCCTCCAAATTTTAATTAGACTTACCACTGGGATTTCTTTCATTTTGTGTACTGGGTATTTCTTATCCTTGAGGAATACTTTCCAACATGATGAGGGAAATAAATAATTTAATAAATAAAATATTTCATTTAAAGTGGAATACCAAGCAGTTAAGCATGCCTGTTATTTGTAGCTGTGGGTTGACTTCAAATTTAAAAATATATATATATATACTAAACACTACAGCTAGAACACAACCAACATTTCAGGTACCATAAAAATTAAGACTTGTACTTGATGTTTGCAGCTACACCGCAAACAGAAACAACTTTTGTCAAGGTATTTTTTCAGATGGTTTAGTCTAAAATTTGGCTCATTCAGCACACAGTGTAAAAGTAGATCTGAAGGAGATACTACACACATATTTGGACAAAGTGCTAGGGTGATTTAACTTTAACGTCATGTTCAAGTTTTCTGGCATAAGGCAGAAAACTGCTGCTTCATGCTGAATGGGTTCAAATTAAGGCTCAAGCTTGGGCATTTTTCCTTTCGTCCATTAACCAGTCATCACTGATCACTGTCCTGTATCTCAGTATTGCACGTTCCTGTACTTGCAAAATTGAATAATGGTGTACTTTTTTATTTGACTTGCTAAGCCTGGCTATTACTTGGGCTATAAAGTGCTGCTCAGTAGTGTGAGGTCCTTTATGTATTTTCTGCTGACTTAAGCTTGAACAGACACTAAAAATCCTTCATTATATTTGTCCCCTCTGCTGGGAACGGCCTGCTAAAAGACTTAAAACACAAGTAAATGGTTACTTTTAGTGTTAAAATGTGTTATTAGGACTGTCAAACGTGAATCTGTCGACAATATCAGGTGCTTAGATTTTCATGTATCCTTCTGGCGGAAGAGATTGAGTCATAAATGAAAATAGTACATTTACACCTCTGTGTTTACAGAAGGACAAATAAGGACTGCAGTACAAGATGTTTAATTATTCAACTGCTGACTTCATTTGAAATCATTAACTATGGTTTTGAGACACACCGGAAATTAGAATGTATTTCATGTGGGATTCATACAGCAGGCAGACTGGAGCATTTAAATGGACTGAAACTTTACATATC
Source organism: Thalassophryne amazonica (assembly GCF_902500255.1). Taxonomy (NCBI): domain Eukaryota; kingdom Metazoa; phylum Chordata; class Actinopteri; order Batrachoidiformes; family Batrachoididae; genus Thalassophryne; species Thalassophryne amazonica. Next base: position 95,754,809 of record NC_047111.1, read on the forward strand.
TGCTATTTTCTATTTTCTCTGTAACAGTTAATTACCTCCACCAAGAAGGTTAGGTCATTACTGTTTGTAGTTTTTGTTTGTGCGTCTGTCTATCAGCAGGATTTCGAAAACATTGCCTGCGGCACAACATGGGCAAAGGAAATTTTGTCACAGAGCCATATCAAGCTGTGGATTCACGATGTGTATGAGTGTATTTCTCTCTCTCTCTCTGTATATATATATATATATATATATATGTATATATATATATATATATATATATATATATATATATATATATATATATATATACATATATATATATATATATATATATATATATATATATATATATATATATATATACATATATATATATATATATATATATATATATATAATAATAATAGATAATTATAGTGGGCGATTTTAACATCCACACAGATGCTGAGAATGACAGCCTCAACACTGCATTTAATCTATTATTAGACTCTATTGGCTTTGCTCAAAAAGTAAATGAGTCCACCCACCACTTTAATCATATCTTAGATCTTGTTCTGACTTATGGTATGGAAATAGAAGACTTAACAGTATTCCCTGAAAACTCCCTTCTGTCTGATCATTTCTTAATAACATTTACATTTACTCTGATGGACTACCCAGCAGTGGGGAATAAGTTTCATTACACTAGAAGTCTTTCAGAAAGCGCTGTAACTAGGTTTAAGGATATGATTCCTTCTTTATGTTCTCTAATGCCATATACCAACACAGTGCAGAGTAGCTACCTAAACTCTGTAAGTGAGATAGAGTATCTCGTCAATAGTTTTACATCCTCATTGAAGACAACTTTGGATGCTGTAGCTCCTCTAAAAAAGAGAGCTTTAAATCAGAAGTGCCTGACTCCATGGTATAACTCACAAACTCGCAGCTTAAAGCAGATAACCCGTAAGTTGGAGAGGAAATGGCATCTCACTAACTTAGAAGATCTTCACTTAGCCTGGAAAAAGAGTCTGTTGCTCTATAAAAAAGCCCTCCGTAAAGCTAGGACATCTTTCTACTCATCACTAATTGAAGAAAATAAGAACAACTAATTCATGCATTTATTTCCTCTAGGCTGGACTATTGTAATTCATTATTATCAGGTTGTCCTAAAAGTTCCCTAAAAAGCCATCAGTTAATTCAAAATGCTGCAGCTAGAGTACTGACGGGGACTAGAAGGAGAGAGCATATCTCACCCATATTGGCCTCTCTTCATTGGCTTCCTGTTAATTCTAGAATAGAATTTAAAATTCTTCTTCTTACTTATAAGGTTTTGAATAATCAGGTCCCATCTTATCTTAGGGACCTCGTAGTACCATATCACCCCATTAGAGCGCTTCGCTCTCAGACTGGATCAGGTGACCCTGAACCATCCCGTAGTTATGCTGCTATAGACGTAGACTGCTGGGGGGTTCCCATGATGCACTGTTTCTTTCTCTTTTTGCTCTGTATGCACCACTCTGCATTTAATCATTAGTGATCGATCTCTGCTCCCCTCCACAGCATGTCTTTTTCCTGGTTCTCTCCCTCAGCCCCAACCAGTCCCAGCAGAAGACTGCCCCTCCCTGAGCCTGGTTCTGCTGGAGGTTTCTTCCTGTTAAAAGGGAGTTTTTCCTTCCCACTGTAGCCAAGTGCTTGCTCACAGGGGGTCGTTTTGACCGTTGGGGTTTTACATAATTATTGTATGGCCTTGCCTTACAATATAAAGCGCCTTGGGGCAACTGTTTGTTGTGATTTGGCGCTATATAAAAAAAATTGATTGATTGATATATATATATATAAAGCCATACTGGCTTGCACATTTCCGGGGTTAGCAAGGTATACATCAGTTGTATACAGATAGATACATTTTCTATAACACTGTGAGATTGCTGTTTTTTGGCATTTCATAGTCGATGCTGGAGAGTTAACTTGACTCTGGAGTGAGTACATGTCATCCCTTTCCAAATAGTGTTAAGTCAGCTCTATGACACTGCAAAATCAAGTTGATCAACCCTTACTCTATCGAAACTTTATAAAAGATTTTATAAAAACAACATAATTACTTGTTATAGTATGAAGAATTAGGTTAACTGATTTTGTTACTGTTTTGTTTTGTTTTTATTGTGCACTAATGTTTGTTCTGTAGTGTTGAGAAATTTTAGTTCACTGGTTTAGTTCACTGGTATATATATATATATATATATATATATATATATATATATATATATATATATATATATATATATATGTGTGTGTGTGTGTGTGTGTTTAATGGTAAAATGGGTGTGTGTTTGTAAGCTTTTGCTTCTGCCTACACCCTTTCGCCCACATAAAATTGTTTGAGTTTTTTGTTAAGTACTGTATGTGTGTGTGCCAAATAAACTCATTCATTCATTCAATTTACTTATACAATACAAAAGATGATTTAACACTATGTGTTGTGAAGGTGTAGGAACACGGACCCACAACAGGGGGCGTAAATGAACGGGCAGTGGATAAGCCAAACAGTAACAATTTAATGTTGTGAAGTGCACAATGGAATACAGACAAATACAGTTTTGGTACCACAGATAATCATATGTAGAGTGACGTGTGGGCAGGCTTGAGGATAGGAGACATCCGTCCAGAACCGAGCCGGATCCCACACGGCCTTCACCGCCAACGGATCTGAAGAACACCGGAGCTGCCAAGTCCTGGATCCCCAGGTGGCCACCGTCTCCAGCTGTCAGACCTGGTACTGCTGGCAGAGAACAGAAACAGTATTGATGAGTGTGAGTTCACACACTCAGTAATCCCACAGACTGTGTTCATTAGGGAGGGAGCACCTCCACCTCCAATCACACACTCGTGCAGCTCCTAAAGGCCGGCTTTATCGTGATGGTGATGAGTTGGATGAGTGACAGCTGGTGCTGATGATGTGTGACAGCTGTCACTCCCAGTGGCTCCGACGCCCTCTCGTGCTTGAAGCCTGCACTTCAAGCAGGGAGCCTCCTGGCGCCCGACCAGGTTTGTCCGGGTGCCGGGCGTCGAAGTCGGCCAGGAGGGACGGGTCCAGGATGAAGCTCCTCTTCACCCAGGAGCATTCTTCGGGTCCGTATCCCTCCCAGTCCACCAAATACTGGAACCCTCGGCCCTTCCGATGGACGTCCAGGAGCCGGCGCACAGTCCAACTCTAATTCCTGATTCGTCCGCTCTGCCTGCCCGTTCATCTGGGGGTGGTACCTGGACGAGAGACTTACGGTGGCCCCCAGTTCCCTGCAGGAACTCCTCCAGACCTGGGAGGAGAACTGAGGACCACGATCTGAGACAATGTCTGATGGAATCCTATGCAGACGCATGACATGGTGGACCAGGAGGTCTGCAGTCTCCTGGGCCGTTGGGAGCTTTGGGAGGGCCACGAAGTGGGCCGCCTTGGAGAACCAGTCCACTATCGTGAGGATGGTAGTTGTAGAAGAATTTTTAGGTCCTTATTTGAACTATGATGAAATATCAAGTGTCCTGATCTGAACTGTATGTCCTCTGGCTGAACTAGTAGGTGTTCAACCCAAAAAAAAAGGGCTCTATTAGTCATTCGGTCTGTCAGGGGCTTTCCAAGGCCTTTTAGGTGCTTTCCCGCAGGCCACGTGCAGGGGCCTCAGGCCAGCTGCACCTGTGGCTGAGGCCACGTGCGGGGGGCCTCAGGCCAGCTGCACCTGTGGCTGAAGGTCTTTTAAAAAAATCAGTTGTAAATCCTTCACGTTTTAATGGGAGCGTTTGTCACATTGAAATAATGGCCTAACACCTGCTTAGGGTTCACTAGAGGACACTTCCAATAGAAAACCATGTCTTCGGGAATGAAATAAATAAAAAAGTCGAAGGAGGAGCGATGCCCACGGGTCTCCAATAAATAGATGAGTGTGGTTGTCACATATTCAGTCTCTCTAGAGGACTCAGTTTGTCTAAGCTCTGTGTCGAAGGCTTAAATAAACTTAAAAACTCTGTGCATTTTATCTTGCTTAAGGCTGAATTATTCTAAAGTGTTGTGTCCTTTTCTAGCATATCACTTGCAATTAGTTTGTGTTATCTAAAAGACGACATCCCGAGAAGACGAAAGACGAACCACGACAGAACTTGGCGAGCCAGCCAGGAGGGTCCAGGGGCATTCCGGCAACCTGGGGCAGTCCAGCTCATCCCTCCAGACCGTAAATAACAGTGATCATGACTAAAAGGTAAGCAGAAACCTTTTGTAACTTCTGCACGATCTGGAGGAGTGAGTCGGGATTTCCGCCCAAGTTGACAGGTGATATTTTTTAATTGCCTCTTACCCAAAAGAACCTGGACTAAGAAAATTGATAAGAGACTAAAAAAGATAAGATTGAAAATTATCAGGCCTTGTAGATAAAATGCTCAGAAGGTGTGTGTGTTCCCGGGAAAAAGAATGTCTGTGTGAGTGAAAGGTCAGGAATGTTCATGAACTCTGGTGCGGAAAAGAGTGCGTGGAGAACTAACCTGGATGCTTGGGGAATAATTGGTGTTGAAATTCGTTACTAACGTGCCGGCTGATAGCATGCGCTGTAGGGGTTAATTTAGGGGAGTATACTGACAAATAGATACAAGGTAATACAAGGTTATTTAAAGAGTTTAACAGAGACTGAAGTGAAATAAGTGAGAAAAAGAGTTTAACAGAGAATACGTGCAGAGGAAGCACAAGATAAGCGCCTGAGGGGGCACAGTAGAAATACCGTACGTGATAAAGAGATTTAAAGAGAAAAGTGCAAAGTAGCACAGCTGACAGTAAGTAAAAGAGCTCAATAAAGGACGTCATTTTTTAAGAAAAGAGAAAAACTATAAAAAAATTAAAAAAAATGAATGAAGAGTTAGTGCAGAATACATGAGAATTAATGAAGCAGAAAATAGTGCAGTAAGGCACCAAATACACGCTTGTGGGGCGTGGGAGAAGAATAAGTAATTAAGTACACAGTAATATGAGTTTTTTTTATAAGAAAAGAAAAAGAGAGTATTTTCAGTGCAAAGGCACATTAAGCTCACGAGGAGCTCAGTAAGTGAAAAAAAAAGTAGAAGAAAGTGCAGAAAGGCACAGGATACGCACGCGAGGCGCGGTAAGGCATAGAAGTAAATGAAATATTGTACGCTCAAAGAGTAGCTTGTTAAGAAAAAAAAAATAAATAAATAATATATGAGTTGCTGGCAGCGCCGGAGAAGCTGTCTAACGTGAAGAAGAGATACATATTTAAACAGAACACATTGGTGTTAAGTGATTAAAAAGGTTGTTTAAAGCCGCGGAGTGAAAAGTGGCAGAAGTCTAGATAGAGATATATAGAAAGTTGTTTTTAATAATTTTTGTGTATAAAGCTTTTGAAGATTGGTGTGTGGGAGAGCGGAGAGTAAGCGGGGAGTTGCAGGCAAAGCTGTGAGGGCTTGCAGGCTGGCTGATATACAAGATTAATGTGAAAGAGTACGAGAAGGAGGAGGCGTTTAGACCCAACAGAAGGACTTGAGAGGTGCATGACAGGCAGAGAGGAAAGTGTGAAACAGAGACAGTGAAGAAAAAGACAGGAGAAGAGACTGCTATGTAAATACAGAGAAGGTAGATATTATTTCAAAGAAAGAAAACTAATAAACAAACATAGCAGAAAAAGACAAGAAGCAGAAAGTTAAAAAATTAGAAGGAAAATAGAAAGTCGGGAGCAAAGACATTAGGAAGTGTTAGGGTTGTAAGAGGATTAAATAAATAAAGTTGGTTATCAACGTGTTAATATCTACACAGACTCAGCCTACGCTTATGGTGTATGTCATGTACATGCGAACATTTGGAAACAAAGGGGATTCCTGAGAGCAGATGGCACCCCTGTCACTCATGGAGAAGCAATTTCCCAACTGTTACAAGCTCTCCAATTACCGTCTGAGGTAGCCATCATTAAATGTGCAGGTCATCAAAAGAATAATAACATCATAGCTCAAGGTAACAACTTAGCAGATGACGCAGCTCGCAAAGGAGCACAAGGAGAAAATATGTTTCCCCTGTTAACCATCCAAGATTGTGCCCCACTGGTTTCACTTGACGCACTGATAGTGGCTCAAAGTAGGGCCAGTGGAGAAGAAAAACGAATGTGGGTTAAACGAGGCGCTATTGAGACACGCAGTCAGGGGCCAGCGGACAAGCTGTGGCGCAGTAGTCATGGACCTTTTGTTTTACCCACCAATTTATTACGACATGCAATCATTTGGGCCCACGGACCCGATCATTGTTCGCGAGTCCAAATTATGAACAAACTAAAAGCTGTCTGGTGGTCACCATATATGGCAGCTACAGTGGACCGTTTGTTGAATGAGTGTGAGGTATGTGCACAGTACAATGTCCGGAAATCATTCACAGCCCCTTTAGCCCACATTCCGGTCCCTGATGGGCCATTCAGACATCTTATGATGGATTTCATAGACATGGGAGCTGAAAACCGAGTTAAACGAATGAGATATGTTTTGGTAGTGATATGCAGATTCAGCCGATGGATTGAGGCAGTAGCCTCTGCAAATCAAGACCATAAAACGGTAGCCAAATTCCTGTGCCGAGACGTCTTTCCAAGATTTGGCATTCCAGATACTATCTCATCTGACAACGGTAGGGCTTTTGTAGCCAAGGTTACACAAGAAACATTCAAACAATTGGGTATCAAACAGAAGTTTGGGTGTGTTTATCACCCTCAATCAAATGGGGCGGTGGAACGGGCTAATGGCATTTTAAAGAACAAACTAGCAAAAATCATAGCAGACAGCAATGGCAAACTAACCTGGCTGGATGCGTTGCCGCTTGCTTTATTGTCAATGCGCTCACAAACTAACCGACTAACCCATTTGACACCATTTGAAGCTCTTACAGGTCGGCCGATGCCTATTCCATACCTGAGAGGACCCTACGAAGGACCATCGCTGGAGCAGCTACAAGACGAATGGCATAATTATCTGAGACAGTTAACCCAAATACACAAAACTATCTTTTTGCAGGTCAAAGGTGCTACAGAAGACAGAGAAGCAGAGATTCCACTCGAAAATCAGAGCATCCAGCCTGGTGATCTGGTTTATGTCAAAGGGTTCAAAAAGAAGTGGGACAGGCCCCGCCGAGAAGGTCCTTTTAAAGTTATTCTTGCCTCACGTACAGCAGTCAAAGTAGACGGTAAGGACACTTGGTTTCATTTAAACCACTGCTGTAGGGTTGGTGGCCCAGCGCCCCTGCGGCCTCGGCAAGCTCGTCTTGGCAGAGCCGCCGGGCCAAGGGGGGAAGCAAGAGAAGCCAGAGACCCTACAGCAGCACCGAGGGACGGCCACGCCTCCCTGCAGCCAGAAGAAGCACCGAGGGAAGGCCACGCCTCCCTGCAGCCAGGCGAACACCGGCCAAGGCGCTCACAGAGACTGATTGAACAAAGACGACGCACAGCTTCAGAGAGTAGTGGATCCCTGCCAGATAGAGCAGCGACAGACTCAGATGCAGACTCAGAAACAACTGGAGACGCACGCCAACAGACAGACAGAAATACAGACCGACAGATAGACAGGCCACAGGAGACATCAGACTCGGACAGCAACTCAGTAGATTTACCGACAGAAGAACCGCAGGAAGTACAACCCAGACAAAGCACAGATACACCACACATCCCTAGTGACAGCTCATCTAGTGACGGCTCACTCAGTAGCACATCTAGTAGTACATCTCAACAGTCACCAGAACAATGATTAAGGAATTATTTAAGGGATTGACAATACTACTGGTGGTTAGTATGGGAGAACATAGACGTCCAAAACATACAACGGACTGTGCCGTGGCCATGGCCGCAATAGCAGCTAAACAAGGCATTCTAAACACAGGAAAAACATATAATTTGGTATACATTAAATCAAAAGCCTACAAGAACATAGGAATACAGGGAAAGCTGGGGGATTACATATTAGGCGAAGCCATTAGCATCAAATGTGAAGAGGAGGGAACACTCAACATAGAGGTAATTTGTGATAAAAGAGGATGCAGGGAAACCAAGCAAGACGTAACTGTTACAGTACATGAAGCCACAAAATGGGTAAAAATCAAACCAAGGAAAAAGAGGACAATTAGAAGCCTAGAAACAAGCAGTCACTTAGGGAGATGGGATCCCAGTACAGACCTAGCCCGTACACAAGGGTTGAAGACCAATCTATTTTACCAATGGTTGAAATTTTCGGCTGGGCAGATCAGTGAAAAGCCTTGCATAGCCTGTCACCGGAAAGGTGTGATACCTCAGGCTAAACCCCTACCTGATATCAACAACTGTTATAGGAGCCCCCAACATAACTCAGACCAAGCAGAATGCTATACACAATGTGTTATGAAAATGGCAGTAGGTGATGAAAAATATGCTGCCGACAGTAAACTTTGTCCAGTGCCCCTAAGTACAGAAGGAACCGTTCCACCTATGATTAAAATAGAGAAAGGGATGATACACCCATTCTGTATAGCTAAAGGATTAGTAGCACAATACATAAGCGATTGGCAGGTAGGGACGACCCAGCCAAAACACCACATACAGTGTATGCAAAAGCAGCAAGAATACAAACCGGCCAAAACAGCATGGAACATTACCGTCTGTCACACCCTGCCAGCAGCAGGCATACAGTGTGAACAAATAGTACCGGCCACAGGGGGGTCTGTAATTGGACTGAATCTCACCCATGCTTCATGGGTATCTACTCCAAATTTAGCTAAGGGAACGGTACCCTTAGCTGACATCTTTTGGATATGCGGACAAAGAAGGAAACTCCTGTCATCGCTGCCCCCTAATTGGAAAGGCCTTTGTGCTCCTGTGATGCTCACAGGAGCTATAACAGTAATTGAAATGCCAAATTCAATACAACCCATGCCACAGAAACTTCGTAAGAAAAGAGGAATAATGACACTTAAAACAGACTATAACGTCACAGTAAGAAACGGGATACCAGAAGGGATACCCCGACAGTTAGAAGCCATAGACAGTAGCAGAGTTAAAGCAGATGAAGACGCGGATAAATGGGGATGGGCATTGGCTCTGTTCGGGGTTACTCCAAAAATCCGTTCTAGGTTCCAGGAGGTGCAGTGGATTAATTACTTGTGGTATAATCAGCAAAGATATCTGAACTGGACATTGGCAGCAGTAGGAGCCTTAACCGAACAACTGCACGCCACCTCGCTAATGACAATGCAAAATAGATTAGCTATCGAGATGATGATGGCTGATGAACAAGGAGTTTGTATTATGATCAAAGCCACCGAATGTTGCACAGCTATTCCCATGCGTACAGGGGAAGACGGAAATTTGACAGAGCTCTTAATCACACTTGAAGAGCTACAACAGGAACTGTTAAGTAACTCCATAGGAGGGAGAAATGAAACTGACGATTCTGGATACATTGTAGGGAATGGAATGAATATTGGCCCACTGTTTTCACTGTTTGGGGCTCTAAGGAGAGGGTGGATATCATGGAAAGACTGGTTATACCAGATAGGTGTAGTCTTGGCACTAACAGGGGTGGCGGTCTTGCTGGTAATATGTTGTGGTATTCCCTTGATAAAATTTCTGGTCAATAAATTGATTTCATCCACAGTAGGACAGCTCCCACTGTTAGCCATCCGAGCCCTGGAAGAAAGCACAAACGAAATAGACAGAGAACCAGAATATATGGAAATGGATGAAATACCAATTATCCTCCCCGACAGCCCCCAGCTCCCTAATATTGTGGCGTATACCCCAGATAGGGAGGACTGGGATGGACCATGCTTGGTGATATTGTAGACGAGGAAGAAGACATGCACGCACATTTACATTCACACACATGCACCCACAAAAATGAGGGATAGGATAGACAGTATCTGAAAGAATGACATGGAGCTGTAATAATGAACGTATATGTATATTACTAGGACACAGGAGTATGGCTGAGAGACCAGACTCCCCTGATCAGGAACCTATGCCTGATCTGCCTCTATCAAGTCTGATTGGACTCTCAGAACTGTTTGGAGAAGAGGATATACAGGAGGGATGGTCGAGCCATGATTGGTCGCCACAGCCGCCATCCATCCAGCAGCTAAACCAGTTGGCAACAGAAGGATCTTCATCGTTCCAGCACCTGGCGATGACGGCTTCACAGAATCTGCCTGCAGCAAGAGTCGGCCCAAGGACTCCACCATCACCTGAAGGACCCTTTGGACTCAGGAACACACCCCTTCTGCAGATGCCATGGAGACAGTCACATGTGCCAGTGGCAACGATACCCTCCAGGGGAGGCAGCCAAGGTCGGCCATATGCAGCAACTGCCCGAGTGCATCCTAGACCCAATTCACTGCTAGGACCTGTCCCCAGCTTTCCACCCCCAAGGCAGGAGAGATATTCTGATCAGCCCAGTGCCTCTGGAGGAGGATCAGCAGGGGTGGACCTTAGCCGAACTCACCCACCAGGACAGAGGGGAGCTTTGTACAGGCTGCTAAATGCCCAGAGTGTCCCAACCACTTGCCTGTGCGACATCAACAATACTCCCCCCACACACGAAATGCCTTCCCCCTTGTACTTCCTGTCCCCTGGACTGCACAACCTTAATCTGGTCATGGTCACCCCACTGGACATGGCAATCTTGGTTCGAGAGCTTCGTCTTCCACAAGAGTCTGTTCCAAAAACCTTGGAGCAGCTCCTGCCCCTCACAAATCACATTCCCCATGGGCTATTTGAGGAAATCATGCCACAACTGAGTCAGACAGCTGCATACCTGTTAAGGATACACCGTGACAATGCCAACATCTCTTGTGCTCAGGAGGGCCTCCATACTCAACTGTGTGGTCTTCAGTCTAGTATGGACATGCTAGCCAGCATGATGGAGCATATGGAGAGGGAACAGCTAGGGCTGGCCACCACCACCCTGAATGTGGGCAATAATTCTCTGGGGGCCCTGTACAACCTGGCCAAGCAGCACAAGGAGCTGGAAAGATCCATCAGAGAACTGCACGACTGTCTGAAAGCCAGAATTCCTGATCCTTCCCCCACTACCCCTGAAAGGCCAACCTCCCCATATTCCCCAACTTCTCCCAAAACTTCAGACGCTGAGTAAATGCTGAGGAGTGTGGACTGACGTAATGGCACTGAAAACGGACTATGATCTTGGTTCTTGAGTTTGAATTGCGGACTGGTTCCAGAAATCCGAGTGTAAATAAAAACAAAGAAGGATATATGTTAGTAACGAAGGTCGGGTAAATGTCTGTCCTTACCATCATCTGCGTAACACAGATAAAGCTAAATGCGTACACATAGATATCACATTGCAAAGTTATAAAAAGGGGACCCTTACACGGCGTGTTTGTAGATTTAGTAGTAAAGATGCACCATAGGGACCCCTTTTTCTTAAATTATAGCATGCCTCAAGAGACATGCATCGCCTAAATTTGGCGTCTGGCCAAAAAGGGCATTAGAAAACAAGCTGAAAAAGAAGAAAAACAAAGTGGAAAATGTTGAGAAATGGCCTATAATGAAAACCATTATATGATTGACTAAGGCAAATGACTTAAGGACGGACATGAAGGGAAACCATTTATTGTGTTTATCATTTAACTAGACATAGCTGCGCTAACCTTAGAATAGTTTCTTGATTGGTCGACTAAATAGTGGTAACGTAGGGGTTATTTGATGCATTTAAGTAATAAATGTGTGACTCTTTAACAAAATAATATGTAGAACCAAGTATAATGGGTTGGAGCATCTGGTTGAGTGAGACAATAGATGCCAGAAGATGATTGGTTGCACTAATGTCAATGTAATGCCTTTACTTTGCCATGATTAAGAGGTTGCTGTAACTTGTTTTATGTGGCCATTTTAAGTGCCTTGAATTACACCAAAACTCAATGTTTGAATGTCACCTTGTGTTGATATAATCCAGCTAATTGATCACCTTGTGCCTTAGTATGTAGGTTCACCTGCACTTCAATATATTTACCGTGTGAAGTATCACTGATATTCATATCCGCACCAGAGTTATCAGTAAGTCGAGTGATGTGTTTTTCTTTTTTTATTATTGCAATGCACAAATGAAGATGTCTTGTCAGTAAACAACCCAAGAGTATAGTTGATGTAATGGGACTCTTTCGAGTCCCAGAGGAGGGACTGTAGAAGAATTTTTAGGTCCTTATTTGAACTATGATGAACTATCAAGTGTCCTGATCTGAACTGTATGTCCTCTGGCTGAACTAGTAGGTGTTCAACCCCTGGGATGGCGGGAGGCCCGTGACGAAGTCCAGGCTGATATGAGACCAGGGGCGATGAGGCATTGGCAGAGGCTGGAGGAGGCCTTGGGTCTTTTGGTGGTCCGCTTTGCCCCTGGCGCAGGTGGTGCAGGCCTGGACGTACTCCCGGACGTCGGCTTCCAGAGACGCCCACCAGAAGCGCTGCCGGACAACTGCCACGGTTCTTCGCACCCCTGGGTGGCAGGAGAGCTTGGAACAGTGACAGAAGTCCAGGACTGCAGCCCTGGCCTCTGGTGGGATGTACATTTTGCTCTTTGGTCCAGTCCTCGGGTCTGGGTTCCATGTCAGGGCCTCCCGGACGGTCTTCTCCACGTCTCAGGTGAGGGTGGCCATGACAGTGGACTCGGGGATGATGGTTTCAGTGGGATCTGACAGCTCGGTCCTGACTTCCTCCTCGTACACCAGGGACAGGGCGTCAGACCATTGGTTCTTCGTCCCGGGGCGGTATGTGATCCGAAAGTCAAAACGCCCGAAGAGCAGTGACCAGTGGGCTTGCCTGGGGTTCAGACGCTTGGCGGTCCGGATGTACTCCAGGTTCCGATGGTCTGTGAAAACCGTGAATGGTACCGAAGCTCCCTCCAACAGGTTTTTCCACTCCTCTAGAGCCTCCTTCACCGCAAGAAGTTCCCGATTGCCGACGTCATAATTCCTTTCAGCCGGGGTCAACCTACGGGAAAAATAGGCACATGGGTGGAGAACCTTGTCAGACTCCCCGCTCTGGGATAGCACGGCTCCTATCCCTGAGTCAGAGGCGTCCACTTCAACTATAAACTGGCGATTTGGATCGGGCTGCACCAGAACTGGTGCAGTCGAGAACCGGCGTTTCAACTTCCTAAACGCGGCTTCGCACCGATCTGACCAGGTGAAGGGGACTTTAGTGGAGGTCAGGGCTGTCAGGGGGCTAACCACCTGACTATAGCCTTTGATGAACCTCCGGTAAAAAATTAGCAAAACCGAGGAACTGTTGTAGTTTCCTACGGGGCCAATCTCTCACCGCCGCTACCTTGGCCAGATCGGGTGCGACGGAGTTCGAGGAGATGATGAACCCCAGGAAGGACAAAGAAGTACGGTGGAACTCGCACTTCTCACCCTTCACAAACAGCCGGTTCTCCAACAACCGCTGCAGGACCTGACGTACATGCGTAACATGAGTCTCAGGATCCGGGGAAAAGATGAGTATATCGTCTAGATATACGAAGACAAACCGATGCAGGAAGTCCCGCAAGACATCATTTACCAAAGCTTGGAACGTTGCGGGGGCGTTAGTGAGGCCGAACGGCATGACCAGGTACTCAAAGTGACCTAATGGGGTGTTAAATGCCGTCTTCCATTTGTCTCCCTTCCGGATCTGAACCAGGTGGTATGCATTCCTAAGATTCAGTTTTGTGAAAATTTGGGCTCCATGCAGGGGCGTGAACACTGAATCTAACAGGGACAGAGGGTATCAGTTGCAAACCGTTGATCTCGTCCAGCCCCCTGTAATCATGCATGGACGGAGTCCGCCGTCTTTCTTGCCCACAAAAAAGAAACCAGCACCCATCGGGGAGGTGGAGTTCCGGATCAGCCCGGCAGCTAACGAGTCCCGGATGTAGGTCTCCACTGATTCGCGTTTCGGACGTGAGAGGTTGTACAACCTGCTGGACGGGTACTCAACGCCCGGGATCAAATCAATGGCACAATCATACGGACGGTGCGGGGGAAGGGTGAGCACCAGATCTTTGCTGAAAACATCAGCAAGATCATGGTACTCACGTGGCACCGCCGTCAGATTGGGGGGGGACTTTAACCTCCTCACTAGCTATCACACCAGGCGGAACTGAGGATCTGAGACACTCCCGGTGGCAGGTTTCGCTCCACTGAGCCACAACCCCAGACGGCCAATCAATCCGGGGATTGTGCTTTATCATCCAAGGATAACCCAAAATCACACGGGAGGTAGAAGGTGTTACATAAAACACAATCTCCTCCCTGTGATTACCAGACACCACCAATGTCACTGGTTGTGTCTGGTGTGTGACTAATGGAAGAAGGGTGCCATCTAGTGCCCGTACCTTCAAAGGTGAAGGTAGAGCCACTAGAGGGAGCCCGACTTCCCTTGCCCTGTCCAGCAGATTCCCTTCCGACCCCGTGTCTACCAGTGCTGGGGCGTGAAGGGTCAGATCCCCACTCAGGATCGTAACTGGGATGCATGCGGATTTGCGGGGTTTCCCCGCGTGCGTGTTATGGCCCACCCTTAGCCCAGCTTCTAAGGGCGGGCATTGTCGTTTAACCGCTTGGGGCAGTCCCTCTGTAAATGCTCACTCAAGCCACAGAAAAAACACTCCCCGCGGACCAGCCTCCGTTGTCTGAGCTTCGTATTGACTTTAGCCCTGCTCGTGTCCATAGCTTCGTCAGCAGGGGGAGCTGTAGCCACACGAGAGTCACGGGCTGTGGAGCGTGGGGAAGACGGCACCCTTTCGGACCCGGAAGGAAGAGGGACGGCTCGTGCCTGGCCACGCCCCCCGCCCTGCTCCCAACGGTGTTCCTCTAATCGGTTATCTAATCGTATACCAGATCAACAGCCCATCGAAATCCCACGGTTCGTCCTTAGCCAGTAGATGCTCCTTCAGGACCAGAGACAGTCCGTTTACGAAGGCGGCGCGGAGTGCAACGTTGTTCCAGCCGGACCCCCCTGCCACGATGCGGAAGTCGACTGCGTACTCCGCTGCAGTCCGACGCCCCTGTCTGATTGACAGCAGCAAGTTTGATGCAGATTCGCCTCTATGGGGGTGATCAAAAACCTGCTTGAACTCCCTCACAAACCCAGTATAACGTCATTAGGAGCCGTGAATTCTGCTCCCAGAGCACCGTAGCCCAGGCACGTGCCTCTCCTCGAAGCAAATTTACAACGTAGCCACCCGGCTGGCGTCTGACGCGTACATGACGGGACGCTGTGAAAGACAAGCGAGCACTGCATTAAGAAGTCCGCACACATCACGACACAGCCTCCGTATGGCTCCGGAGGGCTTATGTATGCTTCAGGGGATGGTGGGGGGGTTCGTTGAACGACAAGCGGAATGTCTGTCTCAGGCCCCCGGTCAGCAGGAGAAGGTGCTGCAGCAGTGCCCTGAGCCTGCGCTTCCACCTGGGCGGTGAGAGCCTCCATCCTCCGATTGAGAATCCAGCCGAGCAGTGAAAGCGGGTTAAGAGTTGCTGCAGCTCACCTAACATGCCTCCTGTTGACGGCCTGTGCACCTCGCTCTTCCATTGGCCTGTTCAAGCGATGGTTGACGCCCCTCGGGATCCTGATGCTGGCCGAGAAATCTTGTTGTGAAGGTGTAGGAACACGGACCCACAACAGGGGCGTAAATGAACGGCAATGGATAAGCCAAACAGTAACAGTTTAATGTTGTGAAGTGCACAACGGAATACAGACAAATACAGTTTTGGTACCACAGATAATCATATGTAGAGTGACGTGTCGGCAGGATTGAGGATAGGAAACGTCCGTCCAGAACCGAGCCGGTTCCCACACGGCCTTCACCGCCAACGGATCTGAAGAACACCGGAGCTGCCAAGTCCTGGATCCCCAGGTGGCCACCGTCTCCAGCTGTCAGACCTGGTACTGCTGGCAGAGAACAGAAACAGTATTGATGAGTGTGAGTTCGCACACTCAGTAATCCCACAGACTGTGTTCATTAGGAAGGGAGCACCTCCACCTCCAATCACACACTCGTGCAGCTCCTAAAGGCCGGCTTTATGGTGATGGTGATGAGTTGGATGAGTGACAGCTGGTGCTGATGATGTGTGACAGCTTTCACTCCCAGTGGCTCCGACGCCCTCTCGTGCTTGAAGCCTGCACTTCAAGCAGGCCGCCTTCTGGCGTCCGACCAGGCTTGTCCGGGTGCCGGGCGTCGAAGTCGGCCAGGAGGGACGGGTCCAGGATGAAGCTCCTCTTCACCCAGGAGCGTTCTTCGGGTCCGTATCCCTCCCAGGTGGCCACCGTCTCCAGCTGTCAGACCTGGTACTGCTGGCAGAGAACAGAAACAGTATTGATGAGTGTGAGTTCGCACACTCAGTAATCCCACAGACTGTGTTCGTTAGGGAGGGAGCACCTCCACCTCCAATCACACACTCGTGCAGCTCCTGTCTAACCATTTATCTGGTTGGGGTGTGAAGCGAAGCCGTCGTTGATCACACCAAACGCCAATCCCACAGATAAGGCAACACCACAGGAAAACGGCTGCAAAAGAGTTCAGACTATTATTCAGTTTTTTAAGTAAGCAGAGAAATGACCTCTTCTGGTGGCTGATTTCTCGGCGAGGAGGTGGAGTTGCAGTCCGGCCTTTATGATGATGGTGATGAGTTGGATGAGTGACAGCTGGTGCTGATGATGTGTGACAGCTGTCACTCCCATGGCTCCGACGCCCTCTCGTGCTTGAAGCCCGCACTTCAAGCAGGGCGCCATCTGGTGGTGGGCCAGCAGTACCTCCTTTTCAGCGGCCCACATAACACTATGATGAGTTCATTCATCTTCTACCGCTTAGTCCAATTAAGGATCATGGGAGGCTGGAGCCTATCTCAGCAGTCATAGAGCGCAAGGCGGGGTGCACCCAGGACAGGACGCCAGTCTGCAGGGCCATAAACAGACAAACAAACACAGACACACCCACACACACACACACACACCTACGGACAATTTAAAGACTCCAATCCACCTAACCCGCATGTCTTTGGATGTGGGAGGAAACCGGAGCACCCGGAGGAAACCCACGCACACACGGGGAGAACATGCAAACTCCACACAGAAAGGCCACAGGAATTGAACCCTCGACAGTGCTAACCACTAAGCCACCGTGCCACACTAAGCCACACTGCGTCCCTCACTTATATCTTATGTCACTTTACTGCACCTGCCATTCTCCAAAATTTTGTTAGGATTTTCATAAATTTTGCTTGATATCTTGCTTGAAAACACACCATGATGTGTACCATGATCATATCTCTGAGGGTGTAGAACGACTGTGGAGCTGCAGTGGAATAAAATAGCTTGAAATGGTTGTTCAATCACTGTATGGTCACAAATAGGGAAAAACAAAATGCATATCATGGAAGAGTGGTCTACTGGCCTTGTTTGTGGTCTGTGCTCTCTAAATGCCTTTCCAGTTGTTTATTAGTTGGTTTTGGGATTTCTCCCCATGTAACCATTCAACATAATAGATGACCAGGAAAATGGCTTTGCAGCCATGAATTCTGCTGATTTAATGCCATGCTTCATGAGGGACCTACATATTTAATCATACATGCTCCATAGTGTTGAACTTTCATCATGCCGACAATTTTTTAAGATTTTTCTTCAGTCACTAAAAGTAGAAATATGTGGCTTCATGTCGTAAATAATCAAAAGCAAGTTGGGCTGTCTACCATCAGACTGTAAATCAAGCATTTTATAGCAGGCATGTGTTAGCCTATGTACTACTGTATCAGTCACATAAAAAGAGTAATTGAAAATAAGCTTCACTTGTTAACACTGGTGTCACGTTGGTATAGGTAAAGCCAGCTCACTTGCTGCACGTTGTACGTAACAACTTAAATGTGATTTTAATAAATTAGCAGTATGCCACTGTTGCTTCACAGCAAGAAAGTCATGGGCTTGATTCCACATGTGGCCTTTCTACACAGTAACTTTTGCTGAGTAGTCAATGCAAGTGGTTTTACTCCAATAAGAGTTGATTTACACTGTGTTGAGTTGATTTAGCTCTGCGGTAGAGTGCATTTAACTCTATTTAGACTGGAACCAAATGTTATCCCAAAATTTTACTCAGCAAAATTTCCTGTGTATGTGGAGTTGGCATGTTCTCCCCGTGTTGGCCTGGGTTTCCTCTGGGTGCTCCGGTTTCCTCCCACATTTAATGACATGCAGGTTAGGTGAATTGGAAACTTTACAATTGTCCAGGTCTTCCTTGCAAAACAGGGCTCGATCTCAATGGGACCAACCTGGTTAAATACAATAATTCAGCATGTGGCAATCACAAATACCCATGACTGTCATTTAGCACATGGCTTGATGACATAACATGCCAGACTTGTTCTATGAGATTTGCACAAACACCTCACTGTTTAACTTTAGAACAACAGTACAACAACAGTACAGCAACAGTACAGGCTCCAGGGAAATGAAAGCGATTAATAAAGTTTGTCAAAGTTTGTGTTGGAAAAAAACAAATTTCCATATAACGTTAATATTTCACCACAGTTAATATGAGACCACAACACAATGACAAAATATCTCACTTGATCACACACACCCTTCTGCACCCTCTAACGTCTTCCAAGTTATGGAAAAAGTGGCTTGGCTTGGAAATTCACTTGTGTTGGACTAGTGTCCTGTCCAGGAGATGTCTTAGACTAGGTAAGCACAGGCACCAGCAGACCTCAGGGCACTTATGTCTACATCCAGTATGCATACCAGTGAACATGAAAACAAGGCTTTATACGGTTGAGACGTTCTGCGCCAGACCCAGACAAATATATAGGGCATGGTTCTCCCTTTTGCATTGTGAGAAAGTAACATTTTGACACATGGTGTTGGTTTACGTGTTGGCATCAGAATTTTGGCTCTCTGTTGGGACTGTTTACACAGAGACTGCTACCTGCTGCTTTGGACTTGAATTAACAGTCTTTTTCAAGACTTTTTAATTTTTTACCTTTTTACTTTTTTTTTTACTTTTTTACTGTGCTCCAACGCCTAAGGAAGACCTCTAACGGTCGAAACATCGCGACGGAGCACTTTATCAGCTAACTTTCATCAGCGTTGGCAAGCTAACTAGCTTGCTAACGCTTTCGTTTTATTTTTTTTATTTTTTTTATTTTATTTCATTTTTTTTTTCTCTTTTAGCATTGTTGTCGTGCGTTATCTGTGCTGCTCCACAGTGTGTTTAGTTGATTTTTATTTTATTTTAGCACCGTTGTCGTACGTTCGCTGTTGTCGTGCGTTGCCTGTGCTGCTTCATGGCCTGTCTGGTGCCTTAACTAAAGCACTCCTTCTGCTGAATCACCTTTAAATTATTTACACATTATTCACTTTGTGTGTTTTTAGGAATCCGCTAGGTTGCGTAGCTACTAGCTCTTAGCCGATTTAGCATGGCGGCTTCTCCTGTCTCTCCCGTACTTTTCTGCTCTGGGTGTGAAATGTTTAGTTATTCCTCGGCCTCCTTTAGCAGTAACGGTACTTGTAATAAGTGCAGCTTATTCGTAGCTTGGAGGCCAGGCTGGGCGAATTGGAGACTCGGCTCCGCACCGTGGAAAATTCTACAGCTAGCCAGGCCCCTGTAGTCGGTGTGGACCAAGGTAGCTTAGCCGCCGCTAGTTCCCCCCTGGCAGATCCCGGGCAGTCGGGAAAGCAGGCTGACTGGGTGACTGTGAGGAGGAAGCGTAGCCCTAAACAGAAGCCCCGTGTACACCGTCAACCCGTTCACATCTCTAAACCGTTTTTCCCACTCGACGATACACTCACCGAGGATCAAACTCTGGTTATTGGCGACTCTGTTTTGAGAAATTGTGAAGTTAGCGACACCAGCACCATTGTCAATTGCTCTTCCGGGGCCAGAGCAGGCGACATCGAAGGACATTTGAAATTGCGGCTAAGGCTAAGCGTAATTTGGTAAGATTGTAATTCAACGTCGGCAGTAATGACACTCAGTTACGCCAATCGGAGGTCACTAAAATTAACATTAAATCGGTGTGTAACTTTGCAAAAACCAATGTCGACTCTGTTGTTTTCTCTGGGCCCCTCCCCAATCAGACCGGGAGTGACATGTTTAGACCGCATGTTCTCCTTGAATTGCTGGCTGTCTGAGTGGTGTCCAAAAAATGAGGTGGCTTCATTGATAATTGGCAAAGCTTCTGGGGAAAACCTGGTCTTGTTAGGAGAGACGGCATCCATCCCACTTTAGATGGAGCAGCTCTCATTTCTAGAAATCTTGGCCAATTTTCTTGGGATCCTCCAAACTGTGACTGTCCAGCGTTGGGACCAGGAGGCAGAGCTGTGGTCTATACACCTCTCTGCAGCTTCTCTCCCCCTGCCATCCCTCGTTGCCCCATCCCCGTAGAGACGGTGCCTGCTCCCAGACCACCAATAACCAGCAAAAATCTATTTAAGCATAAAAATTCAAAAAGAAAAAAATAATATAGCACCTTCAATTGCACCACAGACTAAAACAGTTAAATGTGGTCTATTAAACATTAGGTCTCTCTCTTCTAAGTCCCTGTTAGTAAATGATATAATAATTGATCAACGTATTGATTTATTCTGCCTAACAGAAACCTGGTTACAGCAGGATGAATATGTTAGTTTAAATGAGTCAACACCCCCGAGTCACATTAACTGTCAGAATGCTCGTAGCACGGGCCGTGGCGGAGGATTAGCAGCAATCTTCCATTCCAGCTTATTAATTAATCAAAAACCTAGACAGAGCTTTAATTCATTTGAAAGCTTGTCTCTTAGTCTTGTCCATCCAAATTGGAAGTCCCAAAACCAGTTTTATTTGTTATTATCTATCGTCCACCTGGTCGTTACTGTGAGTTTCTCTGTGAATTTTCAGACCTTTTGTCTGACTTAGTGCTTAGCTCAGATAAGATAATTATAGTGGGCGATTTTAATATCCACACAGATGCTGAGAATGACAGCCTCA
This sequence comes from Thalassophryne amazonica, assembly GCF_902500255.1. Taxonomy (NCBI): domain Eukaryota; kingdom Metazoa; phylum Chordata; class Actinopteri; order Batrachoidiformes; family Batrachoididae; genus Thalassophryne; species Thalassophryne amazonica. Next base: position 95,775,767 of record NC_047111.1, read on the forward strand.
ACACTGCATTTAATCTATTATTAGACTCTATCGGCTTTGCTCAAAAAGTAAATGAGTCCACCCACCACTTTAATCATATCTTAGATCTTGTTCTGACTTATGGTATGGAAATAGAAGACTTAACAGTATTCCCTGAAAACTCCCTTCTGTCTGATCATTTTTTAATAACATTTACATTTACCCTGATGGACTACCCTGCAGTGGGGAATAAGTTTCATTACACTAGAAGTCTTTCAGAAAGCGCTGTAACTAGGTTTTAAGGATATGATCCTTCGTTATGTTCTCTAATGTCATATACCAACACAGAGCAGAGTAGCTACCTAAACTCTGTAAGGGAGTTTAGAGTATCTCGTCAATAGTTTTACATCCTCTTTGAAGACAACTTTGGATGCTGTAGCTCCTCTGAAAAAGAGAGCTTTAAATCAGAAGTGTCTGACTCCGTGGTATAAACTCACAAACTCGTAGCTTAAAGCAGATAACCCGTAAGTTGGAGAGGAAATGGCGGCTCACTAATTTAGAAGATCTTCACTTAGCCTGGAAAAAGAGTTTGTTGCTCTATAAAAAAGCCCTCCGTAAAGCTAGGACATCTTTCTACTCATCACTAATTGAAGAAAATAAGAATAACCTCAGGTTTCTTTTCAGCACTGTAGCTAGGCTGACAAAGAGTCAGAGCTCTATTGAAGCTGAGTAGTTCCATTAACTTTAACTAGTAATGACTTCATGACTTTCTTTGCTAACAAAATTTGACTATTAGAGAAAAAATTACTCATACCATCCCAAAGATGTATCGTTATCTTTGGCTGCTTTCAGTGATGCCGGTATTTGGTTAGACTCTTTCTCTCCGGTTGTTCTGTCTGAGTTATTTTCATTGGTTGCTATCGTCCAAACCCATCGGCATGTTTATTGGACCCCATTCCTGCCAGGCGCTCAAGGAAGTCCTACCATTATTTAATGCTTCAATCTAAATATGATCAATCTATCTTTGTTAGTTGGTTATGTACCACAGGCCTTTAAGGTGGCAGTAATTAAACCATTACTTAAAAAGCCATCACTTGACCCAGCTATCTTAGCTAATTATAGGCCAATTCCAACCTTCCTTTTCTCTCAAAGATTCTTGAGAGGGTAGTTGTAAAACAGCTAACTGATCACCTGCAGAGGAATGGTCTATTTGAAGAGTTTCAGTCAGGTTTTAGAATTCATCATAGTACAGAAACAGCATTAGTGAAGGTTACAAATGATCTTCTTATAGCTTCGGACAGTGGACTTATCTCTGTGCTTGTTCTGTTGGACCTCAGTGCTGCTTTTGATTACTGTTGACCATAAAATTTTATTACAGAGATTAGAGCATGTCATAGGTATTAAAGGCACTGCCCTGCGGTGGTTTGAATCATATTTGTCTAATAGATTACAGTTTGTTCATGTAAATGGGGAATCTTCTTCACAGACTAAAGTTAATTATGGAGTTCCACAAGGTTCTGTGCTAGGACCAATTTTATTCACTTTATACATGCTTCCCTTAGGCAGCTATATTAGACGGTATTGCTTAAATTTTCATTGTTTACGCAGATGATACCCAGCTTTATCTATCCATGAAGCCAGAGTATACACACCAATTAGCTAAACTGCACGATTGTCTTACAGACATAAAGACATGGATGACCTCTAATTTTCCTGCTTTTAAACTCAGATAAAACTGAAGTTATTGTACTTGGCCCCACAAATCTTAGAAGCATGGTGTCTAATCAGATCGTTACTCTGGATGGCATTTCCCTGATCTCTAGTAATACTGTGAGAAATCTTGGAGTCATTTTTGATCAGGATATGTCATTCAAAGCGCATATTAAACAAATATGTAGGACTGCCTTTTTGCATTTACGCAATATCTCTAAAATCAGAAAGGTCTTGTCTCAGAGTGATGCTGAAAAACTAATTCATGCATTTATTTCCTCTAGGCTGGACTATTGTAATTCATTATTATCAGGTTGTCCTAAAAGTTCCCTAAAAAGCCTTCAGTTGGTTCAGAATGCTGCAGCTAGTACTGACGGGGACTAGCAGGAGAGAGCATATCTCACCCGTGTTGGCCTCTCTTCATTGGCTTCCTGTTAATTCTAGAATAGAATTTAAATTCTTCTTCTTACTTATAAGGTTTTGAATAATCAGGTCCCATCTTATCTTAGGGACCTCGTAGTACCATATTACCCATTAGAGCGCTTCGCTCTCAGACTGCGGGCTTACTTGTAGTTCCTAGGGTTTGTAAGAGTAGAATGGGAGGCAGAGCCTTCAGCTTTCAGGCTCCTCTCCTGTGGAACCAGCTCCCAATTCAGATCAGGGAGACAGATACCCTCTCTACTTTTAAGATTAGGCTTAAAACTTTCCTTTTCGCTAAGGCTTATAGTTAGGGCTGGATCGGGTGACCCTGGACCATCCCTTGGTTATGCTGCTTTAGAGACGTAGATTGGGGGGGTTTCCCATGATGCACTGTTTCTTTCTCTTTTTGCTCCGTATGCATCACTCTGCATTTAATCATTAGTGATCGATCTCTGCCCCCCTTCACGGCATGTCTTTTTCCTGGTTTTTTCCCTCAGCCCCAACCAGTCTCAGCAGAAGACTGCCCCTCCCTGAGCCTGGTTCTGCTGGAGGTTTCTTCCTGTTAAAAGGGAGTTTTTCCTTCCCACTGTTGCCAAGTGCTTGCTCATAGGGGGTCGTTTTGACCGTTGGGGTTTTTCATAATTATTGTATGGCCTTGCCTTACAATATGGAGCGCCTTGGGGCAACTGTTTGTTGTGATTTGGCGCTATATAAGAAAAAAGTTGATTGATTGATTGATTGATTTTGAGAATGTGTGAAGTTTTGACTCACTGGGCGCAATGTTGAGAAATGTTGGTTTTTCAACGCACAAAAGATGGAGAACTGCACCCTACATTTTCTGGGTCAGACTTAAAACTTCTCAATCACCCCTCATATGTTGTTGTTTTGTGACTGGTCATTTAAACATCTGCGGGCTGCTCATAACTTGCTCACGACTTGCTAATCTGCCCGGAACTGCTGCTATGTTACATCCAGCCAGCATTGTTTAACTGTTTTGTCAATTTTGCCAAAAAAAAAAACAAAAAAAAAAACAAAAACAAAAGAAAACTAAAAAAAAAACATTACCCCACCTCACAAATTGTGCTCTGTTTCACGTATTGACTTGGGTATGTTTCTTGTGAAAAGAGACTCACCCCACTTCTTTAAACAAATGAAACATATTTTCATGAATTTTCACAACATACCTTCAACTATTCCTTGTATTTACTCGTAAATAGGTTTAAACATTACAACGAGCTTTTCTTCTATAATTTGTGAATTTTTTTCCTTCTTTGTTGTTCTTTCTTTGAGGTTCCTCAAAGTGTGTCAGTATAATTCAGCCAAAGCCATAAATAAAAGATAACAGGGTCTTTGACTGGGTGGAAATGTGTCAACATATATGCAAATGCAAAACACAATAAAATGCAAAACATGAAAGGACCGATAACCGAAATACAGAGCAAAACATAAAATATGTGTCGACTTTAAAGGAAGCCAGAAAGTGAATTAACTGCATCAGTTTAATCTTCACGAGTAGGTTGTTCTCAAAGCCTGAGGGCCTTAAAGGTAAAAAGTTAAAGCACCTTTGGTGTAAAGAATGACCAGAGGACAAAACATTATCAGGATATAATATATATATATATATGTGTGTTGTGTGTGTGTGTGTGTGTGATGTGTTTCCATGATTTTCCTTTATAAATCATATCATATAGCAGACGGACACACTGATATTTAAGAAGTGAAATTAAGTTTCTACTATTTACAGCATGTGTGCAATAATTATTTAAACAAAATTAGGCAGGTGCATAAATGTGTTCACCCATGTCATTTTATTGATTTGAATACATTTAGCACTAATTTCTGGAACACAAAATTGGTTTGATAAGCTCATGGTTTATCCTCTTGTTTGTCGTTGTCACTTTTCTTTGTTACTTTTATGTTAGCCATTGTCTAGTTCTGTGCAGCTGGTTTGTGTTTTCATTGTTCATCATTTAGTTTTTTGTTTATTTTGATTGTTCTCATTTCTGTTGTACTTTTATATCGGGTTTTGCTTTCTGTTTATTAGTCAGGTCCTGTTTAGTTTTGCGTTGGTATTTGATTTCCTATTTTCCTTGTCAGTTCTCATGTAGTTTCTTTTGTTGTCATGTTCATGCATGATTCTGGTTCTTGTCATAGTTATATTATATTCTGTGTTACCTCTGTTCTGTTTTGCTCTGTTCGGTTTCCTCACATCTATCTGATTATGTTCGCTCCACGTCCTGCACCTGCCATCATGTCTTAGTCCCTCACTTATATCTTATTATGTCACTTTACTGCACCTGCCATTATGTTTCATCCCTCTCACATCCCTGTCTGTGTTGTCACGTCATGTCACTCCACTAGCTCTGTGCCCTCCTCTCACACTTTGACCCAGTCTGCTTTGTGTTTTCATTTACTCCCACTCTTGCACCAGCTCACGTGTCTTTGTCTATTACATCACTCCACTTTGTGCACTCCCTTCCTCACTATCTTGCCCCATCCCTACTCTTTGTCCACTAGCCACACCTCCTTTCTAGATCCTTCTCCTCATGTGCACCTTGTTAACACCTGCTTATTTAATCTCCTCCCAGCCACCACACATTTGCCAGTTTGTCGTTGCTCTTAGCAAACATTCCAGCCTTTTTGCATTCAGTCCTGATTTGTCTGCTGTGTACCAGTGTCTTGCTCCGTGTTTCTCGACCGCGCCTTTTACCTCAGCCCTGATGTCAGTGTTTGCTTGTGCCTCTGACCCCTGCCTGGATATGACTGCGTTGCTGCCTTACCCAGTCTGTACCTCTGCTCCACTGCCTGACAGCCTGTGTACAGAACCTCAGCCTGAAATAAACACAACTACTTGTACTCCAAAGCCTGGTCTGGGAGTTTGTATTGTGGGTCCACCCTCTCTGGGTGCCAGGCTCCCACCTGCCCTGACAGGATGCCTGCAACATGTTTCAAAAAAGTTGGGACAGGGCAAGAAAAAACCTGAAAAGTTGATGAATGCTCAAAGAACACCTAATTGGAAACAGGTGAGTGTCATGATTGGGTATAAAAGGAGCATCCCCAAAAGGCTCAGCCGTTCACAAGCAAAGATGGGGTTTCTACCAAGCAAAGTGAAAGCCCTACGTCAACAACATCCAGAAATTCCGCCGCCTTCTCTGGGCCTGAGCTCATTTGAAATGGACAGATGCAAAGTGGAAGAGTGTGCTGTTGTCTGATGAGTCCACATTTCAAATTGTTTTTGGAAATCATGGATGTCATGTCCTCTGGACAAAAGAGGAAAAAGACCATCCAGGTTGTTACCAGCACAAAGTTCAAAAGCCAGCATCTGTGATGGTATGGGGTGTGTTAGTGCCCATGGCGTGAGCAACTTACACATCTGTGATTGCAGCATCAGTTCTGAAAGGTACATCCAGATTTTGGAGCAACACATGCTGCCATCCAAGCAACGTCTTTTTCAGGGACATCCCTGCTTATTTCAGTAAGACAATGCCAAGCCACATTCTGCACGTGTTACAACAGCGTGGCTTGTAATAAAAGAGTGTGGGTACTAGACTAACCTGCCTGCAGTCCAGACCTGTCGCCCATTGAAAATGTGTGAAGCATTATGAAGTGCAAAATTCGACAATGGAGACCCCGGACTGTTGAACAACTGAAGTCATACATCAAGCAAAAATGGGAAAGAATTCCACCTACAAAGCTTTAACAGTGTCCTCAGTTCTCAAACGCTTATTGAGTGTTGTTAGGAGGAAAGGTGATGTAAGACAGTGGTAAACATACCACTGTCCCAACTTTTTTGAAACATGTTGCAGGCATCCATTTCAAAATGAGCAAATATTTGCACAAAAACAATAAAGTTTATCAGTTTGAACATTAAATATCTTGTCTTTGTGGTGTATTCAATTGAATATAGGTTGAAGAGGATTTGCAAATCACTGTATTCTGTTTTAATTTACATTTTACACAGCATCCCAACTTCACTGGAATTGGGGTTGTAGAAGAGATGCAAAGAGGAGAAACATTTGTAAATGTCCACCTTAAATACCCTTTCTCATGATTGGATTCACCTGTGTAAGGAGGTCAAGGGTCAGTGAGCTTAGCAAACCAATTTTGTGTTCCAGTAATTAGGGTTTAAATGTATTCAAATCAATAAAATGACAAGGGTGCCCAAATTTAATAAATACTAGAAACGTCATTTCACTTCTCAAATATCAGTGTGTTCCTCTGCTGTATGATATATTTAACTGAAATTGTTCATCCAAACAACCAATGATTTATAAAGGAAAATCATGGACATCATCAGGGGTGTCCAGAGGTTCACTGTGTATGTATATATACGAGGGCTGTCAATAAAGTAAGGGTCCTTTTTATTTTTTTCAAAAACTATATGGATTTCATTCATATGTTTTTACGTCAGACATGCTTGAACCCTCGTGCGCATGCGTGAGTTTTTCCACGCCTGTCGGTGACGTCATTCGCCTGTGAGCACTCCTTGTGGGAGGAGTCGTCCAGCCCCTCGTCGGAATTCCTTTGTCTGAGAAGTTGCTGAGAGACTGGCGCTTTGTTTGATCAAAATTTTTTCTAAACCTGTGAGACACATCAAAGTGGACATGGTTGAAAAATTAAGCTGGTTTTCAGTGAAAATTTTAACGGCTGATGAGAGCTTTTGAGGTGATTCTGTCGCTTTAAGTACTTCCCACGGTGCGAGACGTCGCGCAGCGCTCTCAGCCGCCGTCGTCAGCCTGTTCAAGCTGAAAACCTCCACATTTCAGGCTCTATTGATCCAGGACGTCGTGAGAGAACAGAGAAGTTTCAGAAGAAGTCGGTTTCAGCATTTTATCCGGATATTCCACTGTTAAAGGAGATTTTTTTAATGAAAGACGTGCGGACGGATCCGCGCGTCAGGACGCAGCCGACGCAGTGCGGCGGCACAGGAAAACACCTCCGTGTTGATAACCATTTGTAAAATCCAGGCGGCTTTGATGGCTTTCAGTGGAGTGAGTATATGAGAAATTGTTTAACAGGCAGGACATGTTCCAACTTGTCCTTAAGGCTTTCAACAGAGGTGTTTTTCCTGTGGCGGAGCGTCGCGGCGGCTGCGTCCCGACGCGCGGACCCGTCCGCACGTCTTTCATTAAAAAAATCTCCTTTAACAGTGGAATATCCGGATAAAATGCTGAAACCGACTTCTTCTGAAACTTCTCTGTTCTCTCACGACGTCCTGGATCAACAGAACCTGAAATGTGGAGGTTTTCAGCTTGAACAGGCTGACGACGGCGGCTGAGAGCGCTGAGCGACGTCTTGCACCGTGGGAAGTCCTTAAAGCGACAATATCACCTCAAAATCTCTCATCAGCCGTTAAAATTCTCACTGAAAACCAGCTTAATTTTTCGAACCGTGTCCACTTCGATGTGTCTCACAGGTTTAGAAAAAATTTTGATCAAACAACGCGCCAGTCTCTCAGCAACTTCTCAGACAAAGGAATGACGAGGGGCTGGACGACTCCCACAAGGAGTGCTCACAGGCGAATGACATCACCGACAGGCGTGGAAAAACTCACGCATGCGCACGAGGGTTCAAGCATGTCTGACGTAAAAACATATGAATGAAATCCATATAGTTTTTGAAAAAATGAAAAGGACCGTTACTTTATTGACAGACCTCGTATATGCTTATTTAAAGATCACAGATAACCTGACTCAAACTTTGTTGATAGTTTGAAGTAAGGCCCCTTAAAAAAAACAAAACAAAAAAAACATTAGTTTATCATCCTGAGCCCGTATGCAGAAATTGACCTCCATCAGGTTTTCATTTCATTTTATTTCAGCAAATGTTATTTCAGCGAAACAGTTGGTGCCAGAACTGGCATGTCCTCTAGGTGGCGAGTATGTTTTAGCCGAAGACAACCAAAGTTTACCGAGCCAGGACTGGAAATTAATTGTTGTCATTGACAACCACACACACAAGGGTGACTGCTGATAAAGCCAAGAAGCTGAAGCCATGGTACGGAGTGAACGCTCCCCTGAGCCAACTATGAGCGATATTTACAACCAGTATGCATGTGGTATGCTGCATAATGGAGATAACTTGGAAGCTCAGTACAACGGTTGCAAGGTGAGTTGTTCCATGTGCCTTCTGGCAAACTGTAGCTGAAATTCCACATCTTTTGAAGAAAATCCTTCTCTCTTGTTGTGTCAGACGAAAGTAAATGAATAAAAAATAAAAATGCCCTCCCTCATAACTTTTTCTGATGTGAATGATGATAAACTAATGATTTGTTTGTTTATTTTTTATGGGGCCTAATACGTGCAGCAGAAATAGCAGACAGACAAAAAAGTAATAAATAATAAGGTCAGGTTATGTCTTCTCTGGTTACTCCAGAAACAAAGTCACACTTTCCCTGTTGAGAGAAGACAGAAGTGCAAACACTTGTCAAATCGAGATAAACATGTAAACCCCACACACTCTTATTGCCAGTGGTAAAACATGTTTGAATCACTGCACAAGCAGACATGTTTTAAACATGAGTCAGTGTAAAGCTCCTAAATCCTGAGCTACAGGATAGAAAGGGCGGACGAGATGATGGAGCGGATAAAATAACGACAGCAAACCTGTTTGAAGTAAAACTTGTGGGAATGTGAGAGTGCAAAATCACTTCATGACACAGTTGTAAATATTCTTCAGGGCAGCAACCGTTTTATGTGATTTTGTTATAATTTGTGGCACTGCAGTGGAAAAGATTCATGCTTGAATCTTTGAATCACAACAGAGATGTGGTTCAGCAGTTTCCATTCCATGATTTGGTTTCCACATGAAAGAGTACTGTGGAGTGTATATATGTATACACACGAGGTCTGTTAGAAAAATATCGGACCTTTTTATTTTTTTCAAAAACCTGATGGATTTGAATCACGTGTGCTTGCATGAGCCAACCTTGAACCTTTGTGCTCATGCGTGAACTTTTCCACGCTGTTCCAAGACGGAACGACTGGAGCAGCGCCGCATCAAATTTTGCCATAAACTGGGCGACAGCCAAGTGGAAACCATTCGGATGAGCCGAGCGCACGACACACACCTCACACAAAGGCTGCTTACCAGAAAATGATGCAATCGACAGGCGTGAAAAAGTTCACTCATGCGCACAAAGGTTCAAGGTTGGCTCATGCAAGCACACGTGATTCAAATCCATCAGGTTTTTGAAAAAAAAAAAGACAGACCTCGTACACTTACTGCACTAGTTAATTCCATTGAATGAGTCTAACTGAGAATATAAATTATGAGGTAAGTTCAGGTTTTTCAGAGATGTCCTGTTGTCTCGGTGACTTTCCACACTGGTATCATTCATTGATAGGAGTTACCTCTGACTACCACATTTACCAGTCTACATTTCACTGTAGTTCTAGTTCAAAAATCCAATGGAGACTGCACACATCAATGGATGGCTAATTAATTCTGAAAAGCTGACATATTATCAATACAGATGATTTTGCCAAAGATATAGTCCATTTATCTTGGTAGTTGCCCAATGCAGCTACTCCAAATAAAAGCTCCAGTGTGCACTCAGGGCATCAAAACACATCCACTTTGAGCATCTGCACTATCCAGTTGCTATAAACATGGTCACTGCAGCCCAGCGGGTAGGGGCACAAACAGAACATAACAGAAAATCAGAAGAAAATTGCTTTCTGAATGCTGTGGCTTTTTAAACAGCTAACTCTAAATGCCTCGTTTCTGTCATGGAGGAGGATCAGCAGGGGTGGACCTTAGCCAACTCACCCACCAGGACAGAGGGGAGCTTTGTACAGGCTGCTAAATGCCCAGAGTGTCCAACACACTTGCCTGTGCGACATCAACAATACTCCCCCCACACACGAAATGCCTTCCCCCTTGCTTCCTGTCCCCTGGACTGCACAACCTTAATCTGGTCATGTCCCCCACTGGACATGGCAATCTTGGTTCGAGAGCTTCGTCTTCACAAGAGTCTGTTCCAAAAACCTTGGAGCAGCTCCTGCCCCTCACAAATCACATTCCCATGGGCTATTTGAGGAAATCATGCCACAACTGAGTCAGACAGCTGCATACCTGTAGGATACACCGTGACAATGCCAACATCTCTTGTGCCAGGAGGGCCTCCATACTCAACTGTGTGGTCTTCAGTCTAGTATGGACATCTAGCCAGCATGATGGAGCATATGGAGAGGAACAGCTAGGTGGGCCACCACCACCCTGAATGTGGGCAATAATTCTCTGGGGGCCCTGTACAACCTGGCCAAGCAGCACAAGGAGCTGGAAATCCATCAGAGAACTGCACGCTGTCTGAAAGCCAGAATTCCTGATCCTTCCCCCACTACCCCTGAAAGGCCAACCTCCTCCATATTCCCCAACTTCTCCCAAAACTTCAGACCTGATAAATGCGAGGAGTGTGGACTGACGTAATGGCACGAAAACGGACTATGATCTTGGTCTCTTGAGTTTGAATTGCGGACTGGTTCCAGAAATCCGAGTGTAAATAAAACAAAGAAGGATATATGTTAGTAACGAAGGTCGGGTAATGTCTGTCCTTACCATCATCTGCGTAACACAGATAAAGCTAAATGCTACACATAGATATCACATTGCAAGTATAAAAAGGGGACCTTACACGGCGTGTTTGTAGATTTAGTAGTAAGATGCACCATAGGGACCCCTTTTTCTAAATTATAGCATGCCTCAAGAACTGCATCGCCTAAATTTGGCGTCTGGCCAAAAGGGCATTAGAAAACAAGCTGAAAAAGAAGAAAAACAAAGTGGAAATGTTGAGAAATGGCCTATAATGAAAACCATTATATGATTGACTAAGGCAATGACTTAAGGACGGACATGAGGGAAACCATTATTGTGTTTTATCATTTAACTAGACATAGCTGCGCTAACCTTAATAGTTTCTTGATTGGTCGACTAAATAGTGGTACGTAGGTTATTTGATGCATTTAAGTATAATGTGTGACTCTTTAACAAAATAATGTAGAACCAAGTATAATGGGTTGGGAGCATCTGGTTGAGTGAGACAATAGATGCCAGAAATGATTGGTTGCCTAAGTCAATGTATGCCTTTACTTGCCATGTTAAGAGGTTGCTGTAACTTGTTTATGTGGCCATTTTAAGTGCCTTGAATTACACCAAAACTCAATGTTTGAATGTCACCTTTGTTATATAATCCAGCTAATTGATCACCTTGTGCCTTAGTATGTAGTTCACCTGCACTTCAATATATTTACCGTGTGAAGTATCACTGATATTCATATCCGCACCAGAGTTATCAGTAAGTCGAGTGATGTGTTTTTCTTTTTTTATTATGCAATGACAAATGAAGATGTCTTGTCAGTAAACAACCCAAGAGTATAGTTGATGTAATGGGACTCTTTCGAGTCCCAGAGGAGGGACTGTAGAAGAATTTTTAGGTCCTTATTTGAACTATGATGAACTATCAAGTGTCCTGATCTGAACTGTATGTCCTCTGGCTGAACTAGTAGGTGTTCAACCCCTGGGATGGCGGGAGGCCCGTGACGAAGTCCAGGCTGATATGAGACCAGGGCGATGAGGCATTGGCAGAGGCTGGAGGAGGCCTTGGTCCTTTTGGTGGTCCGCTTTGCCCCTGGCGCAGGTGGTGCAGGCCTGGACGTACTCCCGGACGTCGGCTTCCAGAGACGCCCACCAGAAGCGCTGCCGGACAACTGCCACGGTTCTTCGCACCCCTGGGTGGCAGGAGAGCTTGGAACAGTGACAGAAGTCCAGGACTGCAGCCCTGGCCTCTGGTGGGATGTACATTTTGCTTTTGGTCCAGTCCTCGGGTCTGGGTTCCATGTCAGGGCCTCCCGGACGGTCTTCTCCACGTCTCAGGTGAGGGTGGCCATGACAGTGGACTCGGGGATGATGGTTTCAGTGGGATCTGACAGCTCTGGTCCTGACTTCCTCCTCGTACACCAGGGACAGGGCGTCAGACCATTGGTTCTTCGTCCCGGGGCGGTATGTGATCCGAAAGTCAAAACGCCCGAAGAGCAGTGACCAGTGGGCTTGCCTGGGGTTCAGACGCTTGGCGGTCCGGATGTACTCCAGGTTCCGATGGTCTGTGAAAACCGTGAATGGTACCGAAGCTCCTCCAACAGGTTTTCCACTCCTCTAGAGCCTCCTTCACCGCAAGAAGTTCCCGATTGCCGACGTCATAATTCCTTTCAGCCGGGGTCAACCTACGGGAAAAATAGGCACATGGGTGGAGAACCTTGTCAGACTCCCCGCTCTGGGATAGCACGGCTCCTATCCCTGAGTCAGAGGCGTCCACTTCACTATAAACTGGCGATTTGGATCGGGCTGCACCAGAACTGGTGCAGTCGAGAAACCGGCGTTTCAACTTCCTAAACGCGGCTTCGCACCGATCTGACCAGGTGAAGGGGACTTTAGTGGAGGTCAGGGCTGTCAGGGGGCTAACCACCTGACTATAGCCTTTGATGAACCTCCGGTAAAAATTAGCAAAACCGAGGAACTGTTGTAGTTTCCTACGGGGCCAATCTCTCACCGCCGCTACCTTGGCCAGATCGGGTGCGACGGAGTTCGAGGAGATGATGAACCCCAGGAAGGACAAAGAAGTACGGTGGAACTCGCACTTCTCACCCTTCACAAACAGCCGGTTCTCCAACAACCGCTGCAGGACCTGACGTACATGCGTAACATGAGTCTCAGGATCCGGGGAAAAGATGAGTATATCGTCTAGATATACGAAGACAAACCGATGCAGGAAGTCCCGCAAGACATCATTTACCAAAGCTTGGAACGTTGCGGGGGCGTTAGTGAGGCCGAACGGCATGACCAGGTACTCAAAGTGACCTAATGGGGTGTTAAATGCCGTCTTCCATTTGTCTCCCTTCCGGATCTGAACCAGGTGGTATGCATTCCTAAGATTCAGTTTTGTGAAAATTTGGGCTCCATGCAGGGGCGTGAACACTGAATCTAACAGGGACAGAGGGTATCAGTTGCAAACCGTGATCTCGTCCAGCCCCCTGTAATCAATGCATGGACGGAGTCCGCCGTCTTTCTTGCCCACAAAAAAGAAACCAGCACCCATCGGGGAGGTGGAGTTCCGGATCAGCCCGGCAGCTAACGAGTCCCGGATGTAGGTCTCCACTGATTCGCGTTTCGGACGTGAGAGGTTGTACAACCTGCTGGACGGGTACTCAACGCCCGGATCAAATCAATGGCACAATCATACGGACGGTGCGGGGGGAAGGGTGAGCACCAGATCTTTGCTGAAAACATCAGCAAGATCATGGTACTCACGTGGCACCGCCGTCAGATTGGGGGGGACTTTAACCTCCTCACTAGCTATCACACCAGGCGGAACTGAGGATCTGAGACACTCCCGGTGGCAGGTTTCGCTCCACTGAGCCACAACCCCAGACGGCCAATCAATCCGGGGATTGTGCTTTATCATCCAAGGATAACCCAAAATCACACGGGAGGTAGAAGGTGTTACATAAAACACAATCTCCTCCCTGTGATTACCAGACACCACCAATGTCACTGGTTGTGTCTGTGTGTGACTAATGGAAGAAGGGTGCCATCTAGTGCCCGTACCTTCAAATGTGAAGGTAGAGCCACTAGAGGGAGCCCGACTTCCCTTGCCCTGTCCAGCAGATTCCCTTCCGACCCCGTGTCTACCAGTGCTGGGGCGTGAAGGGTCAGATCCCCACTCAGGATCGTAACTGGGATGCATGCGGATTTGCGGGGTTTCCCCGCGTGCGTGTTATGGCCCACCCTTAGCCCAGCTTCTAAGGGCGGGCATTGTCGTTTAACCGCTTGGGGCAGTCCCTCTGTAAATGCTCACTCAAGCCACAGAAAAAACACTCCCCGCGGACCAGCCTCCGTTGTCTGAGCTTCGTATTGACTTTAGCCCTGCTCGTGTCCATAGCTTCGTCAGCAGGGGGAGCTGTAGCCACACGAGAGTCACGGGCTGTGGAGCGTGGGGAAGACGGCACCCTTTCGGACCCGGAAGGAAGAGGGACGGCTCGTGCCTGGCCACGCCCCCCGCCCTGCTCCCAACGGTGTTCCTCTAATCGGTTATCTAATCGTATAACCAGATCAACAAGCCCATCGAAATCCCACGGTTCGTCCTTAGCCAGTAGATGCTCCTTCAGGACCAGAGACAGTCCGTTTACGAAGGCGGCGCGGAGTGCAACGTTGTTCCAGCCGGACCCCCCTGCCACGATGCGGAAGTCGACTGCGTACTCCGCTGCAGTCCGACGCCCCTGTCTGATTGACAGCAGCAAGTTTGATGCAGATTCGCCTCTATGGGGGTGATCAAAAACCTGCTTGAACTCCCTCACAAACCCAGTATACGTCATTAGGAGCCGTGAATTCTGCTCCCAGAGCACCGTAGCCCAGGCACGTGCCTCTCCTCGAAGCAAATTTACAACGTAAGCCACCCGGCTGGCGTCTGACGCGTACATGACGGGACGCTGTGAAAAGACAAGCGAGCACTGCATTAAGAAGTCCGCACACATCACGACACAGCCTCCGTATGGCTCCGGAGGGCTTATGTATGCTTCAGGGGATGGTGGGGGGGTTCGTTGAACGACAAGCGGAATGTCTGTCTCAGGCCCCCGGTCAGCAGGAGAAGGTGCTGCAGCAGTGCCCTGAGCCTGCGCTTCCACCTGGGCGGTGAGAGCCTCCATCCTCCGATTGAGAATCCAGCCGAGCAGTGAAAGCGGTTAAGATTTGCTGCAGCTCACCTAACATGCCTCCTGTTGACGCCTGTGCACCTCGCTCTTCCATTGGCTGTTCAAGCGATGGTTGACGCCCCTCGGGATCCATGATGCTGGCCGAGAAATCTTGTTGTGAAGGTGTAGGAACACGGACCCACAACAGGGGGCGTAAATGAACGGGCAATGGATAAGCCAAACAGTAACAGTTTAATGTTGTGAAGTGCACAACGGAATACAGACAAATACAGTTTTGGTACCACAGATAATCATATGTAGAGTGACGTGTCGGCAGGATTGAGGATAGGAAACGTCCGTCCAGAACCGAGCCGGTTCCCACACGGCCTTCACCGCCAACGGATCTGAAGAACACCGGAGCTGCCAAGTCCTGGATCCCCAGGTGGCCACCGTCTCCAGCTGTCAGACCTGGTACTGCTGGCAGAGAACAGAAACAGTATTGATGAGTGTGAGTTCGCACACTCAGTAATCCCACAGACTGTGTTCATTAGGAAGGGAGCACCTCCACCTCCAATCACACACTCGTGCAGCTCCTAAAGGCCGGCTTTATGGTGATGGTGATGAGTTGGATGAGTGACAGCTGGTGCTGATGATGTGTGACAGCTTTCACTCCCAGTGGCTCCGACGCCCTCTCGTGCTTGAAGCCTGCACTTCAAGCAGGCCGCCTTCTGGCGTCCGACCAGGCTTGTCCGGGTGCCGGGCGTCGAAGTCGGCCAGGAGGGACGGGTCCAGGATGAAGCTCCTCTTCACCCAGGAGCGTTCTTCGGGTCCGTATCCCTCCCAGGTGGCCACCGTCTCCAGCTGTCAGACCTGGTACTGCTGGCAGAGAACAGAAACAGTATTGATGAGTGTGAGTTCGCACACTCAGTAATCCCACAGACTGTGTTCGTTAGGGAGGGAGCACCTCCACCTCCAATCACACACTCGTGCAGCTCCTGTCTAACCATTTATCTGGTTGGGGTGTGAAGCGAAGCCGTCGTTGATCACACCAAACGCCAATCCCACAGATAAGGCAACACCACAGGAAAACGGCTGCAAAAGAGTTCAGACTATTATTCAGTTTTTTAAGTAAGCAGAGAAATGACCTCTTCTGGTGGCTGATTTCTCGGCGAGGAGGTGGAGTTGCAGTCCGGCCTTTATGATGATGGTGATGAGTTGGATGAGTGACAGCTGGTGCTGATGATGTGTGACAGCTGTCACTCCCATGGCTCCGACGCCCTCTCGTGCTTGAAGCCCGCACTTCAAGCAGGGCGCCATCTGGTGGTGGGCCAGCAGTACCTCCTTTTCAGCGGCCCACATAACACTATGATGAGTTCATTCATCTTCTACCGCTTAGTCCAATTAAGGATCATGGGAGGCTGGAGCCTATCTCAGCAGTCATAGAGCGCAAGGCGGGGTGCACCCAGGACAGGACGCCAGTCTGCAGGGCCATAAACAGACAAACAAACACAGACACACCCACACACACACACACACACCTACGGACAATTTAAAGACTCCAATCCACCTAACCCGCATGTCTTTGGATGTGGGAGGAAACCGGAGCACCCGGAGGAAACCCACGCACACACGGGGAGAACATGCAAACTCCACACAGAAAGGCCACAGGAATTGAACCCTCGACCTTCTCGCTGTGAGGCAACAGTGCTAACCACTAAGCCACCGTGCCACACTAAGCCACACTGCGTCCCTCACTTATATCTTATGTCACTTTACTGCACCTGCCATTCTCCAAAATTTTGTTATGATTTTCATAAATTTTGCTTGATATCTTGCTTGAAAACACACCATGATGTGTACCATGATCATATCTCTGAGGGTGTAGAACGACTGTGGAGCTGCAGTGGAATAAAATAGCTTGAAATGGTTGTTCAATCACTGTATGGTCACAAATAGGGAAAAACAAAATGCATATCATGGAAGAGTGGTCTACTGGCCTTGTTTGTGGTCTGTGCTCTCTAAATGCCTTTCCAGTTGTTTATTAGTTGGTTTTGGGATTTCTCCCCATGTAACCATTCAACATAATAGATGACCAGGAAAATGGCTTTGCAGCCATGAATTCTGCTGATTTAATGCCATGCTTTCATGAGGGACCTACATATTTAATCATACATGCTCCATAGTGTTGAACTTTCATCATGCCGACAATTTTTTAAGATTTTTCTTCAGTCACTAAAAGTAGAAATATGTGGCTTCATGTCGTAAATAATCAAAAGCAAGTTGGGCTGTCTACCATCAGACTGTAAATCAAGCATTTTATAGCAGGCATGTGTTAGCCTATGTACTACTGTATCAGTCACATAAAAAGAGTAATTGAAAATAAGCTTCACTTGTTAACACTGGTGTCACGTTGGTATAGGTAAAGCCAGCTCACTTGCTGCACGTTGTACGTAACAACTTAAATGTGATTTTAATAAATTAGCAGTATGCCACTGTTGCTTCACAGCAAGAAAGTCATGGGCTTGATTCCCACATGTGGCCTTTCTACACAGTAACTTTTGCTGAGTAGTCAATGCAAGTGGTTTTACTCCAATAAGAGTTGATTTTACACTGTGTTGAGTTGATTTAGCTCTGCGGTAGAGTGCATTTAACTCTATTTAGACTGGAACCAAATGTTATCCCAAAATTTTACTCAGCAAAATTTCCTGTGTATGTGGAGTTGGCATGTTCTCCCCGTGTTGGCCTGGGTTTCCTCTGGGTGCTCCGGTTTCCTCCCACATTTAATGACATGCAGGTTAGGTGAATTGGAAACTTTACAATTGTCCAGGTCTTCCTTGCAAAACAGGGCTCGATCTCAATGGGACCAACCTGGTTAAATACAATAATTCAGCATGTGGCAATCACAAATACCCATGACTGTCATTTAGCACATGGCTTGATGACATAACATGCCAGACTTGTTCTATGAGATTTGCACAAACACCTCACTGTTTAACTTTAGAACAACAGTACAACAACAGTACAGCAACAGTACAGGCTCCAGGGAAATGAAAGCGATAATAAAGTTTGTCAAAGTTTGTGTTGGAAAAAACAAATTTCCATATAACGTTAATATTTCACCACAGTTAATATGAGACCACAACACAATGACAAAATATCTCACTTGATCACACACACCCTTCTGCACCCTCTAACGTCTTCCAAGTTATGGAAAAAGTGGCTTGGCTTGGAAATTCACTTGTGTTGGACTAGTGTCCCTGTCCAGGAGATGTCTTAGACTAGGTAAGCACAGGCACCAGCAGACCTCAGGGCACTTATGTCTACATCCATATGCATACCAGTGAACATGAAAACAAGGCTTTATACGGTTGAGACGTTCTGCGCCAGACCCAGACAAATATATAGGGCATGGTTCTCCCTTTTGCATTGTGAGAAAGTAACATTTTGACACATGGTGTTGGTTTACGTGTTGGCATCAGAATTTTGGCTCTCTGTTGGGACTGTTTACACAGAGACTGCTACCTGCTGCTTTGGACTTGAATTAACAGTCTTTTTCAAGACTTTTTAATTTTTTACCTTTTTACTTTTTTTTTTTACTTTTTTACTGTGCTCCAACGCCTAAGGAAGACCTCTAACGGTCGAAACATCGCGACGGAGCACTTTTATCAGCTAACTTTCATCAGCGTTGGCAAGCTAACTAGCTTGCTAACGCTTTCGTTTTTATTTTTTTTATTTTTTTTATTTTATTTCATTTTTTTTTTCTCTTTTAGCATTGTTGTCGTGCGTTATCTGTGCTGCTCCACAGTGTGTTTAGTTGATTTTTATTTTATTTTAGCACCGTTGTCGTACGTTCGCTGTTGTCGTGCGTTGCCTGTGCTGCTTCATGCCTGTCTGGTGCCTTAACTAAAGCACTCCTTCTGCTGAATCACCTTTAAATTATTTACACATTATTCACTTTGTGTGTTTTTAGGAATCCGCTAGGTTGCGTAGCTACTAGCTCTTAGCCGATTTAGCATGGCGGCTTCTCCTGTCTCTCCCGTACTTTTCTGCTCTGGGTGTGAAATGTTTAGGTTATTCCTCGGCCTCCTTTAGCAGTAACGGTACTTGTAATAAGTGCAGCTTATTCGTAGCTTTGGAGGCCAGGCTGGGCGAATTGGAGACTCGGCTCCGCACCGTGGAAAATTCTACAGCTAGCCAGGCCCCTGTAGTCGGTGTGGACCAAGGTAGCTTAGCCGCCGCTAGTTCCCCCTGGCAGATCCCGGGCAGTCGGGAAAGCAGGCTGACTGGGTGACTGTGAGGAGGAAGCGTAGCCCTAAACAGAAGCCCCGTGTACACCGTCAACCCGTTCACATCTCTAACCGTTTTTCCCCACTCGACGATACACTCACCGAGGATCAAACTCTGGTTATTGGCGACTCTGTTTTGAGAAATGTGAAGTTAGCGACACCAGCAACCATTGTCAATTGTCTTCCGGGGGCCAGAGCAGGCGACATCGAAGGACATTTGAAATTGCTGGCTAAGGCTAAGCGTAAATTTGGTAAGATTGTAATTCACGTCGGCAGTAATGACACTCAGTTACGCCAATCGGAGGTCACTAAAATTAACATTAAATCGGTGTGTAACTTTGCAAAAACAATGTCGACTCTGTTGTTTTCTCTGGGCCCCTCCCCAATCAGACCGGGAGTGACATGTTTAGCCGCATGTTCTCCTTGAATTGCTGGCTGTCTGAGTGGTGTCCAAAAAATGAGGTGGGCTTCATTGATAATTGGCAAAGCTCTGGGGAAAACCTGGTCTTGTTAGGAGAGACGGCATCCATCCCACTTTAGATGGAGCAGCTCTCATTTCTAGAAATCTGGCCAATTTTCTTGGATCCTCCAAACTGTGACTGTCCAGCGTTGGGACCAGGAGGCAGAGCTGTGGTCTTATACACCTCTCTGCAGCTTCTCTCCCCCTGCCATCCCCTCGTTGCCCCATCCCCGTAGAGACGGTGCCTGCTCCCAGACCACCAATAACCAGCAAAAATCTATTTAAGCATAAAAATTCAAAAAGAAAAAAATAATATAGCACCTTCAATTGCACCACAGACTAAAACAGTTAAATGTGGTCTATTAAACATTAGGTCTCTCTCTTCTAAGTCCCTGTTAGTAAATGATATAATAATTGATCAACGTATTGATTTATTCTGCCTAACAGAAACCTGGTTACAGCAGGATGAATATGTTAGTTTAAATGAGTCAACACCCCCGAGTCACATTAACTGTCAGAATGCTCGTAGCACGGGCCGTGGCGGAGGATTAGCAGCAATCTTCCATTCCAGCTTATTAATTAATCAAAAACCTAGACAGAGCTTTAATTCATTTGAAAGCTTGTCTCTTAGTCTTGTCCATCCAAATTGGAAGTCCCAAAAACCAGTTTTATTTGTTATTATCTATCGTCCACCTGGTCGTTACTGTGAGTTTCTCTGTGAATTTTCAGACCTTTTGTCTGACTTAGTGCTTAGCTCAGATAAGATAATTATAGTGGGCGATTTTAATATCCACACAGATGCTGAGAATGACAGCCTCAACACTGCATTTAATCTATTATTAGACTCTATCGGCTTTGCTCAAAAAGTAAATGAGTCCACCCACCACTTTAATCATATCTTAGATCTTGTTCTGACTTATGGTATGGAAATAGAAGACTTAACAGTATTCCCTGAAAACTCCCTTCTGTCTGATCATTTTTTAATAACATTACATTTACCCTGATGGACTACCCTGCAGTGGGGAATAAGTTTCATTACACTAGAAGTCTTTCAGAAAGCGCTGTAACTAGGTTTAAGGATATGATTCCTTCGTTATGTTCTCTAATGTCATATACCAACACAGAGCAGAGTAGCTACCTAAACTCTGTAAGGGAGTTAGAGTATCTCGTCAATAGTTTTACATCCTCTTTGAAGACAACTTTGGATGCTGTAGCTCCTCTGAAAAAGAGAGCTTTAAATCAGAAGTGTCTGACTCCGTGGTATAACTCACAAACTCGTAGCTTAAAGCAGATAACCCGTAAGTTGGAGAGGAAATGGCGGCTCACTAATTTAGAAGATCTTCACTTAGCCTGGAAAAAGAGTTTGTTGCTCTATAAAAAAAGCCCTCCGTAAAGCTAGGACATCTTTCTACTCATCACTAATTGAAGAAAATAAGAATAACCTCAGGTTTCTTTTCAGCACTGTAGCTAGGCTGACAAAGAGTCAGAGCTCTATTGAGCTGAGTATTCCATTAACTTTAACTAGTAATGACTTCATGACTTTCTTTGCTAACAAAATTTTGACTATTAGAGAAAAAATTACTCATAACCATCCCAAAGATGTATCGTTATCTTTGGCTGCTTTCAGTGATGCCGGTATTTGGTTAGACTCTTTCTCTCCGGTTGTTCTGTCTGAGTTATTTTCATTGGTTGCTTCGTCCAAACCATCGGCATGTTTATTGGACCCCATTCCTGCCAGGCTGCTCAAGGAAGTCCTACCATTATTTAATGCTTCAATCTTAAATATGATCAATCTATCTTTGTTAGTTGGTTATGTACCACAGGCCTTTAAGGTGGCAGTAATTAAACCATTACTTAAAAAAGCCATCACTTGACCCAGCTATCTTAGCTAATTATAGGCCAATTTCCAACCTTCCTTTTCTCTCAAAGATTCTTGAGAGGGTAGTTGTAAAACAGCTAACTGATCACCTGCAGAGGAATGGTCTATTTGAAGAGTTTCAGTCAGGTTTTAGAATTCATCATAGTACAGAAACAGCATTAGTGAAGGTTACAAATGATCTTCTTATAGCTTCGGACAGTGGACTTATCTCTGTGCTTGTTCTGTTGGACCTCAGTGCTGCTTTGATACTGTTGACCATAAAATTTTATTACAGAGATTAGAGCATGTCATAGGTATTAAAGGCACTGCGCTGCGGTGGTTTGAATCATATTTGTCTAATAGATTACAGTTTGTTCATGTAAATGGGGAATCTTCTTCACAGACTAAAGTTAATTATGGAGTTCCACAAGGTTCTGTGCTAGGACCAATTTTATTCACTTTATACATGCTTCCCTTAGGCAGTATTATTAGACGGTATTGCTTAAATTTTCATTGTTACGCAGATGATACCCAGCTTTATCTATCCATGAAGCCAGAGGATACACACCAATTAGCTAAACTGCACGATTGTCTTACAGACATAAAGACATGGATGACCTCTAATTTCCTGCTTTTAAACTCAGATAAAACTGAAGTTATTGTACTTGGCCCCACAAATCTTAGAAGCATGGTGTCTAATCAGATCGTTACTCTGGATGGCATTTCCCTGATCTCTAGTAATACTGTGAGAAATCTTGGAGTCATTTTGATCAGGATATGTCATTCAAAGCGCATATTAAACAAATATGTAGGACTGCCTTTTTGCATTTACGCAATATCTCTAAAATCAGAAAGGTCTTGTCTCAGAGTGATGCTGAAAAACTAATTCATGCATTTATTTCCTCTAGGCTGGACTATTGTAATTCATTATTATCAGGTTGTCCTAAAAGTTCCCTAAAAGCCTTCAGTTGGTTCAGAATGCTGCAGCTAGAGTACTGACGGGGACTAGCAGGAGAGAGCATATCTCACCCGTGTTGGCCTCTCTTCATTGGCTTCCTGTTATTCTAGAATAGAATTTAAAATTCTTCTTCTTACTTATAAGGTTTGAATAATCAGGTCCCATCTTATCTTAGGGACCTCGTAGTACCATATTACCCCATTAGAGCGCTTCGCTCATCAGACTGCGGGCTTACTTGTAGTTCCTAGGGTTTGTAAGAGTAGAATGGGAGGCAGAGCCTTCAGCTTTCAGGCTCCTCTCCTGTGGAACCAGCTCCCAATTCAGATCAGGGAGACAGATACCCTCTCTACTTTTAAGATTAGGCTTAAAACTTTCCTTTTCGCTAAGGCTTATAGTTAGGGCTGGATCGGGTGACCCTGGACCATCCCTTGGTTATGCTGCTTTAGACGTAGATTGTGGGGGGTTTCCCATGATGCACTGTTCTTTCTCTTTTGCTCCGTATGCATCACTCTGCATTTAATCATTAGTGATCGATCTCTGCCCCCCTTCACGGCATGTCTTTTTCCTGGTTTTTTCCCTCAGCCCCAACCAGTCTCAGCAGAAGACTGCCCCTCCCTGAGCCTGGTTCTGCTGGAGGTTTCTTCCTGTTAAAAGGGAGTTTTTCCTTCCCACTGTTGCCAAGTGCTTGCTCATAGGGGTCGTTTTGACCGTTGGGGTTTTTCATAATTATTGTATGGCCTTGCCTTACAATATGGAGCGCCTTGGGGCAACTGTTTGTTGTGATTTGGCGCTATATAAGAAAAAAGTTGATTGATTGATTGATTGATTTTGAGAATGTGTGAAGTTTTGACTCACTGGGCGCAATGTTGAGAAATGTTGGTTTTTCAACGCACAAAAGATGGAGAACTGCACCCTACATTTTCTGGGTCAGACTTAAAACTTCTCAATCACCCCTCATATGTTGTTGTTTTGTGACTGGTCATTTAAACATCTGCGGGCTGCTCATAACTTGCTCACGACTTGCTAATCTGCCCGGAACTGCTGCTATGTTACATCCAGCCAGCATTGTTTAACTGTTTTGTCAATTTTGCCAAAAAAAAAAAACAAAAAAAAAACAAAAACAAAAGAAAACTAAAAAAAAACATTACCCCACCTCACAAATTGTGCTCTGTTTCACGTATTGACTTGGGTATGTTTCTTGTGAAAAGAGACTCACCCCACTTCTTTAAACAAATGAAACATATTTTCATGAATTTTCACAACATACCTTCAACTATTCCTTGTATTTACTCGTAAATAGGTTTAAACATTACAACGAGCTTTTCTTCTATAATTTGTGAATTTTTTTCCTTCTTTGTTGTTCTTTCTTTGAGGTTCCTCAAAGTGTGTCAGTATAATTCAGCCAAAGCCATAAATAAAAGATAACAGGGTCTTTGACTGGGTGGAAATGTGTCAACATATATGCAAATGCAAAACACAATAAAATGCAAAACATGAAAGGACCGATAACCGAAATACAGAGCAAAACATAAAATATGTGTCGACTTTAAAGGAAGCCAGAAAGTGAATTAACTGCATCAGTTTAATCTTCACGAGTAGGTTGTTCTCAAAGCCTGAGGGCCTTAAAGGTAAAAAGTTAAAGCACCTTTGGTGTAAAGAATGACCAGAGGACAAAACATTATCAGGATATATATATATATATATATATATGTGTGTGTGTGTGTGTGTGTGTGTGTGTGTGTATGATGTTTCCATGATTTTCCTTTATAAATCATATCATATAGCAGACGGACACACTGATATTTAAGAAGTGAAATTAAGTTTCTACTATTTACAGCATGTGTGCAATAATTATTTAAACAAAATTAGGCAGGTGCATAAATGTGTTCACCCATGTCATTTTATTGATTTGAATACATTTAGCACTAATTTCTGGAACACAAAATTGGTTTGATAAGCTCATGGTTTATCCTCTTGTTTGTCGTTGTCACTTTTCTTTGTTACTTTTTATGTTAGCCATTGTCTAGTTCTGTGCAGCTGGTTTGTGTTTTCATTGTTCATCATTTAGCTTTTATTTGTTTATTTTGATTGTTCTCATTTCTGTTGTACTTTTATATCGGGTTTTGCTTTCTGTTTATTAGTCAGGTCCTGTTTAGTTTTGCGTTGGTATTTGATTTCCTATTTTCCTTGTCAGTTCTCATGTAGTTTCTTTTGTTGTCATGTTCATGCATGATTCTGGTTCTTGTCATAGTTATATTATATTCTGTGTTACCTCTGTTTCTGTTTTGCTCTGTTCGGTTTCCTCACATCTATCTGATTATGTTCGCTCCACGTCCTGCACCTGCCATCATGTCTTAGTCCCTCACTTATATCTTATTATGTCACTTTACTGCACCTGCCATTATGTTTTCATCCCTCTCACATCCCTGTCTGTGTTGTCACGTCATGTCACTCCACTAGCTCTGTGCCCTCCTCTCACACTTTGACCCAGTCTGCTTTGTGTTTTCATTTACTCCCACTCTTGCACCAGCTCACGTGTCTTTGTCTATTACATCACTCCACTTTGTGCACTCCCTTCCTCACTATCTTGCCCCATCCCTACTCTTTGTCCACTAGCCACACCTCCTTTCTAGATCCTTCTCCTCATGTGCACCTTGTTAACACCTGCTTATTTAATCTCCTCCCAGCCACCACACATTTGCCAGTTTGTCGTTGCTCTTAGCAAACATTCCAGCCTTTTTGCATTCAGTCCTGATTTGTCTGCTGTGTACCAGTGTCTTGCTCCGTGTTTCTCGACCGCGAGCCTTTTACCTCAGCCCTGATGTCAGTGTTTGCTTGTGCCTCTGACCCCTGCCTGGATATGACTGCGTTGCTGCCTTACCCAGTCTGTACCTCTGCTCCACTGCCTGACAGCCTGTGTACAGAACCTCAGCCTGAAATAAACACAACTACTTGTACTCCAAAGCCTGGTCTGGGAGTTTGTATTGTGGGTCCACCCTCTCTGGGTGCCAGGCTCCCACCTGCCCTGACAGGATGCCTGCAACATGTTTCAAAAAAGTTGGGACAGGGCAAGAAAAAACCTGAAAAGTTGATGAATGCTCAAAGAACACCTAATTGGAAACAGGTGAGTGTCATGATTGGGTATAAAAGGAGCATCCCCAAAAGGCTCAGCCGTTCACAAGCAAAGATGGGGTTTCTACCAAGCAAAGTGAAAGCCCTACGTCAACAACATCCAGAAATTCCGCCGCCTTCTCTGGGCCTGAGCTCATTTGAAATGGACAGATGCAAAGTGGAAGAGTGTGCTGTTGTCTGATGAGTCCACATTTCAAATTGTTTTTGGAAATCATGGATGTCATGTCCTCTGGACAAAAGAGGAAAAAGACCATCCAGGTTGTTACCAGCACAAAGTTCAAAAGCCAGCATCTGTGATGGTATGGGGTGTGTTAGTGCCCATGGCGTGAGCAACTTACACATCTGTGATTGCAGCATCAGTTCTGAAAGGTACATCCAGATTTTGGAGCAACACATGCTGCCATCCAAGCAACGTCTTTTTCAGGGACATCCCTGCTTATTTCAGTAAGACAATGCCAAAGCCACATTCTGCACGTGTTACAACAGCGTGGCTTGTAATAAAAGAGTGTGGGTACTAGACTAACCTGCCTGCAGTCCAGACTTGTCGCCCATTGAAAATGTGTGAAGCATTATGAAGTGCAAAATTCGACAATGGAGACCCCGGACTGTTGAACAACTGAAGTCATACATCAAGCAAAAATGGGAAAGAATTCCACCTACAAAGCTTTAACAGTGTCCTCAGTTCTCAAACGCTTATTGAGTGTTGTTAGGAGGAAAGGTGATGTAAGACAGTGGTAAACATACCACTGTCCCAACTTTTTTGAAACATGTTGCAGGCATCCATTTCAAAATGAGCAAATATTGCACAAAAACAATAAAGTTTATCAGTTTGAACATTAAATATCTTGTCTTTGTGGTGTATTCAATTGAATATAGGTTGAAGAGGATTTGCAAATCACTGTATTCTGTTTTAATTTACATTTTACACAGCATCCCAACTTCACTGGAATTGGGGTTGTAGAAGAGATGCAAAGAGGAGAAACATTTGTAAATGTCCACCTTAAATACCCTTTCTCATGATTGGATTCACCTGTGTAAGGAGGTCAAGGGTCAGTGAGCTTAGCAACCAATTTTGTGTTCCAGTAATTAGGGTTTAAATGTATTCAAATCAATAAAATGACAAGGGTGCCCAAATTTAATAAATACTAGAAACGTCATTTCACTTCTCAAATATCAGTGTGTTCCTCTGCTGTATGATATATTTAACTGAAATTGTTCATCCAAACAACCAATGATTTATAAAGAAAATCATGGACATCATCAGGGGTGTCCAGAGGTTCACTGTGTATGTATATATACGAGGGCTGTCAATAAAGTAAGGGTCCTTTTTATTTTTTTCAAAAACTATATGGATTTCATTCATATGTTTTTACGTCAGACATGCTTGAACCCTCGTGCGCATGCGTGAGTTTTTCCACGCCTGTCGGTGACGTCATTCGCCTGTGAGCACTCCTTGTGGGAGGAGTCGTCCAGCCCCTCGTCGGAATTCCTTTGTCTGAGAAGTTGCTGAGAGACTGGCGCTTTGTTTGATCAAAATTTTTTCTAAACCTGTGAGACACATCAAAGTGGACATGGTTTGAAAAATTAAGCTGGTTTTCAGTGAAAATTTTAACGGCTGATGAGAGCTTTTGAGGTGATTCTGTCGCTTTAAGTACTTCCCACGGTGCGAGACGTCGCGCAGCGCTCTCAGCCGCCGTCGTCAGCCTGTTCAAGCTGAAAACCTCCACATTTCAGGCTCTATTGATCCAGGACGTCGTGAGAGAACAGAGAAGTTTCAGAAGAAGTCGGTTTCAGCATTTTATCCGGATATTCCACTGTTAAAGGAGATTTTTTTAATGAAAGACGTGCGGACGGATCCGCGCGTCAGGACGCAGCCGACGCAGTGCGGCGGCACAGGAAAAACACCTCCGTGTTGATAACCATTTGTAAAATCCAGGCGGCTTTTGATGGCTTTCAGTGGAGTGAGTATATGAGAAATTGTTTAACAGGCAGGACATGTTCCAACTTGTCCTTAGGCTTTCAACAGAGGTGTTTTTTCCTGTGGCGGAGCGTCGCGGCGGCTGCGTCCCGACGCGCGGACCCGTCCGCACGTCTTTCATTAAAAAAATCTCCTTTAACAGTGGAATATCCGGATAAAATGCTGAAACCGACTTCTTCTGAAACTTCTCTGTTCTCTCACGACGTCCTGGATCAACAGAACCTGAAATGTGGAGGTTTTCAGCTTGAACAGGCTGACGACGGCGGCTGAGAGCGCTGAGCGACGTCTTGCACCGTGGGAAGTCCTTAAAGCGACAATATCACCTCAAAATCTCTCATCAGCCGTTAAAATTCTCACTGAAAACCAGCTTAATTTTTCGAACCGTGTCCACTTCGATGTGTCTCACAGGTTTAGAAAAAATTTTGATCAAACAACGCGCCAGTCTCTCAGCAACTTCTCAGACAAAGGAATGACGAGGGGCTGGACGACTCCTCCCACAAGGAGTGCTCACAGGCGAATGACATCACCGACAGGCGTGGAAAAACTCACGCATGCGCACGAGGGTTCAAGCATGTCTGACGTAAAAACATATGAATGAAATCCATATAGTTTTTGAAAAAATGAAAAGGACCGTTACTTTATTGACAGACCTCGTATATGCTTATTTAAAAGATCACAGATAACCTGACTCAAACTTTGTTGATAGTTTGAAGTAAGGCCCCTTAAAAAAAACAAAACAAAAAAAACATTAGTTTATCATCCTGAGCCCGTATGCAGAAATTGACCTCCATCAGGTTTTCATTTCATTTTTATTTCAGCAAATGTTATTTTCAGCGAAACAGTTGGTGCCAGAACTGGCATGTCCTCTAGGTGGCGAGTATGTTTTAGCCGAAGACAACCAAAGTTTACCGAGCCAGGACTGGAAATTAATTGTTGTCATTGACAACCACACACACAAGGGTGACTGCTGATAAAGCCAAGAAGCTGAAGCCATGGTACGGAGTGAACGCTCCCCTGAGCCAACTATGAGCGATATTTACAACCAGTATGCATGTGGTATGCTGCATAATGGAGATAACTTGGAAGCTCAGTACAACGGTTGCAAGGTGAGTTGTTCCATGTGCCTTCTGGCAAACTGTAGCTGAAATTCCACATCTTTTGAAGAAAATCCTTCTCTCTTGTTGTGTCAGACGAAAGTAAATGAATAAAAAATAAAAATCTGCCCTCCCTCATAACTTTTTCTGATGTGAATGATGATAAACTAATGATTTTTTGTTTGTTTATTTTTTATGGGGCCTAATACGTGCAGCAGAAATAGCAGACAGACAAAAAAGTAATAAATAATAAGGTCAGGTTATGTCTTCTCTGGTTACTCCAGAAACAAAGTCACACTTTCCCTGTTGAGAGAAGACAGAAGTGCAAACACTTGTCAAATCGAGATAAACATGTAAACCCCACACACTCTTATTGCCAGTGGTAAAACATGTTTGAATCACTGCACAAGCAGACATGTTTTAAACATGAGTCAGTGTAAAGCTCCTAAATCCTGAGCTACAGGATAGAAAGGGCGGACGAGATGATGGAGCGGATAAAATAACGACAGCAAACCTGTTTGAAGTAAAACTTGTGGGAATGTGAGAGTGCAAAATCACTTCATGACACAGTTGTAAATATTCTTCAGGGCAGCAACCGTTTTATGTGATTTTGTTATAATTTGTGGCACTGCAGTGGAAAAGATTCATGCTTGAATCTTTGAATCACAACAGAGATGTGGTTCAGCAGTTTCCATTCCATGATTTGGTTTCCACATGAAAGAGTACTGTGGAGTGTATATATGTATACACACGAGGTCTGTTAGAAAAATATCGGACCTTTTTATTTTTTTCAAAAACCTGATGGATTTGAATCACGTGTGCTTGCATGAGCCAACCTTGAACCTTTGTGCTCATGCGTGAACTTTTCCACGCTGTTCCAAGACGGAACGACTGGAGCAGCGCCGCATCAAATTTTGCCATAAACTGGGCGACAGCCAAGTGGAAACCATTCGGATGAGCCGAGCGCACGACACACACCTCACACAAAGGCTGCTTACCAGAAAATGATGCAATCGACAGGCGTGAAAAAGTTCACTCATGCGCACAAAGGTTCAAGGTTGGCTCATGCAAGCACACGTGATTCAAATCCATCAGGTTTTTGAAAAAAATAAAAAGACAGACCTCGTACACTTACTGCACTAGTTATAATTCCATTGAATGAGTCTAACTGAGAATATAAATTATGAGGTAAGTTCAGGTTTTTCAGAGATGTCCTGTTGTCTCGGTGACTTTCCACACTGGTATCATTCATTGATAGGAGTTACCTCTGACTACCACATTTACCAGTCTACATTTCACTGTAGTTCTAGTTCAAAAATCCAATGGAGACTGCACACATCAATGGATGGCTAATTAATTCTGAAAAGCTGACATACTTATCAATACAGATGATTTTGCCAAAGATATAGTCCATTTATCTTGGTAGTTGCCCAATGCAGCTACTCCAAATAAAAGCTCCAGTGTGCACTCAGGGCATCAAACACATCCACTTTGAGCATCTGCACTATCCAGTTGCTATAAACATGGTCACTGCAGCCCAGCGGGTAGGGGCACAAACAGAACATAACAGAAAATCAGAAAGAAAATTGCTTTCTTGAATGCTGTGGCTTTTTCTAAACAGCTAACTTCTAAAATGCCTCGTTTCTGTCATGGTTTAGTGCAGAGTATTTCAGGAGGGGTTTTGACCAGGAAATCACAAACACCAAGTTTAATATGTGTGCTTTCCAATGGTAACACCAGTCAACACAAATAGAAAATGAAAACCATTTCTTGCATGGACTTTGAGAACTGATTCAGGGTAACTTTGGGGTGCAGAATCTGAATCTGAACTCAGATTTCCTCTATCACATCACGGTTTTTTGCAATCTGCATGTTCCGTATTGATGTATTATGCAAAAGTTGCTCATTCACTCACAAGTTTGATGCCACTAATCATGGATAAAAGCAGCTTCAAAAGCATAGTTTTTAAACTAGGTTCGCGAAATGTGAACAAAGAGCTGTAATATTGTTTATGGCATTGAAGAGGTGTGCAAGACTGCAGCTTTTGCTTGAATGTTTGATACAAGAAGTAGCCACAAAGTTCAGACAGTAGCTCTTTCCAGAGAAATTAGTAAGGTTAAGTAATATTGTCATTTTTAAACAAATGCTTGGCATACATGGATGCAGAGACGATTTTAGACTTCCAGTTTTAGGGGTGCTTTGCACATTTTTAAAATTTTTAAAATCTAGTTGTCCAGATATACAATTTCCCATGATTTCAGAGTGAAAACATTGCTTGTAAAAGCTGCATTCATTGTCAGAATGATTAAAAAAAATGCATATTAGCAATGGATAACGGCCCATACATAAAATTCCTGCATTCTGGTGCAGTTTATATAACAAATAATTTAATCTGGTGAGGGCAAATAGTAATTGCAATTTAGGAGCAGCCTGAAATATTCAGAGGCTGAGTACAGTATATTATCTATATTATCCTTGTTTTTATATTAGTCTTATGAGCCCATAGTTATTGAAGATTTTTTGTTTCATCTTAACAGATTATTATGTCATAGTACTTAGTACAAAACACTCACCCTGGTATCACTTTTCAATTACATTTAGACAGTTTTAGGCATTAATTAGATTGTGTTTTAGTTTTGGCTATTCATTTATTTATTCTCCAATCTGATTGATGTCTCGGTTTTTCTGGCAGCACGCACATCCACTCTGCAAATCATAAAAATACAGTAGTTGCAGTTGTTCTGATCAGTGAGGTTTAGTGCCGTGTGCAGGAGGACCTGGTTTAGCACAGCGACAGCAGCACTCCACTATAAGGCTGGATGGAGAACACAGATGGTATACTGCACATAAATGTGTTAAGGATAAGAAATATATGAATATGAATTATTTATTGAATTAACAGCAAAGCATAGAAAGGACAGACAAGATCTAATGAAGTCCTTAAAAGTAAGAAAAATAAAAAGTGTGACTTAAAAGTCAGAATTCATAGCAAAACACCAATAACACAAGTAAGACACCTCCACAGTCTGATACACCTTTTCAATTTCCACTTAGCTTCACTTTCCACCCTTTGCTATTCTCAGTGTCCATATCTACTGTCACATAAGGTCTATAGAGCGCACAAACCTCACCTGAAGCTTTTTTTGCTTTTCAAAAAAAATGCTCTGATATCCATCACTGCGCTGCAGGCTTGGTTTGGCACTTACTGCCAACAAATAAAAATACAAAATGAGTTTTATGATTTATGCCTTTTTAGCAGGAATTTAAATTATTCACTTATTATCATGCTGTGCATTAATTCTGAAATGCTTAGTTAAGGCCCTTAACTAAGCATTTAAGGTCAGATCTGTGTACATGGTATTTGATGTAGGAGAGTGATTTGTTAATGGAAGCTACACAGATTGAAGGGCCAGCACCATTTAGTAGCTGACAAGAGGATTTAGTTGAAAAAAAAAGACAACACTGAATCAATCTTACATTTGACCACGCACTGCGCGCACTAATTTGTAGAGCAATATACTGTGTTTAGCGATAGGTAGCTGGTAGGTGAGTAAAATAAGCACTTTTCAGAAAGTTGCATTTGCTCTTCACATTTGCCCAAGAAGGGGAGATGATCAAATTACTGTGTTCATGTAATACATATTTTGGCATAATGCTTGAAATAGGTTGTTTAAAAAAAATAGTAGTATAGTATAGAAGCATATATACATACAGGGTTCTAGCTAGGATAAAATTTTAGCGTAGTGGTAATGTCGAGGGAGCGAAGCGACCGGGGGGGTGGGTTGATGGTGCGGAAGGGGAGAAGCTTTTGAAAATTCAAGGTAAAAATTGCTGATTCTAGGGGTACTCAAAGGGCAAAAGCCAGGTATGTCCAGAAGGCTGGGGAAGTTTGTTGAGTGGGCAGTCTCATTCTGGGTTAGCCAGTACATGGCCCTCAGTGAGGCAGTCGGAGTCCGTGCACATTTTTAAGTCAAGACTTAAAACTTATTTTTATTCTCTTTCTTATGAGTAGTTTTTGTTTTGTTATGATTTATTCATTTAGTTCTGTTTTTAATTAGGTATTTGAATTTTTTTATCTTTATTTATTTATTTAAATTTTTTTATGTTGAACTGTTCTGTGTGAGGCACCTTGAGACGGCTTTTAATGTAATTTGGCGCTTTATAAGCTGATTAAGTTGAAATTGAACAACATTTTATTGAGTCTTAAAGTAAATAAATATGAAATAGGTTACTGGATCCTTAAACTCTGGACGTAATAAACTCTACATGGTGGATCCTTGATCTCTGGACATAAACAGAAATAAAATCTGTTAGTTTTTGTCAAAAGCCTTTCCTTTCAGACATTACCATGGCATGAATGTCTTTCCATAACTATGAGCTGAGCTCTAGCTGCAGATGTGCTGCAGGTCAGGTTTATAAAGACTGTAAGGCGTCTCATTTTGGGAGGAAAAAACGTTTTAGTCGACTGTAGTTTATTGTCTGTATTGCAATGTTTGTAAAAGGTGTCATTTTATTTAAAGTGGCAATTCGTTTTGAAGTTATTAATTCTAAGCGGACTCTGTCTCGGTAGAGAGCCGCGCAGCGTTTAAAGCTGTGACAACGGAAAGAAGGAAGATTCTCATTTCTCGACTGCAAGACGAGTCCTAGTTAGTGACTTTAATCCAGACAAAACTGACTCATGATATTTTAATGGCTTTCAGAGGGGTTAAGAAGTGGACTTACCGTATCTGAAGAGCAGCAAATCAAAAAGCCACGAGCCACTGAATCGAAGCATTGCTTCGATTCACGCTTCAAACTCTGCCACTCTGACCATGACTGCAGCATGTACCAGGTGGCTACTTGGAAAACTGCAGAAGAACATCAAGTGGGCTTGGAAGAAACTCAAGTTGAACAAGTCACGAAGCATCTCAGTAGTCAAGGGAGCAGTTAAAAATGTGACGTTCTGCATTGGTGATGACTCAACTCCAACTGTGTCTGAGCAACTTGTCAACAGCCTGGGCAGATGGGACAGTATGTAAGCCTCAGAGACAAAGATCAACTGCTGCAACTTAGGCAGGACATCACAAACAGCCTGAAAACCATCAATAAGACCTTACTGCCAGGGAAACTGAATCTCTGGTGCCTGCAGTTTGAACTTCTTCCTCGGGTGATGTGGCCACTCACTATCTATGAGGTCCCAATAACAACTGTGGAAAAGATGGAGCAATCCATGACTTCATACGTGAAGAAATGGCTTGGGGTCCCACGCTGTCTGACTAACATCAGCCTCTATGGCAAAGGGGTCCTCGAACTGCCCATCATGAGCTTCACTGAAGAGTATAAATGCCTAAAGTGAGACTCCAGATGACTTTGAAGGACTCTAGAGACCAGACCAACATCAATGCTGCACTAACCCTGGTAACTGGATGGGAATGGACACCATCCGATGCAGTGCAGCAAGCTATATCAGCCATGAGGCACAAGGACATCGTGGGGCATGTCGAACTGGGAAGAGGAGGCTTTGGTCTTGCAACAAGTAAACCAAGTTGGCCCAAGGCCTCCATATCAGAGAGAAGGAAAATGGTGGTGGAGGAGGTGTGCCATTAGTAGAGGGCTGAAAGAAGCACAAAGATTGTTTCTCTTACCAAGCAGGGACAATGGATGAGGACGAGAAGAGGAGAAATTTCAGCTGGAGGGAACTCTGGGAAATTGAGGTAAGCAACACCACCTTCATTATCAGACTACCTATGATGTGCTCCCCTCTCCAACAAACCTCCACCAGTGGTATGGAGAGGACACAACCTGTGCTCTGTGACCAACTCCAGTAACACCGGTTGTAAGACTTTTCTCACACAAGGCCACTACACTTGGAGACACAACCAGGTCCTCAAGAATATGGCAGCAGCTCTTGAGAGCAAGAGGAATACCATCATTGCCTTGGCAATGACTGCAACCAATTTCATCATGGCACCAACATTCATCTGAGAAGGATAGAAAATGTCCAACCATCCCTCTACCAAACCGGAAGCTGGACAGCTAGCCATTGCCCAGGATTGGAAGACAGTAGTTAATATCAGCCAGCAACTAATCTTTCCACCTGAGATTGTAGCCATCCTTAGGCCAGACTTGGTACATCATAGAGCTTACAGTTCGATGGGAGAGTTCAACCAAAGAGGCCTACGAGTGCAAGAAAATGCATGACACAGAACTGGCAGCAGACGCTCTACAACGAGGATGGAATGCAAACGTCTATCCGGTTGAAGTGGGATGCAGAGGCTTTCTGGCTTCTTCCACCATCAGACTGCAGGAACACCTTGGTATACATGGACAGGGTTTGCAACAGATCAGTCTCTGAAGCAGCTGAAAGAAGTGACCAGTGGATATGGGTCAAGCGGAAGGACCCTTGCTGGGCTCAAAGAACAGTAGCATAACCTGCACACTAATCCCCACCCTCCACACCCTAGGTCAAAACAAAGTATATGGCCAACTCTAGGATTGACTCAGGGAAGAGGACTCCCCGGCGACAAATTAAACCTTCAACTTTGACTGAACTTGAAGCGAGACTACCAGAAACCTTAACTTCAAGCTTGATGAATTTTCAGTCGGTAGACAGTCTTGCGGATAGCCTGAATTTAGTGCTAAAAACCACACTTGATAAGATTGCACCTCCTCTATTAAGGTCATGCCTTCCCAAGGCACAGACACCTTGGTTTAACAGTTATTTGCGTGACCTTAGGCAGAAGGCTACAGGGTTGGAACGGAAATGGAGTAGTTCCAAACTAGAGGTGTTCCACCTTGCGTGGCGTGAAGCTATTTTAGACTATAAGTATGCTTTATTGGCTACGAAGCAGGCCTATTACACTTCATGGACAGCCACCTGTTGGCCATTCTCCTTTTTCAGCACAGGACTTTCTGGACTATTTCGAAAAGAAAATAGAATATATTAGGTTGAGCACATCTCAGCATACTTTGGTCCAGTCATTGTATCCAGCTACTGAGCTGGGGACTACTACTGAGGTGCTACCTAGATTCACGGAATTTAACAGTATCTCACAAGGTGTGCTGATGAAACTCGTGATGTCTACCAGAAGCACAACCTGTTTATTTGTTCCTATACCAACAAAGTTGTTTAAGGATCTTTGGCCCATTCTTGGGCCGACTGTGCTCGAAATTGTTAACCTTTCTTTAAACTCTGGATCTGTTCCAAATTGTTTTAAATCTGCCATGGTTAAACCACTACTCAAGAAATCTAATCTTGATCCTGGTGTATTGAAAAATTATAGGCCGATATCAAATCTATCATTCTCCTCTAAAATTCTGGAAAAGGTGGTTTCACTGCATCTTGTGGACTATCTTACTGAGAATGACCTTTTTGAGCCACTGCAGTCTGCTTGTAGAAGACATCACTCCACAGAAACAGCAATTATTAAAGTAGTTAATGATCTTCGGCGAGCAATGGACTCGGATACTACTACAGTATTGGTGTTGTTGGATCTCAGTGCTGCATTTGACACAGTTGATCATCATATTCTACTTAATAGGCTAGAAAACTGTTTCAGGATTACTGGAACTGCTCTTGCGTGGCTGACGTCTTATTTGTCTGGTCATTCCCACTGTGTTTTGTGCAACGGCACTACCTCTGACTTTAAGGGCATGAAGTTCGGGGTTCCGCAGGGATCCGTTCTGGGTCCCCTGCTTTTTTACCTGTATATGGCACCCCTTGGGAACATTTTGCGGTGTTTTGGGGTTGCTTTTCATTGCTCTGCTGATGATACTCAGTTGTATATGCTGATAGCTGCTGGAAATCCTGTCCACATAAAATCTTTACAGGACTGTCTCGCAGCAGTGAGAAGTTGGATGTCTAGCAACTTTCTTCTTTTGAACTCTGATAACACTGAAATGATGGTTCTTGGTCCAGCAAGACATTGGCATCAATTTGATCAGTTGGTGCTTAGCCTAGGTTCATGTGTTATACATCATACTGACAAAGTGAGGAACCTTGGGGTAATTTTTGATCCTATGTTGTCCTTTGACCTCCACATTAGGGACATTACGAGGACTGCTTTCTTTCATTTAAGAAATATAGCAAAGATTCATCCCATCCTGTCTATGGCTGATGCTGAGACTCTGATTCATGCGTTTGTCTCTTCTAGATTGGACTATTGTAATGCTTTGTTTTCTGGTTTACCACAGTCCAGCATCAGGGGTCTTCAGCTGTTTCAAAATGCTGCTGCCAGACTTCTGACGTGAAGCAGAAGGTTTGATCATATTACGCCGGTTCTGGAATCCCTTCACTGGCTTCCGGTCTCCTTGAGATCAGATTTTAAGGTATTACTATTGGCCTATAAAATTGTTCACGGACTGGCGCCCCCCTATCTGGCCGGCCTGGTTGAGTCCTATGTGCCTGCAAGGGCTCTGCGTTCAGAGGGTGCAGGACTGTTGTGTGTCCCGAGGGTGATGAAAAGGTCAGCGGGTTACAGAGCTTTTTATCACCGCGCTCCAGCTCTGTGGAATGATTTGCCTGCGCTAATACGACAGTCGGACTCTGTGGAGACTTTTAAGCCAGGTTGAAGACACATCTCTTCTCCCTGTTTTATCATTAGTATTTTATTGTATGTCTTTTTTTTATACGTTTTGTTTATTTTACTTCTTTTAATTTTTTATGGTAAAATTTTTTATTGTATTTTAATCTTATTTCATTTTATTCTGCTTTTAAATGCTTGTGAAGCGCCTTGAGGTGATTACTCATGATTTGGTGCTATATAAATTAATAAATTATTATAAATTATAATTATTAATGTATATTTTGTGCTGCTGAATCACAACTTGCCATGAGACTGGGTTGGTTATATCTGTGGTTGCTTCACTTTACCACCTCAAAGATGTAACATCAGTAGTTTTATCAAAAGAGTGTACTTTGCTTATTTTGGTGTACCACTTGGTGACCAGAACAAAATTGGGTGCCTCACCAAGTTTGATGAGGCACCCAGTTCTGTTGAGGCACCCACGTTTGATGAGTTTGATATATATATATATATATATATATACGAGGTCTATTAGATAATAAACCGACCCTTTTATTTTTTTTTAACTATATGGATTTGAATGACGTGCGATTACACCAATCATGCTTGAACCCTCGTGCGCATGCGTGAGTTTTTTCACGCGTGTCGGTGACATCATTTCCCTGTGGGCAGGCCTTGAGTGAGATGTGGTCCCGCCCTCTCAGCTGAATTCCTTTGTTTCACACGCTGCTCGAGACGGTGCGCGTTGCTGTATCAAAATTTTTTCTGGACCTGTGAGGAATATCCGAGTGGACACTATTTGAGAAATTAAGATGGTTTTCGGTGAAACGTTTAATGGCTGATGAGAGATTATGGGGTGTTTCTGTCGGTGTAAGGACTTCCCACGCAGCGTGATGTCATGCAGCGCTTCCAGGCGCCGTCGCCGGCCTGTTTCGACCTGAAAACATCCTAATTTAAGGCTTAATTCACCCAAGACGTCGTGAAAGAACAGAGAAGATTCAGAAGAGGCCGGTATGAGGACTTTATGTGGACATTCCACTGTTTAAGGACATTTTGTAGTGAAAGACGTGCGCACAAATTCGCCGAGTCGTTTCCGTGACGACTCTGCAAATCTGTGTGCGCCGCGACAGGAAAAACACCTCCGTGTTGAAAACCATTTGTAAAATTCAGGCGGCTTTTGATGGCTTTCAACAAGTGAGTAACTGAGAAATTGTTTAACAGCTTGGGCATGTTCCAACTTGCCCGTTAAGGTTTCCAACGGAGGTGTTTTTCCTGTCGCGACCCCCCCGCGGTCTGGCCCAGCCCGACATGCGACTCTGCCCGCACGTTCTTTCATTACAAAATGTCCGTTAACAATGGAATGTCCGAATAAACTCCTCATGCCGACTTCTTCTGAAAGTTCTCTGTTCTCTGACGACTTCCTGGGTCAACAGAGCCTGAAATGTGGAAGTTTTCAACTTGAAACGGCGAGACGCTGCCACCTCGAAGCGCAGATCCCCATCAGGCACCGTGGGCCGTCCTTACGGCGACACTACCAGACCGAAAACCAGCTGAATTTATCGAATGGTGTCCACTCAGTTGTGCCTTACAGTTTTAAAAAAAAATTGATCAAACAAAGCAGCAGTCTCTGAGCCATTCCTAAACAATGAAAAAAATCGACGAGAGGGTGGCGACTCCTCACTCAAAGACAGGCATGAAAAAACTCTTGCATGCCCATGAGGGTTCAATCATGTCTGATGTAATCACACGTGATTCAAATCCATATGGTTTTTGAAAAAAATAATAAGGTCGGATACTTTTCTAATAGACCTCGTATATATATATATATATATAAGATGAGGACGACTGGACCACCCAATTTGATTGACGTAACAGTCAAGAGGTTTAGACTCCATAGATAAAAGATCCTCTTCACTAGTGTGCAGTTTTTTGACTGAATTAGTTACTTCCTCAATCCACTTTACTGCAATGGATCCAGAAAGAGGTGGTGGCCAAGTGGTTAGTGTGCTTGGTTTCAGTGCCGAAGGTTCCCCGTTCAAAACCCCAGCCTTGCAACATTTCTCCATGTAATGTGGAGTTGTTCCAGGAAAAGCATACAGCATAAAATGTGTGCCAAATCAACATGCATATCTAAATTGGATTTGCTGTGGCGACTCCGAGTGGGGAGGACAAAAGCAAGGGAGCAGGCAAAACGACTTACTTTATTCACATCCCTTCACTTTTTACACATTTTGTTATGTTACAGCCTAATTCCAAAATGGAGTAAATTCATTTTGTCCCTCAAAATTCTACTCACAATACTCCATAATGACAACATGAAAAAAGTTTTTTTTTTTTTAATGTTTGCAAATTTATTAAAAAATAAAAATAAGAAAGCACCTGTAAATATGTATTCACACCCTTTGCACAATACTTTGTTGATGTACCTTTGGCAGCAATTACATCCTTAAGTCTGCCTGAACAGGACATCACAAGCTTGGCACACCTATCTTTGGACAGTTTTGTCCATTCCTCTTTGCAGTACCTCTCAAGCTCCATCACGTTGGATGGGGAGTGTTGGTGCACAGCCAGTTTCAAATGTCTCCAGAGATGTTCAATTGGATTCAGGTCTGGGGTCTGGCTGGCCCACTCCTGGACATTCACTGAGTTGTCCTGAAGTCACTCCTTTGATATCTTGGCTGTGTGCATAGGGTCATTGTCCTGCAGAAAGATGAGCCATTGCCCCAGTCTGAGCTCAAGCTCGCTCTGGATAAGGTTTTCATCCAGGATGTCTCTGTACATTGCAGCATTCATCTTTCCTTCAATCCTGACTAGTCTCCCAGTTCCTGCCTCTGAAAAACATTCTCAAATCATGATACTGCCACCACCATAATTCACTGTAGGGATGGTATTCACTAGGTGATGAGTGGTGTCTGGCTTCATCCAAACATGATGCCTTGCATTCATGCCAAAGAGTTCAAGCTCGGTCTCATCAGACCAGAGGATTTTGTTTCTCATGGTCTGAGAGTCCTTCAAGTGCCTTTTGGCAAACTGCAGGTGGGCTGCAATGTGCCTTTTACTAAGGAGTGGCATCCGTCTGGCTACTCTACCATACAGGCCTGATTGGTGATTGCTGCAGGGATGGTTGTCCTTTTGGAAGGTTCTCCTCTCTCCACAGAGGAATGCGGGATCTTAACAGTGTGCCCATCAGGTTCTTGGTCACCTCCCTGATTAAGGCCCTTCTCCCCTGGTTGCTCAGTTTAGACAGCCGGCCAACTCTAGGAAGAGTCTTGGTGTATCCGAACGTTTTCCATTTACAGATGATGGAGACCACTGTGCTCACTGGGACCTTTAAAGCAGCAGAAAAATAACTGTACTCTTCCTCAGATTTGTGCCACAAGACAATCCTGTCTTAGAGGTCTCAAGACAATTCCTTTGACACTGGTTAATTTCAAGTC
The DNA here is from genome assembly GCF_902500255.1 of Thalassophryne amazonica. NCBI lineage: Eukaryota > Metazoa > Chordata > Actinopteri > Batrachoidiformes > Batrachoididae > Thalassophryne > Thalassophryne amazonica. Next base: position 95,816,245 of record NC_047111.1, read on the forward strand.
ATGCGCCCTTTACTCACTGGACTTGCATGGATAACATGCATCAGGCATATGTTTGGCATGGGCTGATGGTGCAATATTCCCCACACACCATCCACAAATGCTGAACAGCCTGTACGTGGCAAGTACGACACCTGTAGTCTTTCACAAACTTTCCCCTGTGTACTCCCTGTATACATGTCCACCACACTTGGTGTGATTTGTAAGACAGTCTTAAGCAGCACAAGGTAATGTTCCTCTTCACCAATTTGCAGACTTGTACTAAATATCCATTTCACTGCAGTTGGTGTTGTGTGGGACTGTAGGATCTTTCAATCTGTCAATGAGCAGGGGGTTGTAGGCATAGTAAACCAGCAGACAGATAGTTTGGGGGGTACAGGCAAGTCTCAGTGTCTGAATAATCTACAAAATGTCAAAGGGCAAGCAGAAGACAACTCACAAATCAAATAGGCTTTGGGAAGAAACAAGGCAACTAGGTGTAAAAACATGAAAGATTACAGCACATAGGACTTAAACTCGTAGCCTTCTCTCAGCAAAGAGCTGGCTAAAGGGCATTTCAGATGATGCGCGCAGTTTACTCAAGTTGTGCCCTCTGCAGGGCAGGCTGTGAATGCCCTAAATGGATGCAGAAAATAAGCGAAGTTCTGTTTGTGTTCTGCAGGCTGAAAAATTGTGCAGTCACCATAGTTGTGAAGACTAGTATCCCCCCCTCCGAAAAAACATTTAAATAAAAAGTGAAACACTCGAGTCATAATCACAAGATTAGCAGCAAAAAGCAAAAGAATGAGCGACTGGCATACCCTGCTGGAAGGAGCTTTTTTCAGTGACTGTTTGGATTAAGAGTAGGCAGGGCTGAAGCATAGCCTGGCCAGAGACACACATGGAGCGGAGAAACTTAGTCCAAACTTCTTCACTTTTGGATATATACACACACCCAGTTTGAGCAACAGAGCTTCTACAAATGTGTGTGAGTAATCTGAAAACAAAAGGTGACATTAGTGCACCACTGAACGTTTTTTTATAAGCTAATGTTAGCTTAACCTTTAGCTGCAGTAAACTGAATCAATGTTTTAGATTTGTAAATTGTTTGATCTATTTTTTTTTTTTTTTACCAAAAACCCACACTTTTTTTATTGTTACTGCTCTGATTACAAAAACAGTCTCAACTTTAAATAACTGATTATTTTTAATTGTCGACTCATCAGACCTTAAAGAAAATAATACAGTGCTGTTTCATGAATCTTTATATTTTAAGGAATATATTTCTTCACTTGTCCCACATCAGGAACATTTCAACATTTGCTGTACAGAGGAGCTTGCAAATACAAATGGACTTCAAAACCTTTATTTTTTTTATTTTTATTTTTATTGGATCCCCATTAGCTGCAGCTCAATGGGGATCCTGGGGAATCCTGGGGTCCATCCAAATTCACAAACACAATACATCAAAAATACATTCAAAAATATATGAGCAAAAAATGAAACTAAAAATAAAAAAGAGAAAAATAAATAAATAAATAAATTTAAAATCAAATCAAAAACCACTGTCACACATGGGCAAAGAAAATTGTCTATATATGTTTAAAGGTTTGACCCAGATTGCTCGTTATACCAACAGATGCATTTCAGAAGTTTTTTTAAAAAGACATTCATTAGACGTGAGTTTAATGTAATCTGGTAATAAATTCCATTCCTTCATACCCCTAAATATTAGAGTGTTCTTAATGACATTAGTTCTAGCAACAGGTAGCATCAACTTTCCCACCACAGCATTTCTAGTTCTGTATCTATGATTTTCTGAACTGAAAGAAAAATTCCTAAACAAAATATAAGGTAACTTAATGACAATAATCTTGTTGGGAAAGTGTAGTGACACGGACCCACAACAGGGGGGCGTAAATGAACGGACAATGGAAGGAGTCAAGTTAGAACACTTTACTGTTGTGAATGTCACAACCAAACACAGCAGATTACAGAATGTGCACAAGTCAATCAATAAAGGTGTCGTGTGGGCAGGCTCGACGATAGGAGACGCCCGTCTGGAAACGAACCGGAACCACACGATTTCCACTGCCACCGAACCCGAGGGATACTGGAGCCGCCAAGTCCCGAAGTCCCCAGGTGGCCACCGTCATGGCGTGTCGGATCTGGTACTGCTGGCAGAAAGCAAAGACAGTCAAGGGTGGGTGTGTGAACACCCAGTAACAATCCTGGTGGGAATTCCACCTCCACCTCTCACTCAATAACTTGCAGAGTACTGTAGTCCTGGCGCCCGACCAGGCTTGTTCGGGTGGCGATGGTAGAAATCGGCCAGGAGGGCCGGGTCCAGGATGAAGCTCCTCTTCACCCAGGAGCGTTCTTCGGGTCCAGACCCCTCCCAGTCCACCAAATACTGAAAGCCCCGGCCCATTCGACAGACATCCAAGAGCCGGCGTACTGTCCAAGCCAGCTCCCCGTCGATAAGGGCAGGAGGCGGCGCTGGACCGGGTGCACAGAGGGGTGAGGTGTGATGTGGTTTGATTCTGGAGACATGGAAGACCAGATGGATCCGCAGTGAGGCTGGGAGTTGGAGCCTCACTGCGGTAGGACTGAGGACCTTGAGGATGGTGAAGGGTCCAATGAAGCGGTCTTTCAGCTTGGGGGACTCGACCTGAAGTGGAATGTCCTTGGTGGAAAGCCATACCTCCTGCCCGGGCTGGTATGCAGGGGCCGGGGACGGTCTGCATGGGCTTTCGCCCTCGTCCGGGCCCTCAACAAGGCCGAACGGGCGATGCGCCACACCCGACAGCATCTCCGCAGGTGGGCCTGGACCGAGGGCACACCGACCTCTCCCTCCACCAAAGGAAACAAAGGGGGTTGGTACCCCAGACACACCTCGAACGGGAAGAGGCCGGTGGCAGAGGACACTTGGCTGTTATGAGCATACTCGATCCAGGCCAGATGTTCACTCCAAGCCGTCAGGTGTGCGGAGGTCATGCACCTAAGGGCTTGCTCCAACTCTTGGTTGGCCCGTTCGGCCTGTCCGTTAGTCTGTGGGTGATACCCAGACGAGAGGCTTACGGTGGCCCCCAGTTCCCGGCAGAAACTTCTCCATACCTGTGAGGAGAACTGAGGACCGCGATCCGAAACGATGTCTGTAGGTATCCCATGCAGCCGGACGACATGGTGGACCAGGAGATCCGCCGTCTCCTGGGCTGACGGGAGCTTCGGGAGGGCCACGAAGTGAGCCGCCTTGGAGAATCGGTCCACTATCGTGAGAATGGTGGTGTGTCCCCAGGACGGCGGGAGGCCCGTGACAAAATCCAGACCGATGTGGGACCAGGGGCGATGAGGCACAGGAAGTGGCTGTAGGAGTCCCTGTGCCTTCTGGTGGTCCGCCTTGCCCCTGGCGCAGGTGGTGCAGGCCTGGATGTAAGCCCGGACATCAGTCTCCAGGGACGCCCACCAGAAGCGCTGCCGGACCACTGCCACGGTCCTACGAACCCCTGGGTGGCAGGAGAGTTTGGACCCGTGACAGAAGTCCAGGACGGCAGCTCTGGCCTCTGGTGGGACGTACAGTCTGTTTCTCAGTCCTGTTCCGGGATCCGGGCTCCGTGCCAGGGCCTCCCGGACGGTCTTCTCCACGTCCCAGGTTAGGGTAGCCACGATAGTGGACTCTGGTAAGATGGGTTCCGGTGGATCCGACAGCTCGGTCTTGACTTCCCTTTTGTGCACCCGGGACAGGGCATCCGATCTCTGGTTCTTGGTCCCGGGGCAGTAGGTGATCCGGAAGTCAAAACGGCCGAAAAACAGTGACCAGCGGGCTTGCCTGGGGTTCAGTCGCTTGGCGGTCCTGATATACTCCAGGTTCCGGTGGTCAGTAAAAACCGTGAAAGGCACTGACTCTCCCTCCAGCAGGTGTCTCCACTCCTCAAGAGTCTCTTTCACCGCAAGGAGCTCTCGATTGCCCACGTCATAGTTCCGCTCTGCTGGGGTCAACCTGCGGGAAAAATAGGCACACGGGTGAGGAACCTTATCGGTCTCTCTGCTCTGGGATAGCACGGCTCCTATCCCTGAGTCAGAGGCGTCCACTTCAACCACAAACTGGCGACTAGGATCGGGCTGCACCAAGACAGGTGCAGTCGAGAAGCGCTGTTTCAACTCCCTGAACGCGGCATCGCACCGATCCGACCAGGTGAAGGGAACTTTTGGTGAGGTCAGGGCTGTCAGGGGGCTAACTACCTGACTATATCCCTTAATGAACCTCCTGTAAAAATTTGCGAAGCCGAGGAACTGTTGCAGCTTCCTACGGCTCGTAGATTGGGGCCAGTCTCTCACCGCTGCGACCTTGGCCGGATCCGGGGCGACGGAGTTGGAGGAGATGATAAACCCCAGGAAGGACAAAGAAGTGCGGTGAAACTCACACTTCTCGCCCTTCACAAACAGCCGGTTCTCCAACAACCGCTGCAGGACCTGACGTACATGGTGTACATGGGTCTCAGGGTCCGGAGAAAAGATGAGTATATCATCCAGGTATACGAAAACGAATCGGTGCAGGAAGTCCCGCAAGACATCATTAACCAAAGCTTGGAACGTCGCGGGGGCGTTAGTGAGGCCGAACGGCATGACCAGGTACTCAAAATGACCTAACGGGGTGTTGAATGCCGTCTTCCATTCGTCTCCCTTCCGGATCTGAACTAGGTGGTATGCGTTCCTAAGATCCAACTTTGTGAAGATTTTGGCTCCATGCAGGGGGGTGAACACCGAATCCAACAAAGGCAACGGTATCGGTTGCAATCTGTGATCTCGTTCAGCCCCCGGTAATCAATGCATGGACGAAGACCGCCATCTTTTTTGCCCACAAAAAAGAAACCTGCTCCCATCGGAGAGGTGGAGTTACGGATCAGCCCGGCAGCTAAGGAGTCCCGGATGTAGGTCTCCATTGATTCGCGCTCAGGTCGGGAGAGGTTGTACAGCCTGCTGGACGGGAACTCCACGCCTGGCAACAAATCGATGGCACAATCGTACGGATGGTGCGAGGGAAGAGTGAGTGCCCGATCCTTGCTAAAAATGTCAGCAAGATCGTGGTACTCAACCAGCACCGCCGACAGATTGGGGGGAACTTTGACCTGCTCCTTAGCCTGGGAACCGGGAGGAACCGAGGATCCCAAACACACCCGATGGCAGGTCTCGCTCCACTGTACCACCACCCCGGACGGCCAATCAATTGGGGATTGTGTTTCAATATCCAGGGTAACCCCAGAATCACACGGGAGGTAGAAGGAGTCACAAAAAACTCAATCTCCTCCCTATGATTCCCTGACACTACCAGAGTAACTGGTGGTGTCCTATGTGTGATTAAAGGGAGTAGGGTGCCATCTAGTGCTCGCACCTGCAATGGTGAAGGTAGCGCCACCAGAGGGAGCCCTACCTCCCTGGCCCATCTGCTGTCTAGCAGATTCCCTTCTGACCCTGTGTCTACCAGTGCTGGGGCCTGAAGGGTTAAATCCCCGCTAAGGATTGTAACTGGGAGCCGTGTGGCAATGTGTGTGTGTCCCACGTGAATTTCTTGGCCCACCCTAAGCCCAGTTTCTAGGGGCGGGCGTTGGTGTTTAACCGTTCAGGGCAATTGCTCAATTGATGCTCCATTGAGCCACAAACAAAACACGCCCCGCGAGGAAGCCTTCTCTGTCTATTTGGTGGTCTAAATGTGGCCCTGCTCATGTCCATAGCTTCGTCAGCAGGGGGAGCTGTCGCCCCACGGGACGTAGAGGCCAGGGAGCGTGGGAAGGGCGGACCTTTCTCGGACCCGGAAGGAAGAGGGACGGCGCGCGCCCGGCCATGCCCTTCGTCTCGTTCCCGACGGCGTTCCTCCAACCGATTGTCTAACCGTATAACAAGATCAATAAGCCCATCTAATTCCCGTGGTTCATCCTTGGCCACCAGGTGCTCCTTCAGGACTGACGACAGTCCGTTTACGAAGGCGGCGCGGAATGCAGCGTTATTCCAGCCGGACCTCGCAGCCGCGATGCGGAGGTCGACTGCATAAGCGGCTGCGCTCCGGCGTCCCTGTCTCATTGACAGCAGCACAGTTGAAGCGGTCTCTCCCCTGTTAGGGTGATCAAACACAGTTCTGAACTCCCTCACAAACCCAGTGTACGTGTGAAGGAGCTGTGAATTTTGCTCCCAAAGCGCTGTAGCCCAAGCGCGTGCCTCTCCCCGAAGCAGAGTGATCACATAAGCTATCTTGCTTGCGTCTGACGCGTACATGACGGGACGTTGTGCAAAGACGAGCGAACACTGCATGAGAAAGTCCGCGCACGTCTCCACACAACCTCCGTACGGCTCAGGAGGGCTTATGTATGCTTCAGTAGATGGTGGGAGGGGTTGTTGAACCACTACTGGAACATTCACATCCTGCACAGGGTCGGCAGGAGGAGGAGCTGCAGCAGCGCCCTGAGCGTTCGCCGCCACTTGCGCGGAGAGAGCCTCCACCCTGTGGTTCAGGAGGATGTTTTGCTCGGCTATTTGATCCATCCGAGCCGTAAAGGCGGTGAGAATGTGCTGTAGCTCACCAATCACGCTTCCTGCAGGCGCCTGCGCTCCCTGCTCTCCCATTGGTCGTTCAACAGCCGGGTGACGCCCCTCGGAGTCCATGACGCTGGCCGAGATATCCTGTTGGGAAAGTGTAGTGACATGGACCCAGAACAGGGGGGCGTAAATTAACGGACAATGGAAGGAGTCAAATTAGAACACTTTACTGTTGTGAATGTCACAACCAAACACAGCAGATTACAGAATGTGCACAAGTCAATCAATAAAGGTGTCGTGTGGGCAGGCTCAACGATAGGAGACGCCCGTCTGGAAACGAACCGGAACCACACGATTTCCACTGCCACCGAACCTGAGGGATACTGGAGCCGCCAAGTCCCGAAGTCCCCAGGTGGCCACCGTCACGGCGTGTCGGATCTGGTACTGCTGGCAGAAAGCAAAGACAGTCAAGGGTGGGTGTGTGAACACCCAGTAACAATCCTGGTGGGAATTCCACCTCCACCTCTCACTCAATAACTTGCAGAGTACTGTAGATTCCTCAGGGGAAAAGAGTGCCTTCAGCGCTCTCTCAGCTTTCACCGACGGAGGTACCGGTACTCCTGCAAACACTCACAATATACAAATATTGTAATCACAAACGGCTGAGGATATTACCTCTTGTAGAAGATGATATCTCGGCAATGTGGTGGAGGTGTCTTCCTGCTTTTATGCCAGATGTGAGTAGATGATTAGTGACAGCTGTCATGGATGATGAGTGACAGCTGTCACCACGGCTTGTTCCTGGAGGCGGCAGCGCCCTCTTGTGCCTGAAGCCTGCACTTCAGGCAGGGCGCCCTCTGGTGGTGGGCCAGCAGTACCTCCTCTTCTGGCTGCCCACACAACAAATCTTTCTGGTAAACATGATAAGTGAATACAAAAATCTGTCTTTAACTAACAGCCATCTTAAATTCTTGTGCATTGCGATGATATTTGTCCAGTGATGGAGCTGAACACGAAAAACTGAAGTCCAGATAGAAGAAGAGATCATCTCTGCTTTACAAAATGTGGGGAAAGTTTCTCCAAAAAGTCCACAAAGAGGTCAAAGCTGCAGAGGAGACCTTCATCTGGTTAAATGTCCTGAGAGTCCAGGTCACCTGTCCTCTCTGCAAACTCACACCTGCTGCTACGCTTCTAAATTAAACAAAGGTTCTTTAAAGAGCAATTATTCTATTATTTTAAAAAGCTGTTTCCTTTTATATTGTAACATTAAATGAATGAATCATCAGGTTCATGAAATCAAAGTTCAGTCAAAAAGACACTTGCACACATAGAAATCCCATTTCTATTGTGCCCAATTTCAAAGCATTCAGAATCACTAGAATAGTAGAGAAGCTTGAATCTTCGACTGGACTGGGTTGCTTGACGTGAGGACGTTTAGCTTCAAATCACAGAAGCTTCCTCAGCTAAAATTCTTGCTCTGGTTGTTGTGTGGGCCGCTGAAGAGGAGGTACTGCTGGCCCACCACCACCAGAGGGCACCCTGCCTGGAGTGCGGGCTCCAGGCACCAGAGGGCGTCGCCACCTGAGATGAGCAGCCAGGGTGACAGCTGTCACCCATTATTGGACACAGCTGTTTCTACTCGGCACCAAGGTATATCAGGAGGACGGCGTCTCCACCTCAGTGCCGAGATATCGCCTAAGACTGAGGTAGTATCTCTGCATTCTTATTCTGATTAACCAGCTAATCATTTGTTAAACCTTTTCAGGATTGTTGACTGCTAAAAGCTATATTGCTTGGATAAGTACTCACCTTCCTGTTGTGCATTGACAAGAGGTGGAGGCGGCTTCTCCCCTCTTCGTTACTGGGTGCTGTCGCATCACACCTGTGTGTTGTTGCTCTCTCCTGCCAGCAGTACCGGATCCGACGAGCGGAGGCAGTGGCCACCTGGGAATTCGGGACTTGGCGGTTCCAGTATTTCCAGGGTTCGGTGGCAGAGGAGATCGGGGTGGTTCCGGTTCGACTGAGACGGGCGTCTCCTACCTTCGAGCCTGCCCACACGACACCAGCAAATTCGACCCCAAATTGTGATTGTTGTACTTATTGTGCTTGTTTCACAATAGTAAACCTTGTTATTTATCTTCCTCCATTGTCCGTTCATTGCGCCCCCTGTTGTGGGTCCGTGTTCCTACACTTTCACAACAGGATATCTCGGCCAGCGTCATGGACCCCGAGGGGCGTCAACCGGCTGTTGAACGGCCAATGGAAGACCAAGGCGCGGCGGAGGCTTCGGGAGGGGTAATCGGTGAGTTGCAGCGGATCCTCACCGCTTTCACCTCTCGGATCGACTTAATGACCGAGCAGCACGTACTCCTAAACCGCAGGGTGGAGGCTCTCGCCGCACAAGTGGAGGCGCGCCCTTCGGGCGCCGCTGCGGCTCTCCCTCCTGAGGACCCTGCGCGCGAAAGCAACGTTCCTCTGGTCGTTCAACGGTCCCTTCCTCCGTCCCCAGAAGCCTACATAAGCCCTCCAGAACCGTACGGAGGCTGTGTGGAGACGTGCGCGGACTTTCTTATGCAATGTTCGCTCGTCTTCGCTCAGCGTCCCGTGATGTACGCAACTGATGCTAGCAGGGTAGCTTATGTGATAAATCTGCTTCGCGGGGAGGCACGCGCTTGGGCTACAGCGCTCTGGGAGCAGAACTCACGGCTCCTTCAGTCATACGACGGGTTTGTACGGGAGCTCAGAACGGTGTTCGATCATCCCAACAGAGGAGAGTCCGCTTCAACTGCATTACTGTCCATACGACAGGGACGTCGGAGCGCAGCTGCCTATGCAGTCGCCTTCCGCATCGCGGCTGCGAGATCCGGCTGGAATAGCACTGCCCTCCGCGCTGCCTTTGTAAATGGACTGTCTCTGGTCCTAAAAGAGCACCTGGTGGCTAAGGACGAACCGCGGGATCTAGATGGGCTCATTGATCTAGTCATACGGCTTGACAACCGGTTAGAAGAACGCCGTCGGGAACGAGGCGAAGGGCGTGGCCAGGCACGGGTCGTCCCTCTCCCTTCCGGGTCCGATCGAGTTCCGCCGTCCCCACGCTCCTCTGTTCCGGCGCTCCGTGCGCTTACGGCTCCCCCTGCTGACGAAGCTATGGACACGAGCAGGGCAACATTTAGGGCACCTGGAGCACAAAGGAGGCGGGCCCACGGAGCTTGTTACGTTTGTGGCTCGAGTGAGCATATGGCAAACGAATGCCCCGAGCGGTTAAACTCCAACGCCCGCCCCTAGAGACTGGGCCAGGGGTGGGCCAAAACATTCACGTGGGACACACCCACATTGCTACACGACTCCCAGTCACGATCCTGTTTGAGGATTCGACCCTGAAGGCCCCAGCACTGGTGGACACGGGCTCTGAGGGGAATCTGCTTGACAGTAGATGGGCCAGGGAGATAGGGCTCCCTCTGGTGGCTCTTACCTCGCCTGTGCAGGTTCGAGCACTAGATGGCTCCCTACTCCCACCAATCACACACAAGACACCTCCAGTAACTCTGGTAGTGTCAGGCAACCACCGGGAGGTGATCGAGTTCTTCGTGACTCAGGCCACCTCCCGTGTGGTTTTAGGGTTTCCATGGATGCTTAAGCACAATCCCCGGATTGATTGGCCGTCCGGGGTGGTGGTTCAGTGGAGCGAAACCTGCCATCGGGAGTGTCTCGGTTCCTCGGTTCCTCCCGGCTCCCAAGCTAAGGAGGAGGTCCGAGTCCCGCCCAATCTGAAGGCGGTGCCAGCGGAGTACCATGACCTTGTGGACGTGTTCAGCAAGGATCTGGCTCTCACGCTTCCTCCCCACCGCCCGTACGATTGTGCCATTGATTTGGTTCCAGGCAGTGAGTTCCCGTCCAGTAGGCTGTACAACCTCTCACGGCCGGAACGCGAATCAATGGAGACCTACATCCGGGACTCATTAGCCGCCGGGTTGATCCGGAATTCCACCTCACCGATGGGCGCTGGTTTCTTTTTTGTGGGTAAAAAAGATGGCGGACTTCGTCCATGCATTGATTACAGGGGTTGAACGAGATCACGGTTCGCAACCGATACCCGTTGCCCTTGTTGGATTCAGTGTTCACCCCCTTGCATGGAGCCAGAATCTTCACCAAGCTGGATCTTAGGAACGCGTACCATTTGGTTCGGATTCGGAAGGGAGACGAATGGAAGACGGCATTTAACACCCCCTTGGGTCATTTTGAGTACCTGGTCATGCCGTTCGGTCTCACTAATGCTCCCGCGACCTTCCAAGCGTTGGTAAACGATGTCTTGCGGGACTTCCTGCACCGGTTCGTCTTCGTATATCTAGACGATATACTCATCTTTTCTCCGGATCCTGAGACTCATGTCCAGCATGTCCATCAGGTCCTGCAGCGGTTGTTGGAGAACCGTCTGTTTGTGAAGGGCGAGAAGTGTGAGTTCCACCGCACTTCTTTGTCCTTCCTGGGGTTTATCATCTCCTCTAACTCCGTCGCCCCGGACCCGGCCAAGGTTGCGGCGGTGAGAGACTGGCCCCAACCCACAAGCCGTAGGAAGCTGCAACAGTTCCTCGGCTTTGCTAATTTCTATAGGAGGTTCATCAAGGGCTACAGTCAGGTAGTTAGCCCCCTGACAGCCCTGACCTCTCCAAAAGTTCCCTTCACCTGGTCGGACCGGTGCGAGGCCGTGTTCAAGGAGTTGAAACGGCGCTTCTCGTCTGCACCAGTTCTGGTGCAGCCCGATCCTAGCCGCCAGTTAGTGGTTGAAGTGGATGCCTCGGACTCAGGGATAGGAGCGGTGCTCTCCCAGAGCGGGAAGACCGATAAGGTCCTTCACCCGTGTGCCTATTTTTCCCGCAGGTTGACCCCCGCTGAACGGAACTATGACGTCGGCAATCGGGAACTCCTTGCTGTGAAAGAGGCCCTCGAAGAGTGGAGACATCTGTTGGAGGGAACAGCCGTGCCATTCACGGTTTTCACTGACCATCGGAACCTGGAGTACATCAGGACCGCTAAGCGTCTGAACCCCAGGCAAGCCCGCTGGTCACTGTTCTTTGGCCGTTTTGACTTCCGGATTACCTACCGCCCCGGGACCAAGAACCAGAGATCGGATGCATTGTCCCGGGTGCACGAAGATGAGGTCAAAACGGAACCGTCGGATCCCCCGGATCCCATCATCCCGGAGTCCGCTATCGTGGCCGCCCTCACCTGGGACGTGGAGAAGACCGTCCGGGAGGCCCTGACCCGTGTCCCGGACCCCGGAAACGGACCAAAGAACAAACTATACGTCCCACCAGAGGCCAGGGCCGCAGTCCTAGACTTCTGTCACGGTTCTAAGCTCTCCTGTCACCCGGGGGTGCGAAGGACCGTGACAGTCGTCCGGCAACGCTTCTGGTGGGCATCCCTGGAGGCCGATGTCCGGGATTACGTCCAGGCCTGTACCACCTGCGCCAGGGGCAAGGCCAACCACCAGAAGACCTCAGGGCAGCTACAGCCACTGCCCGTGCCTCATCGCCCCTGGTCCCACATCGGCCTGGACTTCGTCACGGGTCTCCCGCCGTCCCAAGGAAACACCGTCGTCCTCACGATAGTGGACCGTTTCTCCAAGGCGGCCCACTTCGTGGCCCTCCCGAAGCTTCCAACGGCCCAGGAGACAGCGGACCTCCTGGTCCACCACGTCGTCCGTCTGCATGGTATACCATCAGACATCGTCTCCGATCGCGGTCCCCAGTTCACCTCACACGTCTGGAGGAGCTTCTGCCGGGAACTGGGGGCCACGGTCAGCCTCTCGTCTGGGTATCATCCCCAGACCAACGGGCAAGCAGAGCGGGCGAACCAGGACTTGGAGCAGACACTACGCTGTGTGACAGCCGCGCACCCGACGGCCTGGAGTACCCACCTGGCCTGGATCGAGTACGCTCACAACAGCCAAGTGTCATCAGCCACCGGCCTCTCCCCGTTTGAGGTGTGCTTGGGGTATCAGCCCCCCTTGTTTCCGGTGGTCGAGGGAGAGGTCGGTGTGCCCTCGGTCCAGGCCCACCTACGGAGGTGCCGTCGGGTGTGGCGTGCCGCCCGCTCTGCCTTGTTGAAGGCCCGGACGAGAGCGAAGACACATGCAGACCGGCGGCGGGCCCCGGCTCCCACGTATCGTCCTGGGCAGGAGGTATGGTTGTCCACCAAGGACATTCCCCTTCAAGTGGACTCCCCCAAGCTCCAAGACCGATACATCGGCCCCTTCAAGGTCCTCAAAATCATCAATCCCGCCGCAGTGAGGCTTCAGTTGCCGGCCTCGCTGCGGATTCACCCAGTGTTCCATGTCTCCCGGATAAAGCCCCATCACACCTCACCCCTCTGCACCCCGGGTCCGGCACCACCTCCTGCCCGGATCATCGACGGGGAACCGGCTTGGACCGTGCGTCGGCTCCTCGATGTCCGTCGAATGGGTCGGGGTCTTCAGTACCTGGTGGACTGGGAGGGGTACGGCCCCGAAGAACGCTCCTGGGTGAAGAGGAGCTTCATCCTGGACCCGGCCCTCCTGGCCGACTTCTACCGTCGCCATCCGGACAAGCCCGGTCGTGCGCCAGGAGGCGCCCGTTGAGGGGGGGGTCCTGTTGTGTGGGCCGCTGAAGAGGAGGTACTGCTGGCCCACCACCACCAGAGGGCGCCCTGCCTGGAGTGCGGGCTCCAGGCACCAGAGGGCGTCGCCACCTGAGATGAGCAGCCAGGGTGACAGCTGTCACCCATTATTGGACACAGCTGTTTCTACTCGGCACCAAGGTATATCAGGAGGACGGCGTCTCCACCTCAGTGCCGAGATATCGCCTAAGACTGAGGTAGTATCTCTGCATTCTTATTCTGATTAACCAGCTAATCATTTGTTAAACCTTTTCAGGATTGTTGACTGCTAAAAGCTATATTGCTTGGATAAGTACTCACCTTCCTGTTGTGCATTGACAAGAGGTGGAGGCGGCTTCTCCCCTCTTCGTTACTGGGTGCTGTCGCATCACACCTGTGTGTTGTTGCTCTCTCCTGCCAGCAGTACCGGATCCGACGAGCGGAGGCAGTGGCCACCTGGTAATTCGGGACTTGGCGGTTCCAGTATTTCCAGGGTTCGGTGGCAGAGGAGATCGGGGTGGTTCCGGTTCGACTGAGACGGGCGTCTCCTACCTTCGAGCCTGCCCACACGACACCAGCAAATTCGACCCCAAATTGTGATTGTTGTACTTATTGTGCTTGTTTCACAATAGTAAACCTTGTTATTTATCTTCCTCCATTGTCCGTTCATTGCGCCCCCTGTTGTGGGTCCGTGTTCCTACACTTTCACAACACTGGTAGTCTGACTTCTGTCTTGACTCTGGTAGAGAAGAATAAACCAGAAGCCAACAAAAGCTGGAGTTTTTAACCTAACCAGACCCCTCCTACCGAGAGGCCGACTGCTATAGGTTAGTGACTAAACAATAGCTCTAATTAGCACCTATTGTGCTCTAGTTAGCACTCTCCTAATGATGGAATGGAAGCCTCCCCTGATGGCTCCCTTGACGACTCTCTTGATAACGTGAATGACTCATTATTCTCCCTCAGCCCCAACCAGTCCCAGTAGAAGACTGCCCCTCCCTGAGCCTGGTTCTGCTGGAGGTTTCTTCCTGTTAAAAGGGAGTTTTTCCTTCCCACTGTAGCCAAGTGCTTGCTCACAGGGGGTCGTTTTGACCGTTGGGGTTTTACATAATTATTGTATGGCCTTGCCTTACAATATAAAGCGCCTTGGGGCAACTGTTTGTTGTGACAGCAGTGTTCTGCTGTATCTGTTAGCTGTTTGAACTGAGCTGTTTGAGTTCTTTGAATTAACAGTCTTTTTCAAGACTTTTTTACTTTTTTTTTTTACTTTTTCACCGTGCTCCAACGCCTAAAGAAGACCTCTAACGGTCGAAACATCGCGACGGAGCACTTTTATCAGCTAACTTTCATCAGCGTTGGCAAGCTAACTAGCTTGCTAACGCTTTCGTTTTTATTTTTATTTTATTTTTTAGCACTGTTGTCGTGCTGCTCCACAGCCTGTCTAGTGGATTTTTATTTTATTTTAGCGCTGTTGTCGTGCGTTACCTGTGCTGCTCCACAGCCTGCCTAGTGGATTTTTATTTTATTTTTTAGCACTGTTGTCGTGCGTTACCTGTGCTGCTCCACAGCCTGTTCAGTGGATTTTTATTTTATTTTTTAGCACTGTTGTCGTGCGTTACCTGTGCTGCTCCACAGCCTGTTCAGTGGATTTTTATTTTATTTTTAGCACTGTTGTCGTGCGTTACCTGTGCTGCTCCACAGCCTGTTCAGTGGATTTTTATTTTATTTTTTAGCACTGTTGTCGTGCGTTACCTGTGCTGCTCCACAGCCTGTCCAGTGGATTTTTATTTAATTTTTTAGCACTGTTGTCGTGCGTTACCTGTGCTGCTCCACAGCCTGCCCAGTGGATTTTTATTTTATTTTTTAGCACTGTTGTCGTGCGTTACCTGTGCTGCTCCACAGCCTGTTCAGTGGATTTTTATTTTATTTTTTAGCACTGTTGTCGTGCGTTACCTGTGCTGCTCCACAGCCTGTTCAGTGGATTTTTATTTTATTTTTGCACTGTTGTCGTGCGTTACCTGTGCTGCTCCGCAGCCTGTTCAGTGGATTTTTATTTTATTTTTTAGCACTGTTGTCGTGCGTTACCTGTGCTGCTCCACAGCCTGTTCAGTGGATTTTTATTTTATTTTTTAGCACTGTTGTCGTGCGTTACCTGTGCTGCTCCACAGCCTGTCCAGTGGATTTTTATTTTATTTTTTAGCACTGTTGTCGTGCGTTACCTGTGCTGCTCCACAGCCTGTTCAGTGGATTTTTATTTTATTTTTTAGCTGTCGTGCGTTACCTGTGCTGCTCCACAGCCTGCCTAGTGGATTTTTATTTTATTTTAGCACTGTTGTCGTGTGTTACCTGTGCTGCTCCACAGCCTGTCCAGTGGATTTTTATTTTATTTTTTAGCACTGTTGTCGTACCTGTGCTGCTCCACAGCCTGTCCAGTGGATTTTTATTTTATTTTAGCACCGTTGTCGTGCGTTACCTGTGCTGCTCCACAGCCTGTCCAGTGGATTTTTATTTTATTTTTTAGCACTGTTGTCGTGCGTTACCTGTGCTGCTCCACAGCCTGTCCAGTGGATTTTTATTTTATTTTAGCACCGTTGTCTTGCGTTACCTGTGCTGCTCCACAGCCTGTCCAGTGGATTTTTATTTTATTTTTACCACTGTTGTCGTGCGTTACCTGTGCTGCTCCACAGCCTGTCCAGTGGATTTTTATTTTATTTTTACCACTGTTGTCGTGTGTTACCTGTGCTGCTCCACAGCCTGTCCAGTGGATTTTTATTTTATTTTTTACCACTGTTGTCGTGCGTTACCTGTGCTGCTCCGCAGCCTGTCTAGTGGATTTTTATTTTATTTTTTACCACTGTTGTCGTGCGTTACCTGTGCTGCTCCGCAGTCTGTCTAGTGGATTTTTATTTTATTTTTTACCACCATTGTCGTGCGTTACCTGTGCTGCTCCACAGCCTGTCTAGTGGATTTTTATTTTATTTTTTACCACTGTTGTCGTGCGTTACCTGTGCTGCTCCGCAGCCTGTCTAGTGGATTTTTATTTTATTTTTTGCCGCCGTTGTCGTGCGTTACCTGTGCTGCTCCACAGCCTGTCTAGTGGATTTTTATTTTGTTTTTTGCCACCGTTGTCGTGCGTTACCTGTGCTGCTCCACAGCCTGTCTAGTGGATTTTTATTTTATTTTTTACCACTGTTGTCGTGCGTTACCTGTGCTGTTCCACGGCCTGTCTAGTGGATTTTTATTTTTTTTTTTTACCACCGTTGTCGTGCGTTACCTGTGCTGCTCCGCAGCCTGTCTAGTGGATTTTTATTTTATTTTCTACCACTGTTGTCGTGCGTTACCTGTGCTGCTCCACAGCCTGTCTAGTGGATTTTTATTTTATTTTTGCACCGTTGTCGTACGTTCGCTGTTGCCGTGCGTTACTTGTGCTGCTTCATGGCCTGTCTGGTGCCTTAACTAAAGCACTCCTTCTGCTGAATCACCTCTAAATTATTTACACATTATTCACTTTGCGTGTTTTTAGGAATCCACTAGGTTGCGTAGCTACTAGCTTTTAGCTGATTTAGCATGGCGGCTTCTCCTGTCTCTCCCGCACTTTTCTGCTCTGGTTGTGAAATGTTTAGTTGTTCCTCGGCCTCCTTTAGCAGTAACGGTACTTGTAATAAGTGCAGCTTATTCGTAGCTTTGGAGGCCAGGCTGGGCGAATTGGAGACTCGGCTCCGCACCGTGGAAAATTCTACAGCTAACCAGGCCCCTGTAGTCGGTGCGGACCAAGGTGGCTTAGCCACCGTTAGCCTCAACACTGCATTTAATCTATTATTAGACTCTATTGGCTTTGCTCAAAAAGTAAATGAGTCCACCCACCACTTTAATCATATCTTAGATCTTGTTTTGACTTATGGTATGGAAATAGAAGACTTAACAGTATTCCCTGAAAACTCCCTTCTGTCTGATCATTTTTTAATAACATTTACATTTACCCTGATGGACTACCCTGCAGTGGGGAATAAGTTTCATTACACTAGAAGTCTTTCAGAAAGCGCTGTAACTAGGTTTAAGGATATGATTCCTTCTTTATGTTCTCTATTGTCATATACCAACACAGAGCAGAGTAGCTACCTAAACTCTGTAAGGGAGTTAGAGTATCTCGTCAATAGTTTTACATCCTCATTGAAGACAACTTTGGATGCTGTAGCTCCTCTTTCTCTTCTCTTTAATATTTATTTCATTCATTTAAAAGAAAAACAGAAAAGCAAAAAACAAAAGCACCACAATACCAGAATGAAAAGGAGCAGAACGAAGAACAAGTCTTATGATTTCTGCCCCTTTTAACAATACAATCTTTCAATATACAGCATCATAGTCAACATTATTTAACAGATTGCATTTCTTTAACTTGTCACATACCACTGACCCATTTCATAATTATGACCATTAATTAATAGATTACATCACTGACAGGTTACATTTAAACTTAAGACACTCCAAACATTATTAACAGTTTACTTTTTTTTTTTTTTTTTGACTTTCTTGCAGCCCACTGACTTACTTCATAGTTTCATACTTACTTAATACATCTAATTTAATATGGTTTTTAAATAATTTAAGCGACCTTAATTCTTTAATTTCTTTATTAAGATTGTTCCATAATTTGACACCATTTACTGCAATACTCCTTTCCTTTACTTTGGTTCTAAATCTTGGTTTTTTAAAGACTTCTATTCCTTTCAATTTATAACTACTTACTCTTTTTTCAAACATATTTTGAATGTTTGTTGGTAAAGTATTTTTATTAACTTGGTACATCGTTTGTAATATTTTCAAATCAACTAAATCATGAAATTTAAGTACCCTATACTTAATAAACAATGGATTAGATGAATCTCTAAAACCACTGTTACTAATCACTTTTAAAGCTCTTTTCTGCAAAATAAATAAAGGTTGTATATAGGTTGTATATGTTGATCCCCAGATTTCTACACAGTAAGTTAAATATGGGACAATCAATGAATTGTACAATGTTAATAAACCATAACTATTTAATGAATATTTTACTTTATGCAAAACAGCAATGGCTTTCGCTATTTTTCCTTTTATGTAATTTATGTGTGACTTCCATGTAAGATCTTCATCAATCATGACTCCTAAAAATTTCATTTCTTTTACCCTTTGTATATCCATTCCATCTATTTGTAATGACACATTATTTTCTTTCGCTCTATCATTAAACAATATGAAATTTGTCTTATTAATATTTAGTGACAATCTGTTTATATCAAACCAATGTTTAACTTTTTCCAACTCTGTATTTATCACTTGTGCTACTTCCTGTATATCTGATCCAGAGTAAAACAGCGTTGTATCATCAGCAAATAAAATGCTGCCAAGCACATTGGATACATTCACAAAATCATTGATATACAAAATAAACAGTTTGGGTCCAAGTACCGATCCTTGTGGTACTCCATAAATAATGTTACACAATTCTGATTTGGTATTATTTATCTGAACAAACTGTTTTCTATTTTCTAAGTAGCTTTTTACCCACTGATGTGCAACACCTCTTATTCCATATTGTTGTAACTTGTGGAGCAATCTTGAGTGGTCTATAACATCAAAAGCCTTTTTCAGGTCAATAAAAATACTTACAAAATAATCCTTATTATCTATTGTTGTTGATATTTTCTCTATTAGTTCCATAATTGCCATAGCTGTCGAATGTTTTGTTCTGAATCCATACTGAGCATTATTTAAAATATGATGTTTCTCAATAAATTTATCCAATCTTGTTACAAAAACTTTTTCCATAATTTTAGAAAACTGTGGAAGCAATGATACTGGCCTGTAATTAGAAAAATTATGTTTGTCTCCATTTTTATATAATGGGACTACCTTAGCAATTTTCATTTCATCTGGAAAAACCCCAGTTGACAGAGACAGATTACAAATATAAGTAAATGGTTCAATAACAATTTCTATTATACTTTTTACAGTCATCATGTCTAAATCTTCATGGTCAGTTGATCTTTTGCTTACACAGTTTTTTACAATATTTCTTATTTCATCTTTTTCCACATTGTCCAGGAAAATACTATTGACCGTATTTACCAATGTACATAATTTATCTTCTATTATTGGTTTATTTCCCACCAGACTTGACCCTACATTTGAAAAATAATCATTAAACCCATTTGCAACTTCTTTTATATCATATATCTCTTTATTTTCCTTAACAAAGTAATTTAGAATAGTTTCTTTCGTTCCATCACTATCAATCACACTTTTTATAATTCCCCATGTTACCCTCATATTATCTTTACTCTTATTTAGTTTTTCACTTTTTCCTCTGAAAAAGAGAGCTTTAAATCAGAAGTGTCTGACTCCGTGGTATAACTCACAAACTCGTAGCTTAAAGCAGATAACCCGTAAGTTGGAGAGGAAATGGCGTCTCACTAATTTAGAAGATCTTCACTTAGCCTGGAAAAAGAGTTTGTTGCTCTATAAAAAAGCCCTCCGTAAAGCTAGGACATCTTTCTACTCATCACTAATTGAAGAAAATAAGAACAACCCCAGGTTTCTTTTCAGCACTGTAGCCAGGCTGACAAAGAGTCAGAGCTCTATTGAGCTGAGTATTCCATTAACTTTAACTAGTAATGACTTCATGACTTTCTTTGCTAACAAAATTTTGACTATTAGAGAAAAAATTACTCATAACCATCCCAAAGATGTATCGTTATCTTTGGCTGCTTTCAGTGATGCCGGTATTTGGTTAGACTCTTTCTCTCCGATTGTTCTGTCTGAGTTATTTTCATTAGTTACTTCATCCAAACCATCAACATGTTATTAGACCCCATTCCTGCCAGGCTGCTCAAGGAAGTCCTACCATTATTTAATGCTTCAATCTTAAATATGATCAACTTATCTTTGTTAGTTGGCTATGTACCACAGGCTTTTAAGGTGGCAGTAATTAAACCATTACTTAAAAAGCCATCACTTGACCCAGCTATTTTAGCTAATTATAGGCCAATCTCCAACCTTCCTTTTCTCTCAAAGATTCTTGAGAGGGTAGTTGTAAAACAGCTAACTGATCACCTGCAGAGGAATGGTCTATTTGAAGAGGTTCAGTCAGGTTTTAGAATTCATCATAGTACAGAAACAGCATTAGTGAAGGTTACAAATGATCTTCTTATGGCTTCGGACAGTGGACTTATCTCTGTGCTTGTTCTGTTGGACCTCAGTGCTGCTTTTGATACTGTTGACGATAAAATTTTATTACAGAGATTAGAGCATGTCATAGGTATTAAAGGCACTGCGCTGCGGTGGTTTGAATCATATTTGTCTAATAGATTACAGTTTGTTCATGTAAATGGGGAATCTTCTTCACAGACTAAAGTTAATTATGGAGTTCCACAAGGTTCTGTGCTAGGACCAATTTTATTCACTTTATACATGCTTCCCTTAGGCAGTATTATTAGACGGTATTGCTTAAATTTTCATTGTTACGCAGATGATACCCAGCTTTATCTATCCATGAAGCCAGAGGACACACACCAATTAGTTAAACTGCAGGATTGTCTTACAGACATAAAGACATGGATGACCTCTAATTTCCTGCTTTTAAACTCAGATAAAACTGAAGTTATTGTACTTGGCCCCACAAATCTTAGAAGCATGGTGTCTAACCAGATCTTTACTCTGGATGGCATTTCCCTGACCTCTAGTAATACTGTGAGAAATCTTGGAGTCATTTTTGATCAGGATATGTCATTCAAAGCGCATATTAAACAAATATGTAGGACTGCCTTTTTGCATTTACGCAATATCTCTAAAATCAGAAAGGTCTTGTCTCAGAGTGATGCTGAAAAACTAATTCATGCATTTATTTCCTCTAGGCTGGACTATTGTAATTCTTTATTATCAGGTTTTCCTAAAAGTTCCCTAAAAAGCCTTCAGTTAATTCAAAATGCTGCAGCTAGAGTACTGACGGGGACTAGCAGGAGAGAGCATATCTCACCCGTGTTGGCCTCTCTTCATTGGCTTCCTGTTAATTCTAGAATAGAATTTAAAATTCTTCTTCTTACTTATAAGGTTTTGAATAATCAGGTCCCATCTTATCTTAGGGACCTCGTAGTACCATATCACCCTAATAGAGCACTTCGCTCTCAGACTGCAGGCTTACTTGTAGTTCCTAGGGTTTGTAAGAGTAGAATGGGAGGCAGAGCCTTCAGCTTTCAGGCTCCTCTCCTGTGGAACCAGCTCCCAATTCAGATCAGGGAGACAGATACCCTCTCTACTTTTAAGATTAGGCTTAAAACTTTCCTTTTCGCTAAGGCTTATAGTTAGGGCTGGATAGGGTGACCCTGGACTATCCCTTGGTTATGCTGCTTTAGACGTAGACTGTGGGGGGGTTCCCATGATGCACTGTTTCTTTCTCTTTTTGCTCTGTATGCATCACTCCGCATTTAATCATTGGTGATCGATCTCTGCCCCCCTCCACAGCATGTCTTTTTCCTGGTTCTTTCCCTCAGCCCCAACCAGTCTCAGCAGAAGACTGCCGCTCCCTGAGCCTGGTTCTGCTGGAGGTTTCTTCCTGTTAAGAGGGAGTTTTTCCTTCCCACTGTTGCCAAGTGCTTGCTCACAGGGGGTCGTTTTGACCGTTGGGGTTTTTCATGGTTATTGTATGGCCTTGCCTTACAATATAAAGCGCCTTGGGGCAACTGTTTGTTGTGATTTGGCGCTATATAAAAAAAAAGTTGATTGATTGATTGATTTGGCGCTATATAAAAAAATTGATTGATTGATTGATTGATTACCATGAACAAAAGACTGAAATTGCTTTGACCTGAGTACCCCATTGTAAACAGGGGACAAAGTGTGTCTGAGACCCGCTCCCCGGTTAAGGCTGGGTTTCAACTGTTTTACAAAGAATGCTTCCTTGACACCTCTCTCAAACCATTTCTTCTCTCTGGCTAAGATTTTAACTTCCTTGTCCTCAAACGTGTGGTTAGTGTCTTTCAGGTGGAGATGAACTGCAGACTGAGGTCCACTGGTGACCTCTCTGCGGTGCTGGTATAGCCTCTTGTTTAAAGGTTGCTTAGTCTCACCTATGTAGTGTTCATTACAGTTTTCCTGACATCTGATATAATACACTACGTTGCTCTGTTTGTAACTAGGGATCCTGTCCTTAGGGTGAACTAATTTCTGTCTCAAGGTGTTAACCGGTTTAAAGTAAACTGGGATTTTGTGCTGTCTATAGATCCTCTGTAGTTTTTCCCCTACTCCTGCTAAATAAGGGAGAGTCACTCCTCTTCTTCTTGTCTTCATCTCCTGTCTATCTGGTCTCTTTGTTTTCTGGGACTTCTGCACTTTGTCCAGGGACCATCGTGGGTACCCACATACTGTGAGGGCTTTCTGTACAAGTTGTTGTTCTTTAGCCCTTCCCTCTGCAGTTGTGGGCACCTGTAGGGCTCTGTGCTGAAGAGTCCCGATCACCCCGAGCTTGTGTTCAAGTGGGTGGTTTGAGCCAAAGAGCAGATATTGGTCAGTGTGAGTGGGTTTTCTGTAAACCTCTGTCTGGAGCTGCCTGTTCTCTCCAATCATAACATCACAGTCCAAGAAGGCTAAATGGTTGTTTCTGGCACCCTCACGTGTGAACTTGATATTGGAATCCACCGAATTAATGTGTTCTGTAAAGTCCTTGACCTCCTGTTGCTTGATTTTAACCCATGTGTCATCGACATATCTGAACCAGTGACTGGGAGAGATGCCCGTGAACAACGTCAAGGCTGTCTTCTCCACTCGCTCCATGTACAGATTGGCCACAATGAGGGATACCGGAGACCCCATCGCACAACCATGGATCTGCCTGTAGTAATTCCCCCTAAACAGGAAATATGTGGTGTTAAAACAGATCTCCAATAGTTGGCAGATGTGGTCTGATGTGAGTTTGGTCCTTTCAGGTAGAGACACATCCTCCAGCAGTCTCTGCCTCACAGCTGAGATGGCCTCAGCGGTGGGGATGTAGGTGAATAACGAAGTCACACCAAATGACACCATAGTTTCATCTGCCTCCAGCTGCAGATCCTTGATATTGTTCACAAAATCTTGTGTGTTCTCCACATGGTGGTCTGAGTTACCCACTAGAGGAGCCAAAATCCACTTGAGGTGCTTGGCCAAATTGTATGTGATGGAATCTGTGCTACTTACAATAGGCCTGAGTGGCACGTCCTGTTTGTGGATTTTGGGCAGTCCATAGATGTATGGAGTGGTGTCCCCCGGGTACAGTCTATAGTATGTCTGCCTGTCGATGAGTCCCTCTTTTCCAGGTTTTGGAGGTAGCTAATGATTTTCTTCTTATAGCCACTCGTGGGGTCTCTCTTCAGATGTTCGTATGTACTGGAGTCACTGAGCAAGTTGTTGATCTTGGCCTCGTAGTCCGATGTGTTCAGGACCACCGTGCATCTGCCTTTATCTGCTGGCAGGATAAGGATGCTCTGGTCCTTCTGCAGTGCTGCCAAAGCTTTCTGTTGTTCTCCTGTGATGTTGGACGGAGGAGGCTTAGCACTGTTAAGCACTGCTGTGACTCTTAGTCGGAGGTCCCCAGCTTCTGACTCTGCCAAACTGTTATGTTTAATGGCTGACTCTACTGCAGTGATGTAATCTACTGTCAGTATATGTTTAGGGGTCACTGAGAAATTTAGTCCTTTGGTGAGCACATCCTTTTCTAAATTAAAAAAATGATTTCATCATGAAGTTTATGTCACGTGAATACATGTACTGACAATGTTGTTAGTGTTATTGATTTATGGTGTTTTTGTAGTACAATTGGTTTAGTCAGTTTAGTTAAGTGTCATGTTGCCATTACCGTGAGTGGGAAGTGTAGTGCCTTTGATGTCTTCTGCTGCCATCTCTGTTTGTGGTTGTGTAAAAATCAAAGTGCTTGCTTGGGGCAGAATGCAGAAAAGACAAAAAGCTCTGCCTCAGTTTCCATTCTTATGCACAACTCGCCACAATATATTAAAAATGAAGTGGTGTCTGTGTACATATCTGCGTGCATACATGTGTGTGTGTGTGTGTGTGTAAAACTTCAATCACGGACAAACTGGGGAGCTGCCATTTGCCATTTGGTATGCTTATGTATTTTGGGTCAAGGATGAATGTCATTGAACATTGATAGGGCTAATATTTTTGGAGAAACTATGGATATTAGTTATCAACACTGAACAATGGATATGCATGTGTGATTTTATTTAATAGCTATTATATATATAAACATCCAAACTTAGGGTATTGCCCGAATATGAAAGCTGCTGATGGCTTTGGGCTTGCAGTGTGAACTTTTCGCTTCACCTGCATGATGAACGTGGTTACAGATGGCCTGGTCATTAGCTGGTAAGCTTTCAATCTGTGTGTTTTTTCCAATGCTGTTTAGACATTTATGGAGTATGTTCATATCCAACTTGGTTTTTCTAATCGTGTTTTTAGCTTTATGGTTTGTAACTAATGTGATACGCTTTCCAGACTGATTATCATGGTATTCGGTCTGATATCAGACTGGAAATCAGCCAGTCAGAGTGTGCATAGCGTTGTTGCCATATTATAATAGTGTGTATGTGATAACAAGATCCTAAAGAATTTAGAATAGAATAGAGCCTTTTTCTTGTCACTGCACATATATACATACAACAAAATTTGTCCCCTGCATTTAACCCATCCTAATTACAGTTAGACACAATCCAACCACTAGGAGCAGTGGGGAGCCACAGTCCGGATATAGACACAGCCTTGGTCAGGTGCAGAGAAAGGAACAGTGCCTAAATAAGCATGTTTTTGATTGTGGGATGAAACCGGAGTGGCTGGAGAAAACCCATGCAGACACGAGGAGAACATGCAAACTCCACACAGAAAGGTCAGGAATCAATTCCACGACCTTCTTGCTGTGAGACACCAGTGATAACCACTAATCCACCGTGTCACCATTTATAAATACATTTTGACAGTAAATTAACATTAAAAATTATGTCATTAACAGTGATTAACAGTCATTATGTGTGTTCTGATAAACTGGACCTTCAAATCTCGGTTGTCGTCCTGCCTCCTTGTTTTGTCTGTGTGATTATTGTTTTTCTGTGCTGATGGGGATTTTTTTCCTCATTGCTGCTGTGTAACGCAGCGGCTATGAGGTTTTTTTTTTCTCCTTTTCCCCTGTGTTTTGCTTTTCAATATATGTTTATGTACCGGGCCGGCCTATGTGTGTTGTGTGTTATGTGTGTGTTGTTTGTTATGGGTCGGTCTTGGTTTGCTCAGCTCTGCTGTTGACCAAGGCAGGGATTTACATCTGGAGCTGCTCCTAATTGGCAATTAGGATGGGTTAAATGCAGTAGACACATTTCATTGTGCAGGGAACATGTTCTTCTGTGCATATGACAGTAAAATTCTTTTGAATCCTTTGAATCCTTGAAATAAACGGGTTGGGTACTTCCTCTAAAAACTGTTGAGGTCTAAGGTCTAATATTCTCAAAACATTCTGGAGTCACAAGCCATTCTAACTCATTATAGAAACTTTGCATAATTTATTATCCTTGAAATGTGTCAGCTACCAATTTTATAAACACTACCCAATCAAGAGTTGTGGATCCCCTTGGGCAACACCCTAGTATACATTAATCTTTAACAGACACACTGCAGTTATTACATCATCCCCTTTTGTATATAATAAATATTTGTATTTATTTACGTTGTGTTTTTCCTGGCTGAAATTGAGATATGAATGAATCAATCTGCCAGACTTCAAAATGTACGCATTACGTAGTGAGCGCCTTGTATGGCAGCACGCTCACATCGGGGTGAATGTGAGGCATTATTTATAAAGCACTTTGAGTGTCTGATGAAACACTCTGATGGAAAAGCGCAATATAAATGCAGTCCATTTACCATTTATTTGTCTAAAAATAAATGTCCTAGGTTCATTATCATGTTAATCATCTGAAACAATACATAAGTTATGGTTTTAATATATGTTAGTTTTTTTATTTTTTACATATTGGGATTCATCAGAAATGAACTGTCACTCCGTGCTGTTTTTGAAAAAGACACCATACGAAGGAAATAAAAAGCATTTCATGTTTAATTAATAATGCTAATGACACTTAATTAGAGCAGCTTATGAAATATGCATTCAAATGAGAGATGAGCTTTATCCTTAAATAAAAAGCCTCCTGTGCTGGATTTGGTGTCCTATTGCATGCTAATTAGGCTGCATGAGGGATGGTTAATGAGCATATATCATTCCAATCTCTTACACAACAGGACCCACCAGCCTCTTTTGACCATACATGTGGAAATCTACATACACCTGCAGAAATGAAACTCTCTTATTGTTTCAGCTGGATAGCAAGGCAAGACTTCACTGCATTATTATTCAGTGAGTCATTATAGATTACTGTTAACTCTATCATGACAAGTTATTAATTGAATTTTTTTTTTTGTTCTTGGATACCATGTGTTTGGACAGAGACACTTTTCTAATTTCGCTTCAGTTCAAAGGGTTTCACAAAAATATCATCTTAATCACTATATATATATATATATATATATATATATCCTCATTATTATCAGGTTGTCCTAAAAGTTCCCTGAAAAGCCTTCAGTTAATTCAAAATGCTGCAGCTAGAGTACTGACGGGGACTAGAAGGAGAGAGCATATTTCACCCATATTGGCCTCTCTTCATTGGCTTCCTGTTAATTCTAGAATAGAATTTAAAATTCTTCTTCTTACTTATAAGGTTTTGAATAATCAGGTCCCATCTTATCTTAGGGACCTCATAGTACCATATCACCCCAATAGAGCGCTTTGCTCTCAGACTGCAGGCTTACTTGTAGTTCCTAGGGTTTGTAAGAGTAGAATGGGAGGCAGAGCCTTCAGCTTTCAGGCTCCTCTCCTGTGGAACCAGCTCCCAATTCAGATCAGGGAGACAGACACCCTCTCTACTTTTAAGATTAGGCTTAAAACTTTCCTTTTTGCTAAAGCTTATAGTTAGGGCTGGATCAGGTGATCCTGAACCATCTCTTAGTTATGCTGCTATAGACTTAGACTACTGGGGGGTTCCCATGATGCACTGAGTGTTTCTTTCTCTTTTTGCTCTGTATGCACCACTCTGCATTTAATCATTAGTGATTGATCTCTGATGTCTTCCACAGCATGTCTTTTTCCTGATTCTCTCCCCTCAGCCCCAACCAGTCCCAGCAGAAGACTGCCCCTCCCTGAGCCTGGTTCTGCTGGAGGTTTCTTCCTGTTAAAAGGGAGTTTTTCCTTCCCACTGTCGCCAAGTGCTTGCTCATAGGGGGATGTTTGACCGTTGGGGTTTTTCTGTAATTATTGTATGGCTTTTGCCTTGCAATATAAAGCGCCTTGGGGCAACTGTTGTGATTTGGCGCTATATAAATAAAATTGATTTGATTTGATATATACACTCAACAAAAATATAAATGCAACACTTTTGGTTTTGCTCCCATTTTGTATGAGATGAACTCAAAGATCTAAAACTTTTTCCACATACACAATATCACCATTTCCCTCAAATATTGTTTGAGGGTCTAAATCTGTGATAGTGAGCACTTCTCCTTTGCTGAGATAATCCATCCCACCTCACAGGTGTGCCATATCAAGATGCTGATTAGACACCATGATTAGTGCACAGGTGTGCCTTAGACTGTCCACAATAAAAGGCCACTCTGAAAGGTGCAGTTTTGTTTTATTGGGGGGGGGGGGGGGGGGGATACCAGTCAGTATCTGGTGTGACCACCATTTGCCTCATGCAGTGCAACACATCTCCTTCACATAGAGTTGATCAGGTTGTCAATTGTGGCCTGTGGAATGTTGGTCCACTCATCTTCAATGGCTGTGCGAAGTTGCTGGATATTGGCAGGAACTGGTACACACTGTCGTATACGCCGGTCCAGAGCATCCCAAACATGCTCAATGGGTGACATGTCCGGTGAGTATGCCGACCATGCAAGAACTGGGACATTTTCAGCTTCCAAGAATTGTGTACAGATCCTTGCAACATGGGGCTGTGTGCATTATGCTGCTGCAACATGAGGTGATGTTCTTGGATGTATGGCACAACAATGGGCCTCAGGATCTCGTCACGGTATCTCTGTGCATTCAACATGCCATCAATAAAATGCACCTGTGTTCTTCGTCCATAACAGATGCCTGCCCATACCATAACCCCACCGCCACCATGGGCCACTGGGCGAATGTGAGCATTTGCCCAGTCAAGTCGCTTACGACGACGAACTGGAGTCAGGTCGAGACCCCGATGAGGACGACGAGCATGCAGATGAGCTTCCCTTAGATGGTTTCTGACAGTTTGTGCAGAAATTCTTTGGTTATGCAAACCGATTGTTTCAGCAGCTGTCCGAGTGGCTGGTCTCAGATGATCTTGGAGGTGAACATGCTGGATGTGGAGGTCCTGGGCTGGTGTGGTTACATGTGGTCTGCGGTTGTGAGGCTGGTTGGATGTACTGCCATATTCTCTGAAACGCCTTTGGAGACGGCTTATGGTAGAGAAATTAACATTCAATACACGAGCAACAGCTCTGGTTGACATTTCTGCTGTCAGCATGCCAATTGCACGCTCCCTCAAATCTTGCGACATCTGTGGCATTGTGCTGTGTGATAAAACTGCACCTTTCAGAGTGGCCTTTTACTGTGGGCAGTCTAAGGCACACAGGTGCACTAATCATGGTGTCTAATCAGCATCTTGATATGGCACACCTGTGAGGTGGGATGGATTATCTCAGCAAAGGAGAAGTGCTCACTATCACAGATTTAGACTGGTTTGTGAACAATATTTGAGGGAAATGGTGATATTGTGTATGTGGAAAAAGTTTTAGATCTTTGAGTTTATCTCATACAAAATGGGAGCAAAACCAAAAGTGTTGCGTTTATATTTTTGTTGAGTGTATATATATATATATATATATATGTATATATATATACCACCCCAATTTCAATGAAGTTGGGACGTTGTGTAAAATGTAAAGAAAAACAGAATACAATGATTTGCAAATTCTCTTCAACCTATATTAAATTGAATACACCACAAAGACACAATATTTAATGTTCAAACTGATAAACTTTATTTTTTGTGCAAAAATCAGCATCAACATAAAAATTCCTAAAATCATCTTCCTTAGACTCAAACTTAACCTCCTAAGACCCGGAGGTTGTCATGCAACAAAACTTAGTATTATGGTCTAGACAACCAAAAATGTCATGTCCACATATGTGGATGCCAGGCCCTAGGAGGTTAAAGGAAACCTCTACAGCTTGATATAAATTAATTAAAAATATCAAAGCTAAGATGATGGGTTGCATAAGTAATGGGCCCATTTGGTTTAATACATTCAAATAATAATCTTTTTTATTGTCAGTTTTCTTCAGTCAGGGGATGGATACATGAACATTTCCAAGTCACTGAATATGTCTTGGACTTTATTTACATCAGTTATGAAGAAATACAAACAGTATGGCACTGTGGTAAATCTGTGTGGAGTAGACAGTTCTCAAAAACTGAGTGATTGTGCAAGAAGGAGAAGAGTGAGGAAAGCCAACAAGACACCCAGACAACCCAGAGGAAGTTGCAAGCTCCTTTGGCAGTGATTGGAGAAATTGTGCAGAGTGCACATTTTGCATTTTGTATTCCCAGTTATACAGCTTCATGATGAAATGGTATGGAGATGACCTGAAAGTTCAGCTACAATTTGCCAGAAGGTGCATCTGAGATGCAAGCCTAGATTTGATGTTTTGGTGGAAGATTTTCCCCCTCTATACTGCTTTATCATGAAGCATAACTGCAAAACATAAAAATGCTAAACATTCTCATTGTTGCCTCTCTCTTATTACCTCAGCAAGATAAACATGGAATGGATTCCCACCTGTGGCCTTTCTGTGTGGAGTTTGCATGTTTTTCCCATGTTTGTGTGGGTTTCAAAGACATTCAGGTTCAGTGAATTGGGAACTTTATAATTGTTGAGGTCTCTCTTGAAAAAGAGATCTCGATCTCAATGGGACTAACCTGGTTAAAGAAAGGTTTTAAAAAAAATTGTTTCTGTAACTATAAAATATGTCACATAAACCTGCATGCATGGTGAATGTTTTTATAATCTCTTTTAATTTATGATTTAATCTGGCTGAACTGAAAGCAACCAGGGACTGACAAATGAGCCATTGTCTTAGCCTCTGAGCCTTTTGAGATTCTGCATTCCTTTGGGACGGTTTGTTTAACAGGCCTTGCAGTATGCATGCAATCAGTTTATCATTTAACAGTCTAACAAAATTTTCAACTTTTTTTTTTCTCGCTTGCATTGTTTCATATTAGTCATGCCAATTACACACAGTCAGTCTTGTTCTTTCATGTAAGGGACAACAACATTGAATATCAAAGCGCAATGCCAACAGGCATGAAGTAATGGGGAGCATCACAGCTGAGGGTGTAAAACCAAAAGCTGAAGCACATGTTCATGGTCGTTTAATGTAAAGAGACGGTGGTGAACTGTCACAGCATGTGTCATCGCCAGCTTTCTCTGTGCATTGTGACATCAGAGAACAATTGTTGAAAAAGTCTGTATGCCCTGCAGGTAAGGGTCTATTAAATCCTCCTACACTGTGATCCTGCTCCTACGCCTGATTCTATCTCAACCGGAGAGGCGTTTGGTCATCAATACCTATTGCAATTTACGTGATTTTAAAGGGAGATCAAAGCAGCAGCTTTTTAACAAACATGGCGATTCATTGCAGCTGATGCACGGTCACTACGATATGGATGCATGAGCTAATTAAGTATATAACGTTGGCTCTGTGCTAAAGAAGGAAAAGGGTAGGATGAATGGGTGGATGTGCGCGCTCAGTTTTACACTGTCAATTTGGCAGACGCCTGCAGGGGCTGGTGTGTTGCCATGGTGACATGAGCAAGGCATGAAAGAGCAGCAAGGTTTGTCTAAAAGGACCAGCCTCATGAGGGCTGATAAAATGAAAATCTTTCTTTAAGAGTCTCACATACACTGCATGGCTGTTCGACAAAACTGAGAGCTTCCCTTTTAAATTCAAAACAGTGTGGTGGTCTGGTGGTTCATTTCAAAAGCCACAATACCCACTTTTAAGCGGCCATGCAATTTGAATGTTTCATCAACAGCCATAAAATCATTAGAGGCCAAACATCTGTGTAAGCCGTGAGTCAAACACAAGAGGACAAACCTCAGCTGTACCTCGGTCATGGCTCAAAATTTCCTGCTTTGTTCCCATTTATAAATCTATCAAATAATTTGATGTATTTTTAAATAATTCTCCAAACCCATGCATTTCTCTGTTGCACAATTCATTGAGTAATTCTGACATCCTAGTAATATTAGAGGTGAATACAGTGGTTTTCGAGTATGTAACAGTTGCAAACAGTCATTATGGTTGATGGGTTGAAAAGTTATGGTGTGTCAGAAACATATCAAATGTAAAACTGTATTTATGTATTTGTTTATTTATTTATTTTTTACCATTTAAGTCATAGAACAGATTTTTGTGTGCACCACTATAATTTTCTTCCTTGGCATTCCAGTAAATGATTCAAAATCTTATATCAGCAATATTATGAAAAATTGCCTTCTTTGGAAAAATGTAAGGATTTTTACCCATGTGGGTACACTTTCTGTGGTGAACTTGGTGGGCGCCACTATCATGGAGATGACATAGGCCTTCATTTGTTATTGAAAATAAAAATAAGAAAATAAATAAAATGTAATCAGAAACAAAGTCATGAATGCAGCTAGTAATCCTAGACAACCAGAGGTCATGGTTGTAAGACATGTGGATAAAATATGGGCAAATTTCAGACATATGTTTTGATAGATATCTGCTGGACAGGTATGACAAGGATCACATTGGTCTGCGATGTCACTTGTCAAAACTATTGTTAGCTACAGTTACGATATATTTACTAACAATATGAATCAGTATTATAGCTTTATTAGTCTCCAGATATGTACATTTTAATAGTTGTAGGTCAGAAAATCCAAAATTCCAGTTTCAGAATCTGAATCCAGATCACCTCCAAAATTCAGAGGAATCTTCCATGTCCTAATATGTATCTGTGGTGAAAATTTTATCAAAATATGTGTTGTAGTTTGAAATTATTCTGCTAACAGACAGACAAATAAATAAATGCCGATGATTTTATTATGTCCTTGGCGGACATCAAAAAGATCAACTGACTGAGGGTGACCATTACGATTTTTGTCCTGATCTATCTTTTTGTGCATACTAAAAATCAGAAAGTGATTTACTTGTTAAAATTACATTTTGTTTCATCCTTGAGTTGACCAAACTTTAGAAACCACATAGAAATTGTCATTTTATTGCTTTATTCAGTACATAACATTACAAGATAGATGTTCTGTTCTTTCTTGCCTCATGATGTCACAAAATTTCAATTTGAGTAAAAAACAGAATGCTGCCTTTGCTTCAGTTAGTTGGGAACTGCAATTAACAACAAACTACTACACTTGCAAGAAGATGAATCAAGAAGATTTTTTTTTTCATAAGAATGGTCAACCAGTACTACCTAGCCCAAGTGAAAGAGGAGGAATTTTAAACTTGGATCTATAGGCCGTTGTGACATCATAAAGCACAATAAGAATCTTGATATACCTGGGCAGTAATAAAAAGAAAGTTGAAGTTAAACAAAGATTAGACTATGATGACCTCACTCCGCTTCAATATTTAATCAACACTTCTCTGACCTCAAAAAGTTCTCTCCCCATAAAAATGTTGAAAACGATTCTCTAGCTTTATGTTATTGTGTATGCAGACAGAGACAAATAGACAGGGGCAATCAAATAACCACAGCCCTCCGAAGTCAGTTGGAAAAGGTTAAAAAAGTGCCAAATGAAAGTGGTTTCACCTGACATTGCAGATATCCTGATTCAATCAGCATTAGCAGTGATTCCACCTTGTTCAGGCAAACATATCAGCAGTGATCACAGCAGAAAGATGGAGAGGAAATGAAGGTAACAATTATGTTCTTCGTGCCAAGCTTTGGTTCCACACTGATCCTGCTGTCTAACATGAGATGAATAACACGTTCAGGTTAATTAAATTTAAATATTGATACAAAAAGATCATTTCATTGTCAAAGATCCAGAAACATCTTATCTTACTTTGCAGGCAATACTCTTAACTCTCCTAGTATATGCAAAAGTTTAAGAAAAATCTAATGTTTATTTGTTTATTTATTTGGAACCCCCCCCATTAGCAGCTACTCTTCCTGGGGTCCACATAGGTTTACAAACACAATATACATAAATAAAAATGCATTCAAAAGTGTGTATATATATACGAGGGCTGTCAATAAAGTATAGGTCCTTTTTATTTTTTTCAAAAACTATATGGATTTCATTCATATGTTTTTACGTCAGACATGCTTGAACCCTCGT
Organism: Thalassophryne amazonica; assembly: GCF_902500255.1. Lineage (NCBI taxonomy): Eukaryota > Metazoa > Chordata > Actinopteri > Batrachoidiformes > Batrachoididae > Thalassophryne > Thalassophryne amazonica. The sequence continues at coordinate 95,849,875 of NC_047111.1, forward strand.
GCGCATGCGTGAGTTTTTCCACGCCTGTCGGTGACGTCATTCGCCTGTGAGCACTCCTTGTGGGAGGAGTCGTCCAGCCCCTCGTCGGAATTCCTTTGTCTGAGAAGTTGCTGAGAGACTGGTGCTTTGTTTGATCAAAATTTTTTCTAAACCTGTGAGACACATCGAAGTGGACACGGTTCGAAAAATTAAGCTGGTCTTCAGTGAAAATTTTAACAGCTGATGAGAGATTTTGAGGTGATTCTGTTGCTTTAAGGACTTTTCACGGTGCGAGACGTCGCGCAGCGCTCTCAGGCGGCGTCATCAGCCTGTTTCAAGCTTAAAACCTCCACATTTCAGGCTCTATTGATCCAGGACGTCGTGAGAGAACAGAGAAGTTTCAGAAGAAGTCGGTTTCAGCATTTTATCTGGATATTCCACTGTTAAAGGAGATTTTTTTAATGAAATTGCGGATTGCAGCGTCGGCTCGCAGCCGCCGCGATGCTCCGCCACAGGAAAAACACCTCCGTTGGAAACCTTAAGGACAAGTTGGAACATCTCCAGCTGATAAACAATTTCTCATATTTCTCACTCCACTGAAAGCCATCAAAAGCCAACTGGATTTTAACAAATGGTTATCAACACGGAGGTGTTTTTCCTGTGCCGCCGCACCGCGTCGGCTGCGTCCCGACGCGCGGACCCGTACGCACGTCTTTCATTAAAAAAATCTCCTTTAACAGTGGAATATCCGGATAAAATGCTGAAACCGACTTCTCCTGAAACGTCTCTGTTCTCTCACGACGTCCTGGATCAATAGAGCCTGAAATGTGGAGGTTTTAAGCTTGAAACAGGCTGATGACGCTGCCTGAGAGCACTGCGCGACGTCTCGCACTGTGAAAAGTCCTTAAAGCGACAGAATCACCTCAAAATCTCTCATCAGCTGTTAAAAGTTTCACTGAAAACCAGCTTAATTTTTCGAACCATGTCCACTTCGATGTGTCTCACAGGTTTAGAAAAAATTTTGATCAAACAAAGCGCCAGTCTCTCAGCAACTTCTCAGACAAAGGAATTCCGACGAGGGGCTGGATGACTCCTCCCACAAGGAGTGCTCACAGGCGAATGACGTCACCGACAGGCGTGGAAAAACTCACGCATGCGCGCGAGGGTTCAAGCATGTCTGACGTAAAAACATATGAATGAAATCCATATAGTTTTTGAAAAAAATAAAAAGGACCTATACTTTACGGACAGCCCTCGTATATATATAATTCCCCTCAAATTAATCATCACACATGGTCAGTCTATATACATATAGAAAAAAATTGTCTATATATGTTTAAAGGTTTAACCCAGATTGCTCATTATGTCAATAAATGCAATTTTAGAAGTTCTTTAAAAAAACATTCATTTGAAGTGAGTTTGATGTAGTGAGTTTGATGAGGTAATAAATTCCCTTACCTCATACCCCTAAAGACGAGTGTGTTAATAATGGCATTAGTTCTAGGTGCAGGTAGGTTAAAGTTTCCCACCACAGCATGTCTGGTTATGTATCTATGATTTTTTGAACTCATCACTCATCCTCACTCATCTTCAACTGCTTTTCCGGGTTTGGGTTGTGGGGGCAACAGCTCCAGCAGGGGACCCCAGACTTCCCTTTCCCATGCCACATTGACCACCTCTGATTGGGGGATCCCGAGGTGTTCCCAGGCCAGTGTGGAGATATAATCTCTCCACCTAATCTTGGGTCTTCCCCGGGGTCTCCTCCCAGATGGACGTGCCTGGAACACCTCCCTTGGGAGGCACCCAGGAGGCATCCTTACCAGATGCCCGAACCACCTCAGCTGGCTCCTTTCAACGTGAAGGTGCAGCGACTCTGCTCCGAGCTCCCCACGGATGACCGAACTTCTCATCCTATCTCTAAGGGAGACACCAGCCACCCTCCTGAGGAAGCCCATTTTGGCCGCTTGTACCCACGATCTAGTTCTTTTGGTCATGACCCAACACTCATGACCATAGGTGAGAGTAGGAACAAAGAATGACCAGTAGATCGAGAGCTTCGCCTTTTGGGTCAGCTCCCTTTTCGTTACAACAGTACGGTAGAGCGAATGCAATACTGCTCCTGCTGCACCGATTCTCTGGCCAATCTCACGCTCCATCGTCCCCTCACTTGTGAACAAGACCCCGAGGTACTTGAAATCCTTCACTTTGGGCAAGGCTGTATTCCCTACACGGAGTAGGCAGTCCATCGGTGTCCTGCTGAGAACCATGGCGTCAGATTTAGAGGTGCTGATCCTCATCCCTCATCCTCATTGAAAATGTGGTGTATTATGAAGCACAAAATATGACAACGGAGACCCTGGAATGTTGAACAACTGAAGTCGTATTTCAAGCAAGAATGGGAAAGAATTCCATCTACAAAGCTTCAACAATTAGTGTCCTCAGTACCCAAATGCTTATTGAGTGTTGTTAGAAGGAAATGTGATGTAACACAGTGGTAAACATACCACTGCTCCAGCTTTTTTGAAATGTGTTGCAGGCATCCATTTCAAAATGAGCAAATATTTGCACAAAAACAATAAAGTTTACTAGTTTGAACATTAAATATCTTGTCTTTGTGGTGTATTCAACTGAATATAGGTTGAAGAGGATTTGCAAATCATTGTATTCTGTTTTTATTGATATTTTACACAACATCCCAACTTCATTAGAATTGGGGTTGTATTTAACACTAGCTTGTTAGATGTTACCCAGTCAACTACATTGTGCAGTTCCATATTTAAAACAGTTTGTAGATCATTGCATGGGCATGCTGATGTATGAATGGTTGAATCATTTGCATACATCACTATACTAGCTTTATGTAAAATAAATGGTAAATCATTCGTAAAAATTGCAAATAATAATGGACTGAGGCAACTCCTTTGTGGCACTCCATACTACACTCCTGTTGTCAGAGAAGCTGCCATTAATAAACACTGTCTGTGTTCTGTTAGATAGGTAACTATAGAACCAAGTCAGAGCCGATAGCTCAAAACTGTAACAAGCACATTTTTCCATCAACAAATCATGGTCAGTAATATCAAAAGCAGCAGAGAAATTGAGAAGCACAGTACCAACTATAGTCTTCTTTTCAACATCTCTGAACCAGTCATTGAACATATGAGTCAACGCTGTGGCAGTGGAGTGACTCTTTCTATATGCATGTTGGAAATCTGTGATTAAGTTTTTAGAAGAAAAAATAGTTATTAATTTGCTCATATACGATAGACTCCATAATTGTTCCCAACACAAGTAGAATGCTTATGGGTTGACTATTTAAAACAGAGAATGGGAGTTTCTTATTTTTCTGTAGTTGGATAATTTTAGCCTGTTGCCATGCTTGTATTTACTTTCTCAAATTTAAACCTGATGTTTTTATTGTTCATAATTTTATTTCTTATCAATAGATAGGATTTAATATTACTTTGATTAGGCATATTTTCTCTTAATTTGTCTAATTTGCTTATAAAATAATCCTTCATTTAATTAGCAATATCTACATCTTTTTATTGTCAGTTTCTGCTTTCTGAACTCGATCCTCAAAAAAAAATTTTTTTCTCATTTTACAATAAAGGCCCCAGGCAGATTTATTTCCTGTTATAATTGCCATCTTTTTCTTCTGATCTCTTTAATTTAGTCTGAGTCTTTAATTTCATAATCCAACCAGGGTGTGACCATATTCCTGACAGTAAACTTTTTCAAAGGAGCATGAATTTCCAGCTCAGTCTCACATTTTTTTAGTTCCGTCATGAAATGAGTCAAGTTTTTGTGACTTTTTTTTAACTCACTGTTACTAACCCTACTCCTACCCCCAACCCTAACCTTAACCATAACCTAATCCTACTCCTCCCCCCCACCCTAACCATAACCACTCAGACTCCCCCGCTTCACTTTTAATTTTGTGCAGCCATCACGGAATGAATTACAGAGATTTGTGCTGCCGTGACGAAAATGAGGTGCTTTTCGTCACAATATCACGAACCAGTAGATTAATGTATATTTTGTGCTGCTGAATCATGACTTGCCGTGAGATTGTGTTGGAATTTCAACTAAAGGCTGGAATAAGCTATTAAATCTTGAAAGTGCAATTTTAGGATTATGAATAGATAACACCTCAGACCAGTGAATGGCTTTCACACCATCAACAAATTTCTCATTATTAAACATTTTATATGACCTCTTGAATATTACTGTGGGTCCAGGTCTACCTGCCATCATGGCGAATACAATTATGATCAGGTTATGATCACTACAGCCAATGGGAACAGAAATTGCTGTACTACACCACTCAGGAAAATTGGTAAATATGTGATCAATACACCTTTATATTCTGGCACCATCATTCTTAACATGTATTGTTGTAGGTTTATTAATAACCTGAGTAAATCCACGTGTAGTAGTGACAGTAAACAAATTATTTTTTAAATGGCAGTTTTCAGCAAACCAGTCAATGTTAAAAACACCCATAAAGTAAGTATCCTGACCCACAGCAGTATAGGTGTCCAACATTTCACAGATTTTATCTAAATATTCACAATTAGCATTTGTGGTCAGTAACAGTAACCCAGCAAAACTGGCTTACAGTGAGGTAAATAAACTTGCAGCCATAGCACTTCAATTTTAAATTTCATCATATATTTTCTGATTTTTGTTGGTAAGTGATCTTGAATATAAAAAAGAAACTCCGATGTGATAACCATACAGACAAAACAACATTCTGGTGTACTGTTACACTTTTGGTTCTATACAGCCCCTTTGTTATTTGCACTAAATCATGTGATTTAACTGACAATTTTCTATGATGAGGAAATATAATATATTGGGCCTCATTTAAAGGTTCATGTGTATAAAAAATATACACACGCAATAGTGCTCCCACAAAAGTTGCACATATTATCCATTTAACATGGTTGTCTTCATGAATATGCACTTTGGGGTGTGTCCACCCTATTACACAAATGTGTACATGTGTACATGCAGATAGTTGAGGTTTACACATGCAACACCATTTACCAATGCTAAAAGCAATTTCACTCAATAATCTTTAACTTAGAAAACACGATAGTTAAACATGAATTTACAGTGGCCTATTTTTAATGAAACAAAAATCCACTGTCCACAATAAAATTAAATGTGATTTATCCTGTGTTTCTATGTAAAAGAAATAAGTCTAACATCCTGTGTGCATCTGTCCAGTAGTTAGCACTACAGTACATGGTCAGAACAATGGATTGTTCAGTGGGTAGTATTGACTGCTGTGATCGGTCCCATTTAATAGTTTTATTATTGTTATTATACTATATTTTAGTTTCTACTCACCCCCAGGGTTCTTTGAGGTGTGTGACCCTGTTGTCTTTGTCAGTTTCTGTGTCTGTTTGTAGGCATGTCTTGTTACCCGGTCTCCTCTACGTACACATGTTACACATCAGACCTGTAGCTCCTCTGTCCATTTGTGTTCACTATTTAAGACTGCGTTGTTTCCTTTTCTGTTGCCAGATGGTTGTTTGTCACCTCCCGTTCATAGCTGTTTGTAAAGTTGTGAGTATTGATTATCTATGACACCTCTGATGGGTTTGGATATTTAAGACTTTTCTGAAACTAATGGCCCTTTGTTTAACCCGGTTGTTTGTTGCCTGCATTTTGATTTAAGTTGTACATTTACTCCTGTTGTGGCTTTTTAGGCTCCCTCTGTTTGTTTGGACTGGACTCCCATGTTTTGGTTAGTAAATCTCCTTTTTTTCCAATTTACATCCTGTGTGGTTACTGCCTGCATCAACTGGGTTCATTACAAAACTGCCGTCACATCAGATCATAACAGAATCATCTGGCCAATAAAAACATGAACCCAGCAGGTTGATGTTTTCCACGTGCAGATGTATCAAAAGTGACTTGAGCGTGGAAATGTGTGGTGCGTCACACAAAAATCATGGCTGGAATATGTACATTTCTACAGCTATTGTGCCATCTTCGACATGTACGGGTGACACAGGGAACCGTTAATAGTGTGAAAACAAGAAGTCATCACAGTGATGTGCACATCACAGACACACTGATGAACAGTTAACACACCCACATGTTTGTAATTATATGGATGGATATAAAAGCATGTGCAAAGTTGCGTAAAATGGCACTAACAATGGCTGCATTAGCGTTGTTAGAGGACCTTGTAAATAGTGCAATCTGACGTGAGCGTGTATTTGGAGAATGCAGGGATTTACTTCCAAATGAGGATAATTGGCTCATGAACTGATTTTGATTCCCAAGGCCACTGTTAGTGGAGTTGTGAACAGAACTACGGTCGGCCCAGAGCACAATACGTTGAGGACCCAGGGGTTGTCTGTGCCCACCCAGGTGCTGACCACGCTGGGTGGCCTGGCATCAGGGGCATTCCAGCGTGAGCTGGCTGATCGGTCAGGCATGTGCCAGTCAACCTTGTGCCGAGCTGCAATCATCTAAATGTCATCAGGTACATTCCAACATTACAGCACATTTTGCATCAAGAGCCGGTTTCCCGAGTGTAATTGCAGCTATTAACTGCACACATTTAGCTATAAAAGTGCCATCACATGATGAATGTGGCTGTGATGGGGGTGGGGGTGGGGGGCGCAGCTTGTGTTTAAACAGATTATTCGTGTAACTGTTCCGAACGAAAACCAGTGCGGACACATTTGGGAATGTGCACATTCAAATATGTTTTTTTTATTATTAATGTAGTATTAATATCTTTTTTATTTGTGCTTGATGGTGAGCTGCAGAGCTCTTTAACAGGCTTACTGTGCTCAGTTTTTGTCAATAAACGCATGTGTAAATTGTGAATGTCACACTGTCAGCAGAGGCACGCCTCACCTTTTTAACATCAGTGTGTGCACGCTGTTCTGCGTGTTTGTGTGCGCAGCCTCACACAGACACGCTTCATAGCTCCCACAAATATTTTTTTTAGTTTCAAGATTAATCCGTTTAATAGTATACTGGATAAACTATTCATGCGTGTCTGCACATAATTTCCAGTCATCTATAGTATAATTTCTTTTCTGAGTTGATGTTGTCTGACGTCATGGGGAATTCCTGCTCCAAGGGCCTATTTACGTAAAACTGCATATTTAAGTGGGGTGTGGGGCTAGGGAGGCATTTGGTTCCACTCTCAATTTCACGTTCAGTGGGATGTACAAATAGAATGTGCATGAATTCATGGCTACACACACTTTCATACATTTGAATATATTTGTGCTTATGCCAGATTCAGGGTTTTGGCGTATGCCAACTTTTAGTAGAAAGTCCACACAAGTCTTTGTACATGAGGCCCCTGGACATTGTGGCACTAAAATCTGTTTGGGTTTTTTTTTTTGTTGTTGTTTTCTTTTTTCACCTTACCAACAGTTAAAGGCAAGCAGTGCTGAATTTTGACTTGTGACAAACACTATGTACCTCCTGTTAAAGAGCAGACATATCATATTCAATGCACATTCACTTTGCCACTTTTATAAATGCTCAATTAATGACATTTTCAGTTAAAATGTGTGTATTTGTCTAATTGTGCAAATACCTGCTAGTGGCTGACTGAATTTCACTTTGCACTTGTGCTCATTAACACATGCAAACTCTTCATTTACATATTCCTGTCTATAGCACAGTTCCACCTGCTGTCACATGAGCAGCTATTGTCAGTAATTACCCACAAAATATTCACCAATCAAAAGTGTGGAATTCCCACTCAATTTAGCATTCATTAAAAGGGGTTTTCATAAATCAGACCCCAAATGTAATGTTCTTGCACGCCTCAGAAGTTGAAAAAAGTGCAAGTTGATTTATCTTATTTGAAATTACTATGTCATGGAGCAATAGCAAATAATGTGTCATTAGTTATACTACAATTCGTCCAGTCAAAATAAGCAAAAAGGTCAGAAGGTCGGACTGGTATATGCTCTCTCCTCAGTAGCCTTGATAACATACAGAAAGTCCCCGTGTATCCTCATTGAGCTTTCACTGTTATGACGTCATGATGTCATTGCTTATTTTTACGTGAGAATTGGTCTCATTTGGATATATAATTTAGTCTACAAGGGTATATTTTTGATTACTTTTTTTTTATTAAACAGCCACATAATGCTTTTGGAACAATGATGTAAACGTAAATAAAAAGAGCATAAGACCATAATGTCATGACCTCATTTATGATGTCATCATGTTGCGTTACCTCATAGTCGATAATTACAGGGATTTTTATTGGAATGTTGAAGAACCACAAAATACTCTTAAAAGAGAACGTTATACAATCCTGGATAGTTGTTCTATGCAGTTTTTCAAACTTGGAGACTTGGGTTAAAATGCTTTCCTCATCCATGATGACAGTGTTTACCTTTGAACAGCCTTGTAATTTTCACTTCTCAACATCCCCTAAAATACATGAAAAAAAAAAAAAAACTAATTCTCTGACAGTTTAAAAAATCAGCAACTTAAAAAAAGGAGATACACGATGATGTCATGATTTCACAATGATGTCATGGTGTGTACTTGATATTATAATATCTGTTTCATTTTGAAGCAATCTTGGCTATCAAACAATGAAGATACATATATCACTGCAAATAATTAAATGAAGAACATGTGTGAAACACTATTTTTGACATCCATGACACTCATGGTATCATGACATCATATCAGGAAAAGCTCAAGGGGGTTACATGAGGCCTTTTAGTATGTTGTTTACGATGGTTAAACGATTGCATCCAGCAATTTTTAGCTTATTACTATTTTTTTTTTCGACCATGGCCAAAAATTGCCTAATATTACTGGACTAAGTAGTGAGATGTAAACTTTCCAGTGGGTGTTGGGAACAACCATCCAGCCTACACATATCTGCATACCTGCTTGATGCAGCATGGTTGGGAATTGGAAAGATTTTTAAATGTTGGAGCTACTGTCTGCACAAACTGAACCTGAAATTCCCTGACAGCTCTCTGGCACTGTTTTAAGCTTTGATATACATGACACTTTAATTTGCAGTAGTTATATCAAGACAGCTTGAGGGGAAGCAAAGAGAAAAGCACAAAAGCTTGCACACTGGTATTCATTGGTCTTGAGAAGGTTTGTGATAGGGTGCCGTGTCAAAAGTCTCAGAGGTCTAAGCAAGAAAAATGTGCCAGTGAAATATATAAATATTGTTGATAAGATGCATGAGAAAGCAAGGACCCGAATCAGAGCAAATTGTTAGTCAATTATCCAGCTAAAGCAGGTGTTTTTTAAAGAGCTGGGCCCATAACCACAAAGCACCCTAAGGCTAAAAGCAGTGGTGGGCACAGCTAAACAAAAAGTTAGCTTGATATCCGCTAACTGAAAAGTTAACTTTTATAACTCTAAACCAATAAACCACAAAAAATAAATAAATATAAACAATAGTGGAAGCTACAGCTAACTTTCAGTAGTGACTCCCGTACACGGTCAGCTACTGACAAGTTTTGAGTTTAACCCCCTACCACCCACCCACGTCTTTTTTTTTTCATTTGTAAAAAAAGCCATTTGCAAAACTGAAAATTTTGTTTGTTAATTGTGATACAGCCACTTGTTTGAAACGTGCTACAGGCATCCTTTTAAAAATGAGCAAATATTTTCACAAAAACAATAACATTTATCCGTTTGAACATTAAATAGTTTGTCTTTGTGGTGTATTCAATTGAATATAGGTTGAAGAGGATTGCAAATCATTGCATTCTGTTTTTATTTACATTTCACACAATGTCCCAACTTCATTGGAATTGGAGTTGTATGCATTTTTGGTCAAAATCCATAGAACACTGCCATCTACTGGATGGGAGTGTGAATAGTGTCCAACTATCACATGGTTGCTATTTGTTAGATTGAATCACAAATGCCTTTTTTTACAAATCAAAAAATTACATATTTACAAATACACATTTATTTGTAAAAACCAACACACGTTACAGTATCGTGTGTGTTGGTTTTTACTAATAAATAAAACAGACAACCAGTGATGAGTGGAGGCTCCATCCATCCATTTTCTTCCGCTTATCCGGAGTCGGGTCGGGGGGGCAGCAGCTCAAGCAAAGCCGCCCAGATATCCCGATCCGCACACACCTCCCCCAGCTCCTCCAGGGGAACCCCAAGGCATTCCCAAGCCAGCCGAGAGACGTAGTCCCTCCAGCGTGTCCTGAGTCTTCCCTGGGGCCTCCTTCCAATGGGACGTGCCCAGAACACCTCTCCAGCGAGGCGTCCAAGGGACATCCGGAAAAGATGCCCAAGCCACCTCAGCTGGCTCCTTTCGACGTGGAGGAGCAGTGGCTCAACTCCGAGGTCCTCCAGAGTGACCAAGCTCCTCACCCTATCTCTAAGGGAGCGCCCAGGCACCCTGCGGAGGAAACTCATCTCGGCCGCTTGTACTCGCGATCTCATTCTTTCGGTCATGAGCCAAAACTCACGAACATAGGTGATGGTCACAATGTAGATTGATCAGTAAATCGAGCAAAGGACCCTGGACCCCGTACTCCCGGAGCACCACCCCCACTGGGTGCCCAGAGGGACACGGTCAAATGCCTTCTCCAGATCCACAAAGTATGTGGACTGGTTGTGCAAACTCCCATGAACCTTCAAGCACCCGATGGAGAGTGTAGAGCTGGTCCAATGTGCCACGACCAGGACGAGAACCACACTGCTCTTCCTGAATCCGAGGTTCAACTATCGGCTGAATTCTCCTCTCCAGTATTCTGGAATAGACCTTATCAGGGAGGCTGAGGAGTGGGATCCCCCAATAGTTGGAACACACCCTCCGGCCCCCCTTCTTAAACAGAGGGACTACCACCCTGGTCTGCCAATCTAGAGGCACTGCCCCACGACCGCCACGCGATGTTCCAGAGGCGTGACAGTCCCACAGCATCCAGACACTTAAGGTACTCAGGAGATATTTCATCCACCCCAGGAGCCTTGCCACCGAGAAGCTTTCTGACCACCTCGGTGACTTTGGCCTGGGTGATGGATGAGTCCGCCTCTGAGTCCCCAGTCCCTGCTTCCTCTTCGGAAGATGTGATGATTGGATTGAGGAGATCCTCGAAGTATTCCTTCCACCGCCTGACAACATCCTGAGTCAGGGTCAACAGCTCCCCACCCGCACCGTAGACAGTGCCAGTGGAGAGCTGCTTCCACCTCCTGAGGCGTCGGACGGTTTGCCAGAATTTCTTCGAGGCCAACCGATAGTCCTCCTCCATGGCCTCCCCAAACTCCTCCCAGACCCGAGTTTTTGCCTCTGCGACCTCACAGGCTGCAGCACGCTTGGCCTACTGGTACCTGTCAGCTGCCTCCAGGGTCCCACTTACCAACAAAGACAAGTAGGACTCCTTCTTCAGCTTGACGGCATCCCTTACTTTCGGTGTCCATCCCCGGGTTCGAGGATTGCCACCGTGACAGGCACCAGAGACCTTGTGACAACAGCTATGAGTGGTCGAATCGACAGTGGAGGTGGAGAACATGGTCCACTCGGACTCCATGTATCCAACCTCCTCGGGATCTGAGAGAAGCTCTCCCGGAGGTGGGAGTTGAAGACCTTGCTGACACAGGGTTCCGCCAGTCATTCCCAGCAGACCCTCATGATACATAAGAGCCTGCCAGGTCCGATCGGCTTCTTCCCCTCCCAGCGGATCCAACTCACCACCAGGTGGTGATCGGTCAACAGCTCAGCCCCTCTCTTCACCCGAGTGTCCGAGACACATGGCTGAAGGTCAGATGATACAACAACAAAGTTGATCATCGACCTCCGGCTCAGGGTGTCCTGGTGCCACGTGCACTTATGGACACCCTTGTGCTCGAACATGGTGTTTGTGATGGACAAACTGTAACTAGCACAGAAGTCTAACAACTGAACACCACTCGGGTTCAGATCGGGGAGGGCATGCTTCCCCATCACCCCCCCTCTAGGTTTCACTGTCGCCGCCCACGTGGGCATTGAAATCCCCCAGGAGAACAATGGAGTCCCCAGTCGGAGCACTATCTAGTGCTCCTCCCAGGGACTCCAAGAAGGTCAGGTACTCTGCACTGCCACTCGGCCCATAGGCCGAGACAATAGTGAGAGACCTGTCCCAGACCCAAAAGCATAGGGACGCAACCCTTTCGTTCACCGGGGTGAACTCCAACACATGGCGACTGAGCTGCGGAGCAATAAGCAATGCTACCCCAGCTCTCTGCCTCTCCCCGTGGGCAACGCCAGAAAAGTGGAACGTCCAGCCCCTCTCCAGGAGTTGGGTACCTATGGAGGCTCATTTTCCCATATATGTGTGTGTTCATGCTCAAACCTTCAGAATTAGATATTTTTCACTTTGTAAAAATGTCCGCACTGACGTTAATTTGATAAACTATCCAGAATTAGTCTGGTTTATAAATCAAACCATAATTGAAAACTACTTTGGTTTTGGTGTCTCCTGCCACACGTCTGGAGAACTGTATGTTGAATGTAAATGACTCTTATTTTTATGTAGCAGCCTCACAGCCAGGTTCCTTCTACTGGGGTAGGGCTCAGCTCCTCATAGCTGCCTGACTGCTGCAAAACATGTAAAACAGGATTTAACTTGTAGGATTTCAGGCTTTATAAATGTTTTTGACCGTTCAGCTTTTCTAACTATGCCAGCAAAAGAAAAACAAACAAACAAACAAAAAACGATAGCGGACTAAAAGTTAGCAGACATAAACTTAAAAGAAGCTAATTGGTCCACTGATGGTTTTTGAAGTTACCTGAAAAGATAATCTGCTAACAAAAAAGTTAGCTTCGCTAATTAGGCAGTTATCAGATTAGTGGAACTGTGCCCACCACTGGCTAAAAGTAGCTCCAAGTGACAATATTCTAAGGAATATCTTACAATTCCTAGAATTCTTAGATATTTTGTGGAATTTTCCTTTAGTATGATGTTCACAAAGTACCTTAGGCCTTAATAGAGCTCCTAAGGTGCCAAACTGTTAAGAGTCACGAGGAGGACTTTTAAGAAGCCTAATAGTGTCTTAAGCAGAGAAGATGGTGGAAAAGACAGAGATGAATTCGACATATTCCCTGTATGTTGAATGGCAGTGATTCAGGGACAATGTTTGTGGTTGACCACATCATGAATCAGCTTAATTTTTCCACCCACCATGGTTAACGTAATAACTCCTGAGATGAAGGTCAACACAACATTGCGATACCTGGCTACAGGGAAAATGTAAATACAAATACAATATCTTAATACAAATTTTAAAGTAACTTCTAGTTACTTTATTTGTTACATTCTGCAGCTGCTGACAACACTCAACTGCCACCTCAACATGAAAATTATAACCCATTTTGCAAATACTCACTTTACTGAAACTGCATTTTTAACAGTAACAAATAGTAAGCAATGTATGTCCTGTCATTTTAGGTCAAATTTACATACCATTTCCTGACAAAAAGGTTTTTGTAAAACATGAAATAAAGTCAGTTTTTCTTGATTTCAATGAACACAAATACTTGTTTTATAAAATACTGTATAAAATAGTCACCCTTTCTTGACTTTAATTAACATAAATACCTGTTTCGTAAAAATAAGAAAGACATCTTTCTTAACCTCATATTTAACTATGTACAGCACTGTAGTCATAAAACCTACAATTTCTAACCTACATTGTTTATAATTATGACTATTAAATTCTTTCTAACACTTTTCTAACATTTAAATTCTTTCTAAACATTTTAGTTGCTGAAATTATTATTATTATTATTAGTAGTAGTAGTAGTAGTATGAAAAAATGTCTTTAAAAGTGACCATTCATCGAGGGGTGTTGTGAGGGACTGGGTCCCTCTCCCCCACTCCCTTTTCTGTCTGGATTCGCCCCTGGTTTGCCTTCTGAGCAAGAACGATGAATAACGTGTATCCATGCAGAAAATATGACCAGATTGACAGGTAACAAAGTTTTATCAGAGTTTTTTGTTTGTTTGTTTGTTTTTGTCATGTTGTCCTCAGACAAAGGCTTTCGGTGCATTTGGGTGGGGAAAAAAAGCATTATTACACAGTAAATTTTGCTGAGTAAAATTTACTCTGCTGGGATAACATTTGGTCTCAGTCTAAATAGAGTCTATTATAGAGTGATACTGTCTTGTCAAATCAAGTGTTTGTACTCCAATAAGAGTTGATTTTACAATGTGATAGAGGTGATTTAGCACTGTGATAGAGTATATTTAACTGTATTTGGACTGGGATGAAATGTTATCCCAGCAGAGTAAATTTTACTCTGCAAAATTTACTGTATAGCATTTGTTGTTCACGCATCATGCATCTTCAGCTGTTTTCAGCAAGGACACTCACAGAGTGGCACAGAGTTTTAAAGAAAAAATTTAATAATGTCTTTGTAAAGCTCAGTGCAGGTGTGCTGCCATCACCCCGCTTTGATAGATGACAAATGTTTTTTCAACTTGGAGCTGCTGAACAAAACAGCAGATGAACAGTTTGCAGCATCAAACACTAAAAGTGGGCAAGATGGGCAGTTCAGCTGAACCCCCGACCTCCCCCTGCCCACAGGCCAGTTTTAATGCTGCCATCATCCCACATTATCTCTGCGATGAGCACCCCTGATTTATACTGGTTAAAGATATAAAAATAATAGTAACACACAGTGACTTGGAGAAGTAACTTTAATCTGATTACACATTTGAAAAGATTAACACATTAGATTACTCATTAGTGAAAAAAAACAGATTAGAGTAATGCGTTACTAAGCAATGCGTTACCAGCATCACTGGGGACAACTAGTCGTAATAATCAACTACGACTAGCTAACATCCGACTAGTCAGCTATTTTTATTAGTCGACTTGTCGAAAGCCATTTATTAAGTTCATTTAACTCTTTAAAGAACAGACTTTGCAGTAAGTATCAGTATCAGTATTGTCACTAGAGAGCTGCGTGTCGTCAGAGCGAGCTGCAAAAAGTTTGTACCTGAGTTTTCAGAGGTGGTGTTTGTAGTTGCCATCTGCCACGCCGGTCATTGGAGCAGTACACCAGAATTAACGACGTCATTATCACAGGTCTTCACATCAAATCACGGTCCTATGCACGGGCGGTAACAGATGAGAGCGGAGGGGATCCCAGTGAACAAGAGGTCAGCTCTGTGGAAAAACAGGTTGTTGATTTCCTCCTATCTAAAGGTATAGAAATGGATTTAAATAACATTGAAGCGTGCCACCCTCTGCCCCGGAGAAATGACGGTGATAAACGAACCGTCATCATGAGATTCATCAACAGAAAACACAAAACAGCACTGTTAAAACAAGGAAGAAAACTGAAAGGGACAAACGTATTCATCAATGAACATCTCACCAAACAGAATGCCGACATCGCCAGGAAAGCACGCTTCTTAAAGAAACAGGGAAAAATCCAGCACACATGGACTTCAAACTGTAAAATATTCATTAAACTGAACGGATCACCAGAACAAGCAAAGGTTATGGCAATAAGGAACATCGAGGAGCTGGACAAATATGAACAATAGGTATGAGGACTCAAACACATCACAGCACCATGATGCAGACTGGAGCAACCCACTCATCCACATCATTTACACCCGGAGACAAGAGAGACATAATGACTAAGGATAATGATCCATTTATTTCTGCCCAGGAGCTCTGTCTAGATACATTTAATTATAATAAATCTGCTAACCACCCCTTCGAATCTGAAAATGATCCTGATACCTTTTTCAGTGAGAATATTGTGAGACAGTGCAAATATTTTACAGAAGAACAATTCAAAAATTATAAAATCAATGATGAAGATTTTTCAATTATACATTTCAACAGCAGAAGTCTTTCTCGTAATCTGTCCACTATTAATGATTGTTTGAAAACATCCAAAAAACGTTTTTCAGTTATTGCAATTTCAGAAACATGGTTAAATGAGGATAATAAAGATCTGGTATATCTTGATGGTTATGAATTGTTCCTGGTTAATAGGCAGATGAGAAGGGGCGGAGGCGTTGCATTGTTTGTAAGGTCAGATTATAACTGTAAACTCGTTAAAAACATGTCATTTACAGTGGACAACATCATGGAATGTGTTACCATAGAAATTACATCTATAAACTCCAAAAACATAGTTGTTAGTTGCATTTACAGAGCTCCTGGGACAAATATTGACACCTTTGAAGACATTATCTTAGGAATGTACAACAAAATCAACAGAAATAAGCATTTATTTGTCTGTGGAGATTTCAATATAGATTTTTTAAACCCTCACAATCATCCACAAATTACCTCATTTATAAACACCTTGTACTGTTTAGGACTGTTTCCAACCATCATTCATCCTAGCAGAATAACTATGGATACAACAACTCTCATTGACAATATTTTAACTAACGTTATATCCGGTAATCTTAGTGGGGGACTACTGCTCAGTGATATCAGTGATCACTTGCCAGTTTTCTCAGTCTTTGCATTGGAGGGTTGTTGTAAGTATCGAAGCAATATCAAATTCATGAGTAGAAAAGTAACACCTGAAACAATTGATAATTTAAGGGAGGATTTATCAAGTCAGAATTGGTCAGATGTTTTTGTTGATGATGTTGACAGGTCATATGATGCTTTCATTTCCATTTTTTTCCAGTTTGTATAATAAACACTGTCCACTTGTTGACAAAATATATAGAAATCAATATAGCAACAAACCATGGATAACTAAGGGGCTTCAGAGGGCATGTAAAAAGAAAAACGTACTATATAAACATTTCATAAAACTACGAACTAAGGAAGCTGAAAGTAAGTATAAAACATATAAGAATAAGTTAATCAATATCATGAGACTCAGTAAAAAAATATATTATAATGAGTTACTTGTCAAAAATAGAAATAACATCAAAAACACATGGAACATATTAAATGAAATAGTAAAAAAGAATAGAGTAACTAGAGATTATCCTTCATTTTTTCAGAGTAACAACTACATCACGATTGATAACGACGAGTCTATTGCTGAACACTTTAATGAATACTTCGTTAATGTGGGTAAAAATCTTGCCAGTAAAATTGACTCATCAACTAATAACTTCTGGGTAAATAATTCAACGTTTAACAAATCTGTTTCAATGTTCATTGGTGGTACTCATGAAAGGGAAATACTTGATCTGGTTCATGGTTCAAAAAGTAAGAAATCGACTGATTTTAATAATTTGGATATGGCTTTATTAAAAAAAGTTATTGATTGTATAGTAAAACCATTCAATTATATTTGCAATATGTCACTAAGTACGGGTAAATTTCCTTCTCAAATGAAAATAGCCAAAGTAATTCCTCTGTTTAAAACTGGTGACAAACACACATTTTGTAATTATAGACCTATATCACTCCTGCCACAATTTTCCAAAATTTTGGAAAAAATATTTGCTAAAAGATTAAATGATTATTTACTGAAGCATAACATCATTTGTGAAGAACAATATGGATTCAGAAGGTCTCGAACTACATCACATGCTTTGATGGACTTTGTGGAAAGTATAGCAACTGCAATTGACAATAAACAATACGCAATAGGTGTTTTTTTTTTATTTACAGAAAGCGTTTGACACAATTAACCATGGAATACTATTAATTAAACTGCAGAACTATGGAATCAGAGGTCTGGCATATGAATGGATAGCTAGTTATTTACAAGGCAGATTTCAGTATGTTCAATTCAATAATACAAATTCTGAACTCAGGGATGTCACATGTGGGGTGCCGCAGGGCTCAGTACTGGGTCCTTTGTTGTTTATAATCTATACAAATGATATAAGTTGGGTGTCGAGTTCACTGAGATGTGTCCTTTTTGCGGATGATACAACTGTGTTCTGTAGCGGTGAAAATCTTGAACAGCTTCTGGACATAGTGGAGAAAGAACTGGAAAAATGTAAGGTTTGGTTTGATGCTAATAAGTTGTCACTCAACCTTGGGAAAACTAAATGTATTATATTTGGAAATACGAGGGCTGTCAATAAAGTATAGATCCTTTTTATTTTTTTCAAAAACTATATGGATTTCATTCATATGTTTTTACGTCAGACATGCTTGAACCCTCGTGCGCATGCGTGAGTTTTTCCACGCCTGTCGGTGACGTCATTCGCCTGTGAGCACTCCTTGTGGGAGGAGTCGTCCAGCCCCTCGTCGGAATTCCTTTGTCTGAGAAGTTGCTGAGAGACTGGCGCTTTGTTTGATCAAAATTTTTTCTAAACCTGTGAGACACATCGAAGTGGACACGGTTCGAAAAATTAAGCTGGTTTTCAGTGAAAATTTTAACGGCTGATGAGAGATTTTGAGGTGATACTGTCGCTTTAAGGACTTCCCACGGAGCGAGACGTCGTGTATCGCTCTCAGGCGCCGTCGTCAGCCTGTTTCAAGCTGAAAACCTCCACATTTCAGGCTCTATTGATCCAGGACGTCGTGAGAGAACAGAGAAGTTTCAGAAGAAGTCGGTTTCAGCATTTTATCCGGATATTCCACTGTTAAAGGAGATTTTTTTAATGAAAGACGTGCGGACGGGTCCGCGCGTCGGGACGCAGCCGACGCGGTGCGGCAGCACAGGAAAAACACCTCCGTGTTGATAACCATTTGTAAAATCCAGGCGGCTTTTGATGGCTTTCAGTGGAGTGAGTATATGAGAAATTGTTTAACAGCTGGACATGTTCCAACTTGTCCTTAAGGCTTCCAACAGAGGTGTTTTTCCTGTGGCGGAGCGTCACGGCGCATGCGAGCCGACGCTGCAATCCGTCCGCACGTCTTTCATTAAAAAAATCTCCTTTAACAGTGGAATATCCAGATAAAATGCTGAAACCGACTTCTTCTGAAACTTCTCTGTTCTCTCACGACGTCCTGGATCAATAGAGCCTGAAATGTGGAGGTTTTCAGCTTGAAACAGGCCGACGATGGCGCCTGAGAGCGATGCACGACGTCTCGCTCCGTGGGAAGTCCTTAAAGCAACAGTATCACCTCAAAATCTCTCATCAGCCGTTAAAATTTTCACTGAAAACCAGCTTAATTTTTCGAACCGTGTCCACTTCGATGTGTGTCACAGGTTTAGAAAAAATTTTGATCAAACAAAGCGCCAGTCTCTCAGCAACTTCTCAGACAAAGGAATTCCGACGAGGGGCTGGAGGACTCCTCCCACAAGGAGTGCTCACAGGCGAATGACGTCACCGACAAGCGTGTAAAAACTCACGCATGCGCACGAGGGTTCAAGCATGTCTGACGTAAAAACATATGAATGAAATCCATATAGTTTTTGAAAAAATAAAAAGGACCTATACTTTATTGACAGACCTCGTAAACAGGCACCCAAATGTAAAAATTTAACTATAAACAATAAGGAAATTGAGTTAGTAACAGAGAATAAATTTTTAGGTGTTATAATTGATAATAAACTTAGCTGGAAACCACATATAAATTATGTGAAATCAAAATTGTCAAAAACTATAGCCATTTTGTATAAAGCCAAAGACCTACTGCCGCAAGAAGGGTTACTTACTTTATATCATTCTCTGATGGTACCATATATGACATATTGTGTTGAGTCATGGGGAAACACTTACAAATCAAATACCAATCCAATATTCCTTTTGCAAAAACGAGCCATACGAATCATCTGCAATAAGCAATATCGTGAACCAACTCATTCTCTATTTGTGTCTTTAAATTTATTAAAATTCATAGATTTGGTCGATTACATTACAATTCAAACTTTATTTCGAGCGAAAAACCAAGCCTTACCGAGACATGTCCAGAGTCTGTTCCGATTGAGGGAATCCAGATATAGTTTAAGAGATTGTGCAATTTTTATGAAACCACCAGTAAGAACAAATGTAAAGGGTTTTTGTGTGTCTGTGGTTGGGGTGAGGAAATGGAACAAATGTTCAACAGAGGTTAGAATGAGTAGTACCTTAGTAAGATTTAAGAAACTACTCAAAAAGAACATCATGTCTAAGTATCATAAAGAAGCAAATATAATTTGATTTATGGAATGTTCAATTTATAAGTGGGACTTATTGTATATTTGAATGTGTGGGTATGTATATGCGTATGTAGATATATAGATATGGGTAGGTGTATATGTATATGTATATAAGTGACTGTGTATATGTATGTATATATTTATGTTTGTAAAGTATATACGTATGTATATAGGTATATATGGCACAGCCCAAGCAGAGGGTCACCCCCAAGAGCCTGGTCTGCTTGAGGTTTCTTCCTTATAGGGAGTTTTTCCTCACCACAGTTGCCTAGTGCTCGCTCTGGAGGTTGGTAAGGTTAGTCCTTACTGGCGTAAAGTGCCTTGATTCGACTTTCTTCTGATCTGGTACTATATAAATATAATTATAAGTGAATAGTATATTGATGTGTATGTCTGTGTGTCGACAGTAGTGAATTTGTATTTATGTAAATATGACTGATTAGAATTGTTGGACTTGTACTAGCAGGGGTGGGCGCTAATAAGCTTTGCTTCAGCCCACACCCTTTCGGACTCACTAGTTTTGTCTGTGTTTGTTTGTGGAATTGTTCATTTTTTTTTCTATTTGAATATTTTGTGTGCCGAATAAAAAACTTTGTCACTTGTCACTTGTCACCTGCTGGAGCTGCCACCAGTCCCTTCACTCAGTGAAGAAAGTGTGTGAAACTTGGTGAAATAGTTTGCTCAAATGGATAGTCTATGCCTAGTAACTGAATACAGGTGTTGTCTGCATGGTAATGCTGTTTTTTTTTGTTGTTGTTGTTGTTTTTTTGTGATTTTGTGCTTATATTTGTTAAAATATGTGTCACATTTGAGTGTCACCACGAAAATTCCAAATTGGCTTTAATCATTCAATTTCAAATTTAGTCACCGACTACTTGACTAGTCGATGACAACTAGTCGACAAAAGATTTTCATTCATCATTGCAACCCTACTGTGTTGTTCAGCAAACATGAAGAACAAAGTATATATGAATCACTTTGAGAACAGAGGACTGAAGACTAATTGAAAAATATGATATCTGAGGTTTACTGAAGATCAGTATCTAAACTTTTCCTTACAGTTATTAAATTCTACCATGAAGACTCAGAAGATAAACCTAATGATTTTAATCATAATGTACAGTCTGGCAGAAGCAGAAATTAGTAAATAGTGTACGGGTACATAGATCATAGTTCAGCATTGAGGTGACTTAGAATTTACATTTTAGGCCCTGTTCAGACTGGGGCTGGTAATCCACCTTGAGCTGGATTCAGTCCGGAGTGCTCATTCCACACACCTATCCAATCTAAATCTGAAAGACATGTCTGGAAGTGAGAGTGCAGGAGTGCGTGCATGTGGATCTGGACAAGACAGTGTGGGTGTCTGATCTGACCTTGAATGGTGGATGTGACACATGGAAGGGAATGCACTCGGTAGATTTTCTTGGTGAGAAGGCTCCGCAGAGAATAAAATGTTGTTTGCTGTCTGTGCCTTTGCTTCTGCACTGAGCACTACCACAGTGGTGAAGACACTGTGGGTGTGTGGCTGTAGTAAGCAAGCTTGGCAAATCTGATTTGCACCATTAAAATAAAAAAAAAACAAAAAAAAAAACCATATATATATATATATATATATATATATATATATATATATATATATATATATATATATATATATATATATATATATATATATATTATGCTTGAGATTGAATCGGCCAACTCAAACTTAATTGTCAACCCTCGTCTAACCCTGACACTCGTGTTAATTTTGTCACCTGTTTTTAATTTAGTCTTAGTCTTGTGTCAAATGTCCATTTTAGGTTTAGTTATCTTTAATCATTCGCATACCACTTTTTTGTCAAAGTCTAGGCCCATATCCACAAAGCTAAAAGTAGCTCTTAGTGACACCATTCTAAGAACAATCTCAGACATTTCAATAGACATTTCTTAGAATTTTCCCTTGGTAAGATAAAAGTTGCCCACAAAGCACCTTAGACCTTAAGAGAGCTCCTAAGGTGCCAAAATGTTAAAAAGTAGGGAGGAGGACTTTTTAAGAAGCCTAAGAGTGTCTTAAGCAGAGAAAATGGTGGAACAACAGAGAGGAAGGAGAGAAAATCTCCGTATGTTTAATGAAAGTGATTTAATAACACACTACCTGCTTTTTTATAGAGCAACAGACTCTTTTTCCAGGTTAAATGAAGATCTTCTAAATTAGTGAGATGCCATTTCATTCATTCATTCATTCATTTATTTATTTATTTATTTATTTCATTCATTTAAAAGAAAAAAAAACAGAAAAGCAGAAATAAAGCATCTCCATTACCAAGTCTTATATTTTCTGCCCCTTTTTACAATACAATCTTTCAATATCCAGCGTCATTTTTCAACATTATTTAACAGATTGTATTTCTTTAACTTGTCACATACCACTGACTTATTTCATAATTATGACCATTATTAAATAGATTACATCTCTGACAGGTTACATTTTTAAACTTAAAACATTTTATACATCATTAACAAATTACATTTTTTTTTTTACTTCCTTACAGCCCACTAACTTATTAGTTTCATACTTACTTAATACATCTAGTTTAATACGTTTAAATAATTTAAGCGACCTTAATTCTTTAATTTCTTTGTTGAGATTGTTCCATAATTTTACACCATTTACTGCAATACTCCGTTCTTTTACTTTGGTTCTGTATCTTGGTTTTCTAAAGACTTCTATTCCTTTCAGTTTATAACTACTTACTCTTTTCTCAAACATATTTTGAATGTTTGTTGGTAAAGCATTTTTATTAGCTTGGTACATTGTTTGTAATATTTTCAAATCGACCAAATCACGAAATTTAAGTACCCTATACTTAATGAACAATGGATTATATGGATCTCTAAAACCACTGTTGCTAATCACCCTTAAAGCCCTTTTCTGCAGAATAAACAAAGGTTGTATATAAGTTGTATATGTTGATCCCCAGATTTCTACACAATAAGTTAAATATGGGAAAATCAATGAATTGTACAATGTTAATAAACCATAACTATTTAATGAATATTTTACTTTATGCAAAACAGCAATGGCTTTCGCTATTTTTCCTTTTATGTAATTTATGTGTGACTTCCATGTAAGATCTTCATCAATTATGATTCCTAAAAATTTCATTTCTTTTACCCTTTGTATATCCATTCCATCTATTTGTAATGACACGTTATTTTTTTTTTGCTCTGTCATTAAACAATATGAAATTTGTCTTATTAATATTTAGTGACAGTCTGTTTATATCAAACCAATGCTTAACCTTTTCCAATTCTGTTTTTATTACTTGTGCTACTTCTTGTGTATCTGATCCAGAGTAAAACAGTGTTGTATCATCAGCAAATAAAATGCTACCAAGCACATTAGATACATTCACAAAATCATTGATATACAAAATAAACAGTTTGGGTCCAAGTACTGATCCTTGTGGTACTCCATAAGCAATATTACACAATTCTGATTTGATATTATTTATCTGAACAAACTGTTTTCTGTTTTCTAAGTAGCTTTTTACCCACTGATGTGCAGTACCTCTTATTCCATATTGTTGTAACTTGTGAAGCAATCTTGAGTGGTCAATAACATCAAAAGCTTTTTTTCAAGTCAATAAAAATACTTACAAAATAATCCTTATTTTCTGTTGTTGTTGATATTTTCTCTATTAATTCCATAATTGCCATAGCTGTCGAATGTTTTGTTCTGAATCCATACTGAGCATTATTTAAAATGTTTCTCAGTGAATTTATCCAACCTTGTCACAAAAACTTTTTCCATAATTTTAGAAAACTGTGGAAGCAATGATACTGGCCTGTAATTAGAGAATTTATGTTTGTCTCCATTTTTATATAATGGGACTACCTTGGCAATTTTCATTTCATCTGGAAAAATCCCTGTTGACAGAGACAGATTGCAAATATAAGTAAATGGGTCAATAACAGTTTCTATTATACTTTTTACAGTCATCATGTCTAAATCTTCATGGTCAGTTGATCTTTTGCTTACACAGTTTTTTACAATATTTCTTATTTCATCTTTTTCCACATTGTCCAGGAAAATACTATTGACTATATTTACAAGTGTATGTAATGTATCTTCTACTATTGGTTTATTTCCCACCAGACTTGATCCTACATTTGAAAAATAATCATTAAACCCATTTGCCACTTCTTTTATGTCATATATCTCTTTATTTTCTTTGACAAAGTAATTTGGAAAAGTTGCTTTCGCTCCATCACTTTCAATCACACTTTTTATAATTCCCCATGTTGCCCTCATATTAGCTTTACTCTTATTTAATTGTTCACTATAATAATCTTTTTTTTTGTTTCCTAATTATTGTCAATAGTTTATTTTTATATTTTTTGTATCTGTGTTCTGTTTCCTTTGTTTGCATTTTTAAAAAGCACCTGTATAAATAGTTTTTCTTTGCACAAGCATTTTTTATTCCCTTTGTCAGCCATGGTTTATTTACTCTTTTCTTACTAATTTCTATTAATTTACAGTTTTTATTATATGATTTCATCAATATTTTCATAAATGAGTTATATGCTACATTAACATCACTGACATAAACTTCTTCCCAATTTTGATTTTTAAGATCATATTTTAATGCCTCTAAGGCTTTACTGACTTGTCTCTTTTAAAGTTTATAACAGTTTTTTTCTTGTACCTATTTTTATATTTAAATATTGAAAAGACTGGTAAATGATCACTAACATCTGTCATCAAGATCCCATTCCTGATAATTTCATCTGTTCTATTTGTAAATATATTGTCGATTACCGTTGCACTTTGCGATGCGATTCTGGTTGGTTTTGTTATCAAGGGGAATAACCCCAAACTATACATTGAATTCACAAAATCACTTATTCTTTGGCAACTGGAGCTCTCTATATTAATGTTAAAGTCTCCACATATAAAAAGCGTTTTGTTTTTAATTTGATGGAATAACTCTATTATTCTATCTGTAAATTTCACAACATAAGTGTCTGGTGCTCTGTATACACAACTGATTAAAATATTTTTAGATGTTTCATGTACAAGTTCCACTGTTACAATTTCTATGATGTCATCCACAGTTGTCATTTCTTCTACAATTGTACATATCAGATCTGCCTTTATGTACAGAGCAACACCACCGCCCTTTTATCTCTTCTGTTCACAAAATACAGCTCATATCCCTCCATTTGAACATCAGCCATGAGATCATCATTAAGCCAAGATTCAGTGATTGCAACAATACTAAATCTATTTTTAAACTGATTTAAATAATCTTTTATTTGCGACATTTTACAATACAAGCTTCGACTGTTTATATGTAAGAGTGACAGGGTATCTTCTGCAATTTTTTCACTATTTAGCTGTTCTACCGTATAATCAATCAATCAATCAATTTTTTTATATAGCGCCAAATCACAACAAACAGTTGCCCCAAGGCGCTTTATATTGGCTACAGTGGGAAGGAAAAACTCCCTTTTAACAGGAAGAAACCTCCAACAGAACCAGGCTCAGGGAGGGGCAGTCTTCTGCTGGGACTGGTTGGGGCTGAGGGAGAGAACCAGGAAAAAGACATGCTGTGGAGGGGAGCAGAGATCGATCACTAATGATTAAATGCAGAGTGGTGCATACAGAGCAAAAAGAGAAAGAAACTGCATCATGGGAACCCCCCAGCAGTCTACGTCTATAGCAGCATAACTAAGGGATGGTTCAGGGTCACCTGATCCAGCCCTAACTATAAGCTTTAGCAAAAGGAAAGTTTTAAGCCTAATCTTAAAAGTAGAGAGGGTGTCTGTCTCCCTGATCTGAATTGGGAGCTGGTTCCACAGGAGAGGAGCCTGAAAGCTGAAGGCTCTGCCTCCCATTCTACTCTTACAAACCCTAGGAACTACAAGTAAGCCTGCAGTCTGAGAGCGAAGCGCTCTATTGGGGTGATATGGTACTACGAGGTCCCTAAGATAAGATGGGACCTGATTATTCAAAACCTTATAAGTAAGAAGAAGAATTTTAAATTCTATTCTAGAATTAACAGGAAGCCGATGAAGAGAGGCCAATATGGGTGAGATATGCTCTCTCCTTCTAGTCCCCGTCAGTACTCTAGCTGCAGCATTTTGAATTAACTGAAGGCTTTTTAGGGAACTTTTAGGACAACCTGATAATAATGAATTACAATAGTCCAGCCTAGAGGAAATAAATGCATGAATTAGTTTTTCAGCATCACTCTGAGACAAGACCTTTCTGATTTTAGAGATATTGCGTAAATGCAAAAAAGCAGTCCTACATATTTGTTTAATATGCGCTTTGAATGACATATCCTGATCAAAAATGACTCCAAGATTTCTCACAGTATTACTAGAGGTCAGGGTAATGCCATCCAGCGTAAGGATCTGGTTAGACACCATGTTTCTAAGATTTGTGGGGCCAAGTACAATAACTTCAGTTTTATCTGAGTTTAAAAGCAGGAAATTAGAGGTCATCCATGTCTTTATGTCTGTAAGACAATCCTGCAGTTTAGCTAATTGGTGTGTGTCCTCTGGCTTCATGGATAGATAAAGCTGGGTATCATCTGCGTAACAATGAAAATTTAAGCAATACCGTCTAATAATACTGCCTAAGGGAAGCATGTATAAAGTGAATAAAATTGGTCCTAGCACAGAACCTTGTGGAACTCCATAATTAACTTTAGTCTGTGAAGAAGATTCCCCATTTACATGAACAAATTGTAATCTATTAGACAAATATGATTCAATCCACCGCAGCACAGTGCCTTTAATACCTATGGCATGCTCTAATCTCTGTAATAAAATTTATGGTCAACAGTATCAAAAGCAGCACTGAGGTCTAACAGAACAAGCACAGAGATGAGTCCACTGTCCGAGGCCATAAGAAGATCATTTGTAACCTTCACTAATGCTGTTTCTGTACTATGATGAATTCTAAAACCTGACTGAAACTCTTCAAATAGACCATTCCTCTGCAGATGATCAGTTAGCTGTTTTACAACTACCCTTTCAAGAATTTTTGAGAGAAAAGGAAGGTTGGAGATTGGCCTATAATTAGCTAAGATAGCTGGGTCAAGTGATGGCTTTTTAAGTAATGGTTTAATTACTGCCACCTTAAAAGCCTGTGGTACATAGCCAACTAACAAAGATAGATTGATCATATTTAAGATCGAAGCATTAAATAATGGTAGGGCTTCCTTGAGCAGCCTGGTAGGAATGGGGTCTAATAAACATGTTGATGGTTTAGATGAAGTAACTAATGAAAATAACTCAGACAGAACAATCGGAGAGAAAGAGTCTAACCAAATACCGGCATCACTGAAAGCAGCCAAAGATAACGATACGTCTTTGGGATGGTTATGAGTAATTTTTTCTCTAATAGTTAAAATTTTGTTAGCAAAGAAAGTCATGAAGTCATTACTAGTTAAAGTTAATGGAACACTCAGCTCAATAGCGCTCTGACTCTTTGTCAGCCTGGCTAAAGTGCTGAAAAGAAACCTGGGGTTGTTCTTCTTTTCTTCAATTAGTGATGAGTAGAAAGATGTCCTAGCTTTACGGAGGGCTTTTTTATAGAGCAACAGACTCTTTTTCCAGGTTAAGTGAAGATCTTCTAAATTAGTGAGACGCCATTTCCTCTCCAACTTACGGGTTATCTGCTTTAAGCTACGAGTTTGTGAGTTATACCACGGAGTCAGGCACTTCTGATTTAAAGCTCTCTTTTTCAGAGGAGCTACAGCATCCAAAGTTGTCTTCAATGAGGATGTAAAACTATTAACGAGATAATCTATCTCACTTACAGAGTTTAGGTAGCTACTCTGCACTGTGTTGGTATATGGCATTAGAGAACATAAAGAAGGAATCATATCCTTAAACCTAGTTACAGCGCTTTCTGAAAGACTTCTAGTGTAATGAAACTTATTCCCCACTGCTGGGTAGTCCATCAGAGTAAATGTAAATGTTATTAAGAAATGATCAGACAGAAGGGAGTTTTCAGGGAATACTGTTAAGTCTTCTATTTCCATACCATAAGTCAGAACAAGATCTAAGATATGATTAAAGTGGTGGGTGGACTCATTTACTTTTTGAGCAAAGCCAATAGAGTCTAATAATAGATTAAATGCAGTGTTGAGGCTGTCATTCTCAGCATCTGTGTGGATGTTAAAATCGCCCACTATAATTATCTTATCTGAGCTAAGCACTAAGTCAGACAAAAGGTCTGAAAATTCACAGAGAAACTCACAGTAACGACCAGGTGGACGATAGATAATAACAAATAAAACTGTTTTTTGGGACTTCCAATTTGGATGGACAAGACTAAGAGTCAAGCTTTCAAATGAATTAAAGCTCTGTCTGGGTTTTTGATTAATTAATAAGCTGGAATGGAAGATTGCTGCTAATCCTCCGCCCCGGCCCGTGCTACGAGCATTCTGACAGTTAGTGTGACTCGGGGGTGTTGACTCATTTAAACTAACATATTCATCCTGCTGTAACCAGGTTTCTGTAAGGCAGAATAAATCAATATGTTGATCAATTATTATATCATTTACCAACAGGGACTTAGAAGAGAGAGACCTAATGTTTAATAGACCACATTTAACTGTTTTAGTCTGTGGTGCAGTTGAAGGTGCTATATTATTGTTTCTTTTTGAATTTTTATGCTTAAATAGATTTTTGCTGGTTATTGGTAGTCTGGGAGCAGGCACCGTCTCTACGGGGATGGGGTAATGAGGGGATGGCAGGGGGAGAGAAGCTGCAGAGAGGTGTGTAAGACTACAACTCTGCTTCCTGGTCCCAACCCTGGATAGTCACGGTTTGGAGGATTTAAGAAAATTGGCCAGATTTCTAGAAATGAGAGCTGCTCCATCCAAAGTGGGATGGATGCCGTCTCTCCTAACAAGACCAGGTTTTCCCCAGAAGCTTTGCCAATTATCTATGAAGCCCAACTCATTTTTTGGACACCACTCAGACAGCCAGCAATTCAAGGAGAACATGCAGCTAAACATGTCACTCCCGGTCTGATTGGGGAGGGGCCCAGAGAAAACTACAGAGTCCGACATTGTTTTTGCAAAGTTACACACCGATTTAATGTTAATTTTAGTGACCTCCGATTGGCGTAACCGAGTGTCATTACTGCCGACGTGAATTACAAGCTTACCAAATTTACGCTTAGCCTTAGCCAGCAGTTTCAAATTTCCTTCAATGTCGCCTGCTCTGGCCCCCGGAAGACAATTGACTATGGTTGCTGGTGTCGCTAACTTCACATTTCACAAAACAGAGTCACCAATAACCAGAGTTTGATCCTCGGCGGGTGTGTCGTCGAGTGGGGAAAAACGGTTAGAGATGTGAACGGGTTGGCGGTGTACACGGGGCTTCTGTTTAGGGCTACGCTTCCTCCTCACAGTCACCCAGTCAGCCTGCTTTCCCGGCTGCTGTATAATACTCACAACCAATTGTTTTTAAGTCAGATATACTTTCATCAATATTAGTGTCTATGTCATATATTTTACCATCTATTTCCATGTTTGATCAGATTTTTTTTTGTTGGTCCAATTACCAACAGACGTCATATTTGATTGTCTATTCAGATCTGTATTTCGTAAGGTCCTCCATGTTTCTGATTTGTATACCGTTTGTTCCTTCTTTTACTCTAATCCACACTCTACAATTCCAGACCCATGTAGCAACAATGTGCTTCTGTTTTTTTACTAGTCTTGCTTCCCTAGCAATATCTGCATTTTTTTTGTTAAATGCTCATTTATATAGACACTTGTTCCTTTCAAATTCTTTGCCTGTCTTAATACTTCATTTTTATATTTTCTGCTTGTAAATTGTATAACAATGTTAGACAGTTTATTTTTTCTATCTTTAGTTGGAACAGTATAGCAGTCTGATATTGTGTCTATATTGTGTCCTCTCCAGCTTACGAGTTATCTGCTTTAAGCTGCGAGTTTGTGAGTTATACCATGGAGTCAAGCATTTCTGATTTAAAGCTGTCTTTTTCAGAGGAGCTACAGCATCCAAAGTTGTGCTCAATGAGGATGTAAAGCTATTGACGAGATAATCTATCTCACTCAGAGTTTAGGCAGCTACTCTGCACTGTGTTGGTTTATGGAATTGAAGAACATAGCAAAAAAGGAATCATATCCTTAAACCTAGTTACAGCGCTTTCAGAAAGACTTCTACTGTAATGAAACTTATTCCCCAATGCTGGGTAGTCCATCAGAGTAAATGTATCTCTAAAATTAGAAAGGTCTTGTCTCAGAGTGATGCTGAAAAGCCAATTCATGCATTTATTTCCTCTAGGCTGGACTACTGTAATTCATTATTATCAGGTTGTCCTAAAAGTTCCCTGAAAAGCCTTCAGTTAATTCAAAATTCTGCAGCTAGAGTGCTGACAGGGACTAGAAGGAGAGAGCATATTTTACCTATATTGGCCTCTCTTTATTGGCTCCCTGTTAATTCCAGAATAGAATTTAAAATTCTTCTTCTTACTTATAAGGTTTTGAATAATCAGGTCCCATCTTATCTTAAGGACCTCTTAGTACCATATCACCCCAATAGAGCGCTTCGCTCTCAGACTGCAGGCTTACTTGTAGTTCCTAGGGTTTGTAAGAGTAGAATGGGAGGCAGAGCCTTCAGCTTTCAGGCTCCTCTCCTGTGGAACCAGCTACCAATTCAGATCAGGGAGACAGACACCCTCTCTACTTTTAAGATTAAGCTTAAAACTTTCCTTTTTGAAAAAGCTTATAGTTAGGGCTGGATCAGGTGACCCTGAACCATCCCTAAGTTATGCTGCTATAGACTTAGACTGCTGGGGGGTTCCCATGATCCACACAGTGTTTCTTTTTATTCACCTCTTTTTGCTCTGTATGCACCACTCTGCTTTTAATCATTGGTGATTGATCTCTGCTCCCCTCCACAGCATGTCTTTTTCCTGATTTTCTCCCCTCAGCCCCAACCAATCCCAGCAGAAGACTGCCCCTCCCTGGTCCTGGTTCTGCTGGAGGTTTCTTCCTGTTAAAAGGGAGTTTTTCCTTCCCACTGTCGCCAAGTGCTTGCTCACAGGGGGTCATTTTGACCGTTGGGGTTTTTCTGTAATTATTGTATGGCTTTGCCTTACAATATAAAGCGCCTTGGGGCAACTGTTTGTTGTGATTTGGCGCTATATAAATAAAATTGATTTGATTTGATGGTGCAGGAATAATGATTGTGGTTGACGTCATCAGGAATGAACATACTATTCTCACCTAGCCTAGTAACATAATTAGGGCTGAAATGATTAGTTGAGGAACTCGAATAATTCAATTACAAAAAAATGCTCGAGGCAAATTCTGTGCCTTGAAGCTTCGTTTAATGTTGTAGTACATATGCCAGGCTGATGTGTGGTGCAAAACGCCCCCCCCCCCCCCAAAAAAAAACCAAAACAAACAAAAACATGAGAAGACAAGAGCATAACAACAAATCAAATTAGCAACAATAGAGACACCTTTCCAATGCGACACACAAAGAAAAAAAAAGCCTTTTAAGAGAAAGATGGTCCACACTGATCATCTGAAATAGACCTACTGCACATTTAAAGTGAAGCAGTGTGTACACGGTCTGCTCTACGTGGGGAGTGACTATTCGACTGGCGACCGGCTGCTGTCTCTCTGGTCCGGTGTGAGGGGAGCCCCTCACACAGCTACAGCTCCGTGCCCGGCCACACTGACATCTTCTGAAAGAAGATCCTCTCAGCAAAAGTCCACTCTTCCAACTGTGTTTTGCTCAGACTCACACTGAGTGTTTCACTTTTTAATTTTCGTTTTTTTGGGCAACACACAACGCTTCACAAACACTGCAACTTAAATAAAGTTAAATAACATTGAGGCTTGCATGTTCAACCTCCAGCTGAAATGCATCTGCTGAATTGTAGAGAAAGAGGGATTAAAAGAAAAAGATTTTTTTCTAAAATGTTTTTTTTTTCTAAAAATTGACTTTTTTCTGAAAATGGTTAAAAATGTTCTAAAAAATTTTTTTCTAAAAATGTTAATAAAGCAAAACAGAAAGACACATCCTATCGCCATTTCAGCAAAATGTCAAGACTTTGGCGCAGCGATATTGTGCCATTGCTTATTAGGGAGAGCCCTGGACTATTGATGATATTTAAAAACGCAAAAGTACCTTTTTCCTATTACTTGATTAAGCACCAGCATAATCAATAGAATACTCCATTACTAAAATAATCAATAGCTGCAGCCCTAAACATAATAACACCTGAGATGAAGGTCATGACAACATTGTGATACCTGGGTATGGGAAAAAATGGAAATTGCATGTAAATTATATAACATTCATAAATTATGAATATAAAGGAGGAATGTCAGCAGCCATAGCCTCACACTTACTTGTTTGAGGAGAACATCACTTGTGTGCTCACATCGTTGCAACATCATCACAATGTTGTGATGATCGTTTTGCACATGTAACATGGGCACCCATTATCCTGTCCGGACATATGCCCAACTGCATCCCATCCACATGTAGTCAGGGTTTTGGGTATACCTGTTACATGTGCACAACGGTGCGCATGTGTTGATGTGTGCAACATTGTACTGGTATATGGCTGGGACCAGGGTGGTGGCAGACTGGATAGTGTGCGTGGTTGGAGTGTGTGGCGTTGGTGGTTTAAACTCCACCCCTGCCACACTCCACCATTTTATTCTGGATTTGCATCAGGGAGCCCACCCACCGGCTATATTTTGTTTGGCTTGACTTGCAGTGCGACCTTGATACTGCAGTGGCAACACTGAGTGTGGATAATATATATGTCAGTGACCAAGTCCACCCCATTCTTGTGCACATATTTATTACAGCATGTAATAAGAAGTCCAAAAAAAAAGTGAAAAAGTTGTAAAAATTTCATTGATTGAGCTGATTTGAACGTTATGAGAACAAATATATAAGAATGATGGAAGAGAATGAGGGAAAGGGCAAAGTGGAGATGGACAGAGAAAGCTTTTATACATCAACCTCACACAGAAGTGTAAAAATGATTGTAGAGGGTGAAGAAAGGACCATTTCACATTCTGTATCTCAAATATGAGCCAACAAACTAATACATAAATTCTACGAGAGGATATCAAAAAGTTCTGAGCCTCAAACAGAAAGAGCAAGATATTTGGATATATAATGTTTTATTTTTCAACATAGTCCCCTTCCAACTCCATACACTTGTTCCATCTAGTTTGCCAGTCATTGATACCCGATCAGTAGAACTCAACATCTTGGTCCCCTAACCAGCCCTCCGCTGCAGCAGTCAGCACATCGTCATCCTCAAATCTCTGGACCAGAAGGTATTTTTTCAGCCTGGGAAAGAGGTGGAAGTTGCTAGGGGCTAGGTCTGGAGAACAGGGTGGGTGAGGAAGAAGTTCATAGCCACACTCACACACAGCGTCTATGGCAACCCGGCTGGTGTGGACTGGTGCGTTGTCCTGGTGAAGCAGAATGCCACAACTGACACTGGATGGATGTCTCTTCCACACAGTGTTATGACTCAACAATTGAAGTGAGCAATATGATCCTCCATGAAATAAGTAGCTAAGGCATTGATGTAGATCAGGTGTGATGCATTGTAATATGCAACTGGGAAAAATGTGTGAGCCTCAAAACCTTTTGACATCCCCTCATATGTGAAGAATTATCATGTGGGAAAGTCTGGAAGGCTTTCCATTGTTTTTCAAGGATGACAATTTGTATTGCAATATGCATTTAGTGCATCTTCTGGAAATTGTAGGCATCATTTATACATGTGGACAGCTGACAAACTTCTTTCCACCCTCTCATAAAGGCCTTTCATGAAAATTATAGATACTGTGGAAAAAAATAATTAGCTTTCAGCTAAAACAATGGCCTCTATACTTTGGGAGCGGTGGTAACTCCAAATGGCTGGACCTCGAACCGAGCTATAGAACTGTCACAGCTCTCGTTATCAACTTTCCACTGAATATTTGTATGCTTACTGTTCCAAACATGCCCACAGTTTGAATCACACACTGCTCAAAATATGGCTGAACTACAGAAAGTGGGAGCTTGGAATGCCAACTCACAATATGGCAAGGTAGAATGAGATAATTTGGAAAAAAAAAACAACAACAACAAAAGCAAATGTAAATGTGACTTTGCACTTGAGTGAAAAGCTGTTCAGCTAAGTTGCGATATCTACAGATGATCTGGGTGTGTACGTTGTTTTCAGAGATGTTCTACTTTAGGGATCTTTACATCCAACAAGGATGTAATAAAATCACTGGTGTTTGTTTATTTATTTGTTTGTCTGTCTGTTAACAAGATTACATCAAAACTACTGCACGGATTTTGACAAAACGTTCACCACAAATAGATGTTAGACCAAGGAAGACTCCATTAAATGTTGGAGGTGATCTGGATCTGGATCCAGATTCTAGATCAAGATTTCCCTTTATTTAGGCTTTGAAGGATTATTTCAAAACAGCTTCACAGACTCTCACTAA
Source organism: Thalassophryne amazonica (assembly GCF_902500255.1). Classification (NCBI taxonomy): domain Eukaryota; kingdom Metazoa; phylum Chordata; class Actinopteri; order Batrachoidiformes; family Batrachoididae; genus Thalassophryne; species Thalassophryne amazonica. The sequence continues at coordinate 95,884,398 of NC_047111.1, forward strand.
ATTTGCACCACAGATAGATATTAGAGCATGGAAGACTCCACTGAATTTTGGTGGTTATCCAGATCCGGATTGGCGGACATCAGAAATTTCTGATTGCTCTGGTTCAGTTTCATTTTATAGTCGACTGAAAAAAGCAATAAAACATTTCCAGAATATTTATTTATTTATTATTTTTATTTGACACCTACAAAAGATGGAAACATACAGTATTAGTGTTTTGTTTTAGGTACAGCAGAATAATACACATTGTAATAATAGCACATTGTATACACAAAAGTCCCAAAAGAAAAAAAAAAAAAAAATTGGACAGTATGGAAAATGAAAACAATAAAAATAAATAAAAATAAAAAGCAATACTACCACAGTGATTTTTACATTAATTTAATCCATTCCTATATTTAAGGCCTGCAACACATCCACCCAAAAATGTGATAAGTGCAATTAATGAGGTATTAAGAGTATTCAACTATGATGCTATTTAACAGGTGAAGTCAAAAGTTGATTGTAATCATGATTTAGTACCCATAAAACACAGTCTTTGAGGAACAAAGTTGGACAGAGGATGCCCACTTTTTCAACAAATGCCTGACAAAATTCTTGAAATAATTAAAAATAATATCCTTTAAACAAACATTAGCAAGGATTTGCATATTTCTCACTCTACAGTGCATATTATCATTTTAAAAAAATTGAGAAATCTAGAGAAATGTCAGCATTTAATGGGCAAAGGTGCAAATCTAACCTGAATATCCATGATCTCTAACCCCTCAGATGTGACTACATCAAGAACGGTCAATCATTAATAGCTGATATAACCACATGAGCGCAGGAGTGATGTCATCACCACACATATAAGTACACTCAGGACTTTACAAGTTAATTGAGAATCGCAGATTTACATATTTATAATAGTATTTAGTGATAATAGTCATCATTAACTTTTTTTACGTTGTCCCGTTGTGGCTTCCGTAACAAAATGAGTAACATTTTCATAGTGCATTTTTTATTCTATTTTGCTATTTCTAACCCTACCCTTAGTGATAATGATTGTCCTTAACTTTATTGAATTTTGGGTGCACTGCTGTGAGATTGTGGAAGAAAACTCAGCCAACTCTCACTTTTTTTATTGTCCCATCATGGCTTCCATAACAAAATGAGTAATATTTTTATGACGCAGTTTATTTTTTTTTATTATTATTATTTTAATATTTTGAACAATACCCTTAGTGATCATCATTAACTTTATCGAATTTTGTGTATACTGCTGTGGGATTGTTAAAAGTCAAAGTCAAAGTGTCTTTATTTGTATCCCTAAGGAGAAATTTGCCTTGGCCAGAGGGGTCTGCTACACAACAACATATCCGATACATACCACCCATACATCAAAAACAACAACATAGTAGCTCAAAGTTGAAATATAAATACACAATTAATAAAAACATTATTAACATCTTAGTACAAATTCCGCAATACATATCCTTATACTATCTTCACTGAGCTATCTGCTGATTTATGAGCTTCACTGATAATGGAATAAATGAATGTTTATAACGATTATATTTTCAAAGAGGAACCCTGTACCTCCTTCCTGAGTTAAGTAAAAATATATTCAGAGTGCAGTACATGAGACACATATAAAATATTGTCTGCACATCTGAGAACTGCCTGTTCAAACAACTCTTGGGGAGTTACAGGTACCACCATACCCATGATTTTCACAGCTATTTTAATCAGATTTGATATTTGAGTTTTTGATTTGACCGTTAAATTACAAAATACCATACCGTAACACAGACTCAATAGCTGCTTTGTAGAAAATCAACATAATATTCCTACATACACCAAACAGTCGGAGTCGATGAAGAAAGTGCATGTGATGGTGGATTCGGGCACAAACACTTGACACTTGCGTGTGCCAGCTTAAGTTGTTGTTGTTGTTGTAAACCCACAGATATTTATATGAATCCACCTGCTCAATTTTACATCCATGTATGGTGACCACACTACGGTCCCTGACAGCCCTGGGGTCCACCAACATTTCCACTGTTTTATTAGTATTAATCTGCAGTTGATGGGCATCACACCAGTTCGCAAACCTGTGACTACTTAAATTGGTACTAGTGTTTAGCAGACTAAGTATTACAGTATTACTGTTGGGCAAAAGCCTGCACTCTATGTCCACTAGAAATACACATTCTCCTTCTGTTTGGATCTGTCGTGACAGTGAACTCCACAAGAAGTCTCTGGCATGGTGTATTAGCGAAAAAAAAATGGCAACAAACAGATGAAAGATGAGTTAAGATGCCAAGTGTATTGTGATTGGCTAAACTTGACCTTTGGCTGTGCATGGCACCCCCCTTTATGTGACCTGTGATGTCACGTGCAAAGCCACTATATGGGGGTACATTCACAAATTATTATTATTAAAACTGGGTTGGACCATCACACAGTGGAAATGTGTGTTGTGTTCAGGTGAATCAGTATTACCGACCTCTTTTCAAGTAAATGAAGCATAGTGTTAGCACTACCAGAAGACTCACTATACAGTGTGTTTCACTATCAGCTAATTGTCTCCAGCCATGCACATAATCTGAAACAGATGCTACCATTAATTATCACCACAAAAAAATAAATAAATAACATGCAAGCACATCCTTTAAAAGTTTCATTGTCTCACTCACCTCTTGTTGCATTTCAGGTATCCGCTTGACGTTCTTGCCGCTCTGTTTCAGGTGCACAAATTGCATTGTCTTGACAATGCTTCCTGGAGGTCTGTCTCCTGTAGTTTCAATGTGGAATGTCAATAAAGATTCCTTCATTCGCCTTATAGGAGGGGCGTCCAAAGATTTATTTAAATGATGGAAACAAAGGGAAAAAAAAGAAAAACATGCTGCATCTGTGTAATTTAATTTTACCCAAACCAACTTTTTGTTGGGGGGTGGGATTGCATGGCTTAGTAAATTATTCAATATATGTACCAACCTGTTAATCGTACTTCCTGATATTTCATCTGCTTTTTCTATGTCTAGGGGCCCGTTCACTACCTTTGGAGCCCTGATATTTTTAGTAAAATAATACAAAATAAAACGCATAAATGACTACTAAATAACTGAATGTAAGTAAGTCGGTAACTCGGGGTCGCCACAGCAAATCCAAGGTGGATCTGTGTGTTGAATTGGCGCAGGTTTAATGCCGGATGCCCATCCTGACGCAACTCCACATTACATGGAGAAATGTGGCAGGGGTGGGATTTGAACCCGGAACCTTCTGCACTGAAACCAAGTGCATTAACCACTTGGCCACCACCCCTGCTACTACTAAATAACTGAATGTATGAATGAATAAATATCCCAGGCAGTGACCTAAGATATCCATTACCCCTGTGGAAGCACAGGTATGTATTTCATGAGAGTGTCTCTTCAACTGTATTTCTTTCCTGATTTCTTTTCATGTTCTTTTTAATATTTAAGTGTTGCCATGTTTTCTGTGTTTTATGTATGGTCTGTGGTATGATCCTGACCCTGTGTCTTGCAAATGAAGTGATACTGATAAATATGAACTGGGCTCAGTGAGCTCTATTCCCTTGAGAATTCTACACTTCATTCGCTCTTCTGATTAGGTAGAATCTGGAGTCTTTAATTTATACCTTTGACACGTCTGTCGTCAATCCGATGTAATTTTGGTTGCCCTTCTATGAACCTTTCAAATACATTTTCCATCTTGACATAGATATCAGCTTGTGTACCATACTCAAGACATGGTTTAACATACCCTCCATCCTGTACTATGTAAGACTCTTCATTATCGCAAGTGAAGGATCATCTTTCATACCTCGTTCATGGCTGGTCCACCAGCTGCCTTAGCTAAATTTGAAATATCTATCCATGCACCCAGGTCTTGTAGACTTCAACCGTATGAAAACCTACCATTTACATATACCGTTAATTGGGATTTAAGTTACCTGCATGCTGGACGTTACATTTTCATCACTGTAACCTATAACCCCCTCGTTAGACATTCTGATTAGCCCTGTGTCCTTAATGTTCCACGATCACTGATGAAAGAACTGCCTCCATCAAAACAATGTGTTGCTGTTCTTTGGATGACTAATCATCCTACATACTGCCCTGCACCTGCTCTAAAAGGTAAAGCACAGTTTCATCAATACTCTCCTCAAATCTGGTGGCAGTGGTTAACACTCAGGCTTACTTTATGTTATCATCGAGTACGGCAATTACACACCTACAAACTTCTGCATGACTATTCATTCCACCTTATCGCTCATGCACATTGTTTTGTTGTTTCTGAACTTTGCATGTGAGTTTTTTACTAAGTGTAATGAGGAAACTTTCATAGCCATCTCCTATGCTCCCAACCACTTACTAACGCAGAGTTCAAATAGCCTCCCTCTGGTCGTAGAATTATGTCCAAGAGATGTAAGACCAATAGGTACAAGAGCTCTTTTATACCCACTGTTTCTAGTTTTTTAAACACTATCACATGACTTTTTAACTAGTTTTTTTTTTCTTATTGTTTTATGTTGTTATGTCCACTGTCTGGTGAGTTTTCCTGCTATAGTTAAGATCATGTTAAGTTTAAATCTATTTATGAATGTGTTTTTTGTGCTGGCTACACAACAGATTGTCCCAATGGGGAGCATAAAGACACATTGATACCTTGATACCAATCTATAACCCATGCCCAGCTGACATTGGACACCCGTCTATGTCAAAGAGAGCAGTACGGCTACCCCTCAAATTCGTTTTCAGCCTCCCTATGCCTTTTTTTGCTGTGTCCTCTGTTTCCTCAAAATTTCCCAAGTACACCTACGAGCTCTAACCAGCTCAAGAATTTTGCCTAATAGACTCTTCATGAATTCTTTGTGTGTACGCATGTCCTCTGCTGGAGACCAAGTCTGATGAGGACATGCAGGGAATCGTGCATGCTGTTTCATCAGCACGCATCAGCTCCGGGAATTCCTGGGCGCTGACCTTGGCTAAAAGAGCAGCATGATAATGCTACATTCTCTTTCCCCTTACTGCTTTCCGGTCCCTCTATCTTTCCTCCATACTCACCTTCATACTTTGGTGTGAAAGGCCATTGGCTCAGGACACTGACAGTGTGGCCAGAAAATCTCTCTCTATCCTCTCATTCGATCTGTTCTTCTGCTGTTTGCATGTGAGCCTTCGGCCGTGGCAGCCAAAGCTGTATGCTGGTCACCAGCACATGCAAGTCCAGAATGTCCTGGATGTCAGATTTCCAACTAAGAGAGCAGCACGACAACCCATCTTGCCTGTTTCATTCTGCGTCTTTCCCCCCTTCTGTCTCTACTAACACCATGTGCTTAGGTCAAGGACATCAGTCATGAAGCTGGAACCTTGCACATACAATTCACCATCCATCAATCTGTCATTTATCAAGTGTCTCTCTAGAGTCCACTGCCAGTCTGACTTACAACGGACAGTAAGAGTGACACCGCATGTTGTGTTTCCAACACGCTTACAGTCCAAATAGTCATGGATGCCAGCTGTTAGCTAAGAGAAGGTATACCATTTGCATGCACAATATTCTCTTTCTTATAAGTGTGTGTCTTTGCTGCATTTCACCTCCTTGAGATACCTATGTTCACATGTGCCATGGTCTGTGACTACTCCCCTGCCCTTTCCTCATTTTCCAGTCCGCAATAGTCACCTGGCTTACCAAAGGTAGATCACATTAACATGCGCATGGGTCAAGCGATACAGTAAAGCCAGTGACCTGCTTGCTGAGGACTTTCAGCATCCCCATTCAGATCAGATACAAACAAGCAATCCATTTGGATAAGCTACACAGTAAAATCACCAGTGTTAAATTAACACTGACAGTGGTTCCACTCTGGCCAGAGTAAGACCATATTTACACTGGCAGTGTTAATTTTGGTGGTGTGTTAGTTATACACTGGTGGTTTTACTGTGTGCAAACAATCCATCCCTTTCTGATCTCTCTAACAAACAATCCCATTTGGATCTCTCTGACAAACTAACAACCCCTCTCCGGATTGTCTCTGACAAACTAATGATCCTTCTCAGATCACCTAAAAATAAGTGACACACCATAAAAAAACACCACATTTTATTGAATCCCTCTTATCAAGCGGACAATACAAGTATGAACCATCTGTTCCTTTGTAGATGACCCATGGTCACAGACTTACTGTCATGAAATTACATGAATGGAGCAGTACACTCTTATCATGTCTGGCCCAACACGCGTGTCCTGTGGACGGCATGCCGCAGGACAGACATCGCGTCATGTGGAACAAAGCTCACGTGGGTGACATGACATTCAGATCGGCCTCTGTTTGTTAAGATCTGACAGTCCGTTTCACCTGGGACAGCCTGTTAACGTGTGCACCGTGACTTTCCATGTGCTCGCACTGTGTTCATACACGTGAACACGTCAGACCATGCGTCTCTCCCAACAACAGGTGGAATGTTCCGTGGTTCCCCATTTCATTTTTGGTTTGTGGATTTTCTTCCAGTTTTTGCATCTTTTGTGTCATGTGTGAAGGGGCCCTTAAGGTGTGCAACAGTACAGGGTCATTGTTGTGGCATCTGAGTGATCTTGATGGTGAGCTGCTAACGTGACAGAGCTTTCTACAGGCTACTATAAGACGTGAAATCGCTAGCTGATTTCTGTAGCAGAAGGCTATGTTTTGATACTGCCATCAGACGGTTGTTCAGGAGAGTAGCGCACACGGAGTAGGTTCAGCATTATTTACTTGGAGCAAAATATAAAAAAAAACACCACAATTTATAGTATTTAATTCCTGTTATAAAGCACAGACTTAGACTCCGCCTATAGACGTACACCAGGAAGTAATGAAATGACGTGGATTACTGTTCATCTGTTTATGTTTACATGAATTACCTGATGTGCTCCTCTCATGAATCAATCAATCAATTAAGTTTTATTTCTATAGCACTTTACAACAGTTTTCACTGAACCAAAGTGCTTTCCAATAGCACCAGCTAGAGATAAAATTAAAAGAACAGTACGAAAAACACAATAGCATCCAAAATAGAATAAAAATAGACAAAAAAGTGTCAAAGCAATTATGTGCAAAAGCTGCCCTGAACAAGTATGTTTTTAACTTAGCTTTAAACAGAGGCAAGCTATTAATGGACCTCAGTTCAGGAGGTAATGCATTCCACAACTTAGGACCTGCTACTGAAAAAGAATGGTCACCCCATTGTTCGGACCTGGACCTGGGAACCTCCAGAAAGTTTTGGTCAGCAGACGGAAGTGCTCTGACAGGGTTGTGTGTTTTTAACAGGTCACATAAATAAGAAGGTGCAATGCCATTTACAGCTTTAAAAACAAACATTAACAGTTTAAAATCAACTCTAAAACAGACTGGAAGCCAGTGCAGGGAGTAAAGTACAGGAGTGATGTGGCTGTGCTTCCTGGTGTTGGTCAACAGGCAAACAGCAGCATTCTGATCCAGTTGGAGTCAGTTTAGAGAGCCTTGAGTGATACCAACATAAAGTGCATTGCAATAGTCAATCCGGGAGCTGATAAAAGCATGCATAGCCTTTCAAGGTCCTTTTGGCTTAGAAAGGGTTTGACTTTTTGCCAGGAGTCTCAGCTGGAAAAAACTGGCTCTTACCACAGTGTCAATTTGTTTCTCAAATTTTAAACAGTCGTCAAACAGCACACCAAGGTTCCTTACCACAGCCCTACAATAAGGAGATGAAGAAATCAGCCGGGCTCCCATCTCATGAAGAGTCATTTCTCATGTTATGCGAAGTTGGCTCCTGTGTCATGAACACACCGTGGTCTACCGGCACCCTGGGCTTGTGGGGCCCAGGGTGCCGCGGCCCACTGGGGGTGGGTGTTATGGTGGAGCCGGCATGATGACACTGGGGGGGGGGGAGACAGCTGCTGGGGGATGGGAGCCATGATCTCCATGGGTTGGGGTGTTGTCCCACTCTTGCATGGGTGGTCATCTGAACTTGGGCTTTGGTGTTTGGTGTGGGGTCCAGGGGGGTGGATGAGGGGCTGGTGTGGGGTCTTAGGGGCGTCCTGCTAGCTCTGTTGGGGGAGTCTCATGTGCTTCCTGGCTTGGGAAATTTGGTCCCGCCCCTTGTCTGGGGGCCAGATCTCACCCTCATCGTGCTCGGTAGTCCCTGCCCAGGTGGTGTGGTTCTGGGGTGCCCCTTCTGTGGGCTTACACTGGCATCCTGTTTGCTTCCCCTTATTTGTGGCATTGCTTCCTGTGCCTCTGTGAGGAGTGGGAGCAGTGTAGGAATGTGTTATGGCTCCGCCTGGGCCGTTTCCCTGGTGGTTCATCAGGCTGCCCCGGTGGCTCCGGTGGGTGCCCTTCCTGGCCGCTATGCCCTTCTACTGTCCTTTTTCTCCTTGTTTCTCCTGGGGCTCTGCATCCTAGACCCATTTCTATCTGTTACATGCAATCGACAGTACGGCTCCTGACATGCCAGAGTGGTCAATGTCATATGGTAAGGTTTTGTACTTTGTCTTGGCCCAACACACCAGCCACAGTAGTGACCGGATATTTCACTGTGATCTGGGTCTCTGTGTGTAGATGGTTAGGTGTTTGTGGCTGTCACCACAATTCAGCTTTGGGTGTTGTCCTAGATTAGAGTATGGATGCTCACTAACTAGACAATAGACTGCTGCTGTCACTGCTTGTTCATGTATGGTTGTTTGTCCTGGTATGTTGTATGGTTGGGGTCCTGTATCCTTGGTGTCCCACTTTTCATCACTTCACGTTATTGCTGTCACCACTTGCCTTTCGTTCTTGTCCATCTTCATGTTGTTTTGGTGGACGGCTCTTCTTGAAAGAACTTGTCTGTTGGCTTTGAGTAGGATGTTGTAGGCTGATCGGTAAGGGTGGATGGGGGGCACACACGCACACCACGTTCACCACTTCATACTATCTCTTGCAAGAACAAATTGCATATATGTGTATTTATGTATATAAATGGTTTTGCCAGTATGACATTTACCATCACTATATATGCATACAGGGGAAGAAAAAAAATATTACAATGTGAGGAAATCCCACAGTGACACATGGCTTGTGGTGATTTTCTGCATGGTACAATATTCACCAGTATTGTGGTGCACTGATGCGGTGGTCAGCTGAAGCAATATGTTTTAATTTCTTTCCACATGAGGACAGCATTCCAATGTCCACACGTCATGGCAAAGATACGAGGTCTGTTAGAAAAGTATCTGACCTTTTTATAATTGCAAAAACCTCATGGATTTGAAACACGTGTGCTTGCATGAGCAAACCTTGAACCTCCGTGCGCATGCGTGAATTTTTTCATGCCTGTCGATTGCGTCATTTACTGGTAAGCAACCTTTTTGTGAGGATGGGTGTAGTTTTTCATCGGATTTTCTTTGCAAGGAAATGGCAGAACAACCGGAGCAGCGCGACTGCATCAAATTTAGCCGGAAACTGGGCGACAGCCAGGTGGAAACCATTCGATTATTCAGACGGCTTTTGGTGACGATCCTATGGGCATCACACAGATTAGTGGTACAATTGGTTTAAAGATGGCCGCACAACGGTGGCGAGCGAGCCACGCGAGCCAGTACAGCTGTTTCCCAGCTGTGACGTGTGAGCACAGATGTCTGAACAGCTGCATGTCTCAGGGGGCCATGCCCACCTTTGTCTGCGGACCTCATCAGGTCACAGAAAAAAAGGCTTACTCTCTGTTCCTTTACACTGTAATTTTAATTTAATGTATGTATTATTATTATTATTATTAGGTCTGGTTCCACAGAAAGGCTAGACACAAATGCAAGACTTGACAGCAGAGCTCTGTGAGTAAAAACAATTTACTGAAGCAGTAAACGGGGTCCGGTACACAATAAGGCAGTCCAACAAGAGCAGAAGTACATGGAACATCAGGCTTAGGCATGGTCGATAATACAGGCAGGTGATCATAACACACGAGAGGCAACCAGGTCAGGAATACACAAAAACGGAGCTCGTGAGAAGGCACAAGGTGCATCAATCTGGCGAGGGAGCGGGGCAAAATGAGGAGCTTAAGTACACCCAGGTGATGAGGTGCAGATTGGGAGCAGGTGTGCGTAGAATGCACCAGAATGAGGGTGTGGCCAGAGAGAGGGGAAATGCTCACCACCAAGCGACAGGGGAGACAGACAAGAGGGACAGGGGCAGATAAACCCAAGCAGGAAAACCCCAGCAAGAGAAGCAACTGAACAGTACAAAATCAACCACAATATGAAAATAAAACAAGACAAAACCTCACAGCCTGACAGTTTTTATCCATTATCTGTCTGATGTTTGTGTGTAATGTAACATCTTGCGTGCACATTCAGGTCCAGCTGTCAGACCAGGAAAAAA